>NC_090321.1:40028117-40628117 GCF_040869045.1 Eurosta solidaginis | reverse complement strand
TGGCCCTTAATTCATTAAGGGCATCGTCATCTCTAGTTATGTTAAATTTTACCTGGGGGAGAGAAATCTGTCAGTTAGCTTCATTTGACATTTTCGTTTTCACCAATACACCGACCAACTCCCGGTTTAATCGATTATTGTGAATATTCTGTAGAACAATTCGTCAAACAGTTGACTTTTGTTCACACTTTTTTCTTGCACCTCCCTTGCAGAAAACGATCAACTTTTAGATATGATGACTAAAGCTGCAGTCATTGGTGCGTTATCGGTAACCGTATCGGTAACCTTATAACAGCTGATTCGACCAACGTTATGGGTACCAATGTAATCGATTATTGGTGCCATATCGTAACGCTAAGGTCGTAACCGTATCGTAGCCAACCAATTGGTTTTTGGTTTTTCGTCGTATCCATAACCTAAAAATATTTGAGTTGGTGAATTTTATAACTTTTTGTAGAATTTATTCATTGTTTTGGACACGCTATGACTAGGAGACTTATTTTTTGTGGAATATGTTTGTAATTTTTTGTGTTTTCTTCATTTTTATGAAATTTTCACGATTTCTAGGTTAAGACACCATTAATTGATAATAATGTATCGTATAGGGTTATGTTAGGGATACGACTACAGCGATACGACAAACGGCACCAATGACTCCGCTTTAACTGAAGATGGGGTGAGAAATGTTCATTGTGAGTTGGAAAGAGATGCAGGATGAGACCACGTTAGTAACTTTAAAAATCGGGTGATCTAATGTATTTGTTATTTTGACTTCTATGCAGGAGATATCACACTGGTCTTATCCACAATGGAAACGTATACGATTTTTTTTTTAAATTCCGGGGGGGGGGGGGGGGGGGAGGGCGGATAAAGGGGATAATATCTACGACAGTGAAAAATTACACCGCCGCACGCAAACAAGTGGTCTGTTATTTAAGCAGACCCATTATTATTATTGTTATTATGCCTCGATGCACTGCGACCATTATTTAGATCTATTGTGCTTGACCTTTCAGCCTATTACTGTATGTGGAGGCTTTTAATGTATTTAAGTACCTTTTCTGGCTTTTGGCTCCATATGCCGAAGGTATTAACAGTCACGCCACCTAGATGGGATAGTATCCGCCTTGTCAGAGATACGTACTCGTAGAGAATGTGAGCAGGCTTATCATCCCTCAGCTCACAAAACAGACAGATTTGTGAACCGGATAGATTTAACTTAGGTGATTTCGTAGACTACTGTGTCCCGTATAGTACCCAGTGAGAGTTCGTAGGTCATCTGCTTAGATTAATAAGTTTGGCTGATACTAGCGTTGCTGTGGGATGCAACAATTTGGCATGGTTTTGCTCCTGGCATTCAATACAGTTTTGTCTAAACTGCTTTGTTTCTCAGTCCTTCTTCTTCCTGAGTCCACAAAGGAGCTCTGGACCACAGAACGCAGCTAAGGCACCCTGCTTGTCTAGGTAGTCCCCTGTTCATTACCATCTTGTTCCTTATGCCTGGGAACCCATCCTAACAAAACCTTGTTTTTGGCTCGCAGCTGATTTATTACTCCAATGCATTCACCCGCTAGCTTAGAAATAATTGTGTTAGACTGCAAGCACGTAAGGCTGCCTGGTTGTCTGACATAATGAGAATACTTCTCGAGGATAAGCCTCTTCCTAGACATTCTCTGCCGCATACTTTTAATAAAAAATAGTGGGATATCATCCCATTGGTATCGATTTCGTGAAGTTTAGCCCGTAGATGCCAGCTCCCGTTTTCCGTCATCAAATTTTGATGCGGCAGTTCCATGTACCCATCTATGTATTTGTAGAGGTTACAGAGAATTCGAGTTTTAAGGCAGATTCGCCAATACACCCTCTTACTCTTGAAGTAATTGCAAAAAATTTCCGAGACAGCATGCCACAGGCCAAGACCGATAGTTCTGCTGGTCACGCTGGATGTCAAAAACGCTTTTAACTCAGAAAAGTGGGACGACATGCTTGACGTGCTAGACAGCACTTTCAAGGTACCGCAATATTTGCTAGAAGTCTTAAGGGACTACCTAACTTCCAGTATCTAATTTATGAAACCACTCACGCCAATAAAGGTACAAATAACAGGCGGAGCACAGGGTTCGGAACTAGGTCCCGATCTCTGGAGTATTACTAATGACAGTCTACTTCGGACATGCCAGTTGGTACAGCTGAGACTAAACCAGCTCATGCGTAGAGTAAATAAGTACATGGCAGATCACGGTCTCCAGCTAGCAACAGCAAAGGTCGTTGGTGTCATAAAGAGGCGGATTCCCACTATCAGAAATATGACGATTAGGGGCTAGACATTGAGCTCACCTTCTCGAAGCACATCCGAGGAGCCGGCGAGGGGGCTTCGCACACAAAAGCGAGTCTGAGTAGATCAAGGGCAAATACAAGCGGTCCAAAGCCATGTACAAGGATGTTGCCAGCATCAGCTTTATATTCTTATACAGAGCAGAAATCTGTGAGAGCGCAATGAATTTCTGGGAACTGCGAATAGATTCGGCTTACCGAACAGTGAGTTCCTGTACTGAACTCGTGGTCGAAGCGACCGCACGAAGATGTCGACATCTATCTGACCCGATTTGTTACCGGGCAAGGTTACTTCTGCATATATCTCCACAGAAGGGGCATGGTTGAAAACCCGGATTGCCTATTTGTGGGGAATTAGATGATAACATGATCGGCCGAAGCAACAAATGGGATACGGCCAGCATACAGGTGATGCATATACTTTCCAGGAAGCGTGAAGACGGATGCCTGGCCCATTAGCATGAGAGTAGCCTTGGAGATCACGTACCGCGCACCCGCACCCGAAGTAATGCTAACCGCGTGCACAAGTAAGGAAATTTTCGCGTGCCGTGGAGAGTTTAACAGCGAGGCTTAAATATCCGTCAGTGCTTAAATCATTTCACTATAATACCAGAAAATTCAATTTAGGAAGATTGATTTGAAAACTATAGATATAAGCAGTTGTTTTCTAACATTATTTAACCAAGGCCTCTGGATCTCTGTAGTACAATATTGTTTCCAGTGCTTTTCCCCAAATAAGGTAAGTAATTGAATATGGACAGCCTTAACATTATTCGCACATGAAACCACCTGGAAAATATTGTACGGGGCGCCATTTTGATGCACATTTATCCTGGAACCACTTGCTGCTGTTTATGTGTGGCCAGTCGGAACTCCGTTCAAAGCAATTGGTGTAAACAATGAACCTGCTGATATCTTTCACAGAGCATTTAGCTACTTCCTTAAGTGTCGGCAGTATATAAGGAAGTTCATAGTTTGAAACTTAGTGTGTGCTAGAACGGCGTATCCACACGGGTAGTGCGCGACTTTTTCTTTGGCGCTCTCTTCGCAGCTCATACAAATGCTCTTAAAAGGGATCTCCATTTGCTCAGCATGCAGGCCAAGCGGCCAGTATCCCGTGATCCTAAATGTTTCTTTTCTTGACCTATCTAGTAGGTCCTCTGCTCTCCTGCTATCGTAATTCGGCCAGATTTGCTTTGTTGTATTTGCAAGTGTACGATGAGTACCAGGTTAGCAACTGCTAACTCCTTGCATGTGCTATGTATGTTCCTTTTGATTGATGTAAGTGTATGAAACATTTCAACCACCTCCGCAGATCAGTGGCCCCGCCTTTGCAAGTGTTCGTCTGCCTTCTCGTTGCCCTTGATGTTCCTGTGAGCAGGTACCCATAAAAGGATTACGTTTGCGAAGTTAGCTGCGGCTTGAAGCTACCTTTTGCAGCTGTTGACGGCCTTAAACGTAGTGGTGGGGAGCTAAGCCCCATAAGCGCTGCTTGGCTAACTGAGTAAATACACACCTCGGCGCTGCATCGAGTTCTGCGACAGGAGCGTACACGCCCCATCTATACACAGAACATCCACTTGGAATATACTAGCAAAATTAGGTGGCCGAACTGACAGCGGTACCTTACTCATAGAAGACAATAACCGCAGTACATTTTCCAAGCGTTTTCATGGCGTCCTTCCTTTGCTCCCTTCGTGGGAGCGACCATATATATTAAACTGGGTCGATTTATTAACCGATAGCGCGCCATCAATTTTTTGATAGGATTTGGGAGCAGGAAAAAAAAAGTTCCACTACGCATACCCAAAAAAATAATTTTCGAGCCTGCGAAATTTCATTTTTTTTTACTTTTTTTCGACTTTGATTTTTAAGGTTTTTTTCATGACCTACTAAAACAATTTTCATTTCATTGTAAAATTTTCATCTATACCCTGTCCGGCCCAAAAATGTCCGCTAAAAACGTTGGCGATAAATATTTTTTTTTTTTTTCAAAAAACTGTTATCGACATCGTTTTGAGCGGACATTTTTGGGTCGGACAGGGTATACATATGAAAATTGTTTTTAGTAGGTCATGAAAAAAACTTTAAAAATCAAAGTCGAAAAAAAGTCACAAAAAAGAAATTTCGCAGGCTCGAAAATTATTTTTTTTGGGTATGCGTAGTTGAACTTTTTTTCCTGAGCCCAAATCCTATCGAAAAATCGATGGCGCGATATCGGTTAACTTTCGTCCATACAAATCATTTTTAGCTTCTAAATTTTTATTCACTTCGTCTTTCCCTTCTGTCACACACAACACTACCTTATAAGTTGTCCATTCTGCCGAGTTGATCGCTACAAGATTTGCATCACTGAAATTGACAGTCAAAACCGTTGTAAGCAAGAGCACGGCGTAGAGCTCTTTAGCACCGCACATTTCGAAAGGATATTTACATATATTGAAATGAAAATTTGGCAATAAAACTTGAAAGATTTTGGATGATATAGTTTTCAACCAAAATTGACGTCCGCACAAACCCAACTAATACAAAATATTGCAATCTGTGGTTTATATACCGCCAAAAGGTGTTCTAAACAGTTATGTGCCAAAAGGTGAAATTTTCTAACACACCTCTATATTTGATTAAGATACATGCATATCTTAGTAGATAGATAATAGGACTAATCTAAGTGCAAATATATACACGTACTTTGTTTTTGTATTTATTTACACATTGAAGTTCTCGTGAGGTGGTGTCTTCTTCATAGGTAAACATTTCGACCTTGGTACTAATTTTTTTCCTATTTATGTGGCAATATTGTTGTTATTAACTCTTTTATTGCGCTTTTGCGTTAGTGTAGCGAAAATTATGGTGCATATGCTTATTGAGAACACTTTCTCACATGACCCCAACTATGCTGAAGGAGGAGTAGCTTGGGTATTTGAAGTCCATTTCCTTTTCTGCCAGCAACAGGTAAAATTGATATAGGTAAATGAGCTTCATAAGCCAAGCCAAGATAAGCCCCGAAATAACTCTAAAATCAGTACGTGCCAGGTGAAATTTCCAGGCAGATCAACATAGGACTTTTAGAGAGTCGAAACCGATACCTAATGTAGGCCTTTAAGGGTCAATTAATGGTGACTTATACCCATAAAACCATAACCAGAGAAAATAGCTGATCCAACCTACCTTATGTAATCGATTAATGGGGCCATACCATAACGCTAACGCCATAACCATACCATAGCCAACCAATTGATTTTTGGTTTCGCGCCATATCCATAACATAAAAATATTTGAGTTGGTGAATTTAATAACTTTTTGTAGATTTTATTCATTATTTTGGATACGTTATGACTAAGAGACTAATTTTTTGTGGAATAAGTTTGTAATTTTTTGCGTTTTCTTCATTTTTATGAAATTTTCACGATTTTTAGGTTAAGGCACCATTAATCGATCACATTGGAGATGGCTCTGGATATGGATATGGTTACGACTGTGGCGTTAGGGTTAAGGAAGTTTAATTGGCCCTTAATCAGAGCTGCTTTGAAGGAATAAAAGTACTCCGGGTCGGAGGCAGAATGATTCTGTCTGATCAGCGCAGAAGATTCTAAAGTGCTACGGTAGGCAGTATGCCTCTGAAATTTCTGAGAAGCATGCCGCGGAAAAATCAATATCAAAATACACAAAAAAGTTCTTTGTTGTTGTTGTTGTAGCTCCGCCCCATATAATCCGGAAGCGTTGGTTTCACATTGCAAATGAAAGGATGGTTGGTGTCATTTGGGGACACGTAATAAGCGGCACATATATTGGGTATGTTGAGATTGATTCTGGATAAGTAAAAGTTTAACCTTTTACCGTATCCAGACCGAAGTTGAGTTGGAGTGACGCACGGCTCCTAGGGGAGGTTGATTTCTTCAACGACGAGTTTAGGATATTTGTCTTTGAGAACGGTGTTCACTGGACAATTGTTGGCATAGTAATTTGAGGAGTTTTTGTGAATGCCATTGATGGGGGTTTTTGTGCTCCTTTTCTACATACAGCTGGCTTTCAATCAAATATCCGTTGGTATGCCCAGGTTTCTGGGTATTCAAAAGAAACTCTTTGTAAAGCATTTAATTTCTCACCTCTATGGGAGTATTCCGCCTCACTTTCTACATGTTGTTCTGAAGACATTAGAAGACATCTCGTGGCAGTTTTGAACTTTTGATAGGCCAGCAGTTTCCTCCAGTGTGTTTCCGCAGCCGTATTGGAGACGCGTAGCATACAAGTTATTTCTAAGCTCGGAGTGAGCCAGAAGCTTAAACTGGCCATTGCAGCGCCTTCTAGGTGGTGCCCTTGCTATTAAGGATGCTGTGGACGGAATGCTATCTATTACGACATGCGTGACGAAGTCTAACATTTACTTGAGCGATCAGAGCGTCATTAAAGCGCCGGGTGTGGCAAATTTCCGCGTATTTCTCAGTTCATGAGATATGTAGGTTCCACCCCTTCGATCTGAAAAAAATTAAAGAAGTCGCACGAAGCAAACTGAATGTTAAACTTGGCCTAAATATCTTGGAAAGTATATCACCCGAAATATTAATTTATTAAGTCCGGACAATGGAATAGAAAGTAACGATCACACATCGGCATTGAATGTCGCGGGTGAGCAGTTTGGTACGGGGGCTGAAGAAGAGACAGAGGTTCAAGAAGGGAAACTCTTCCGCGAACATGGAATCATGGGAGGCTAAGACGCTGTGAGGTTCAACGAAACTGTTAAAGTTCAAGCAGGGTGGATGGTATTATAATCCGGGAGGAGCAGCGGATGGTTCTTTGCTGACAGTATCTATTGGGAAATAAGAATTCAGTTTAGGGGGAGTTTGCAAGGCAATTGGATTGAAGACGTGTACCAGAGGGATGACATACTTCGAAAGCGAGATCGAGTATGGCTGAACGACCGTCGCAGTCGGTGAAGATTCTAGATATGGTGCAGGCCAGCTCGTCCGACAGAGGCTGACTGATGGTCGGTTGTATGAAGGAGATTATGGAGGGAGAGGGTCGCTGATGGCAACAGTAAAAAGTATTGGTATTATGTTCGAAAGAATGGAGGATGATCTTGTATCTTCAGTTGGCGACTCCTCCAAGCAGATCGTGCTGAAGAAAAATTATATGATGTTCAACCGACAAATCCGGCTCAGCACTCTGCTTCACTTAATTACTTCTCTGCTTTGAACAATGAGGAGTGAAAAAGTAGTAACGGCTCCAAGGTTTCTAGATTAAGGACGAGCATATATAAACTATAGTTGTACTTAGAAACAAGTACCACAAGTACCCTCATCCAAAAGGGGAGCAAAACCTTTTTCGTTGTAATTTCAGTAACATATAGCGACGGCCAGTCTGAAACTAGATCACGGCAATTTGTGGTTGGTTTGTCTATATGTAATAGAGGGGATTACCCACCTTTGGTTACTGTGGCAAAGAAGGAGGTATTTAACATCACTCCGGTTAAGAGGGGAATGGTAGATTGGATATCAGTTTGGCCGATCATTATCCAACGAGCCGATTAATCTTCTTGTATATATCCAGTACTAGCTACAACCTTTATTGTAGAGCTAGAGGAGCTTTTGCCCTTGATATCTGATGGATGTGAAAGTTGGCTGGAAAATGAGTATCGAGGTATCTCTGAAGCTTCAGTTGGACAATCATTTTCATGATGTCCACATTACGCAAGAACCTCAACCTCGGCAATTTTTTGCTCCGCAGAAAAGAAGATTTGTATGAGCTACTAACGCTTTCAAGGCCTAAAAGTCTCTGAATCCGGATGGTATTATTCCTTAGCAGCTTCTAAGTTATTTTGGGACTTTGTACTGCTGGACAGCCGTCAATTTGCACTAATGGGCTGAAACAGTAGGAGCGTTCATGTATTAAAAAGGATGTCAGATCAATCAATCACACATCCTTTCTACTAAACTCGTGGGGGCGATTCAATTATAAAGCAATGAGAGGGATTTAATGAACGCAAATAATTTTCAATGGGTGTCTTTATAAACATCGAAGGGGGTTTCAGGAGTCGAGGGCCTCTGGTTGAGTTCATTATAAAATGAATGGCGTAGCGTGGTGGTGGAGGAACCATAAACGAAAAAAGAGTGTGCAAAGACATGTCGAAGGGGTGGTATATCTTCCTTGATCTGGGGTGTGGTACTAATCAAGCTTCTGGGGGACCTAAAAGCCAGTCACTGTCGGCCGATTGTTTGCGCAAATACATTTCTCAACCCCAAAAAAGTCTCCCCGACATACTAAATTTCAGCATACGCCAATGAAAATTTATATATAAAAATTTAGCTGCCTTTGATTTAGAATTTCGACTACTAACGGTAAATGTTAGAAAGTGCAAGACACAATTCACAACATGTTTATGTGTTAAGATACATATGTAGGTATGAACGGAGTAGTGGTATATAAACACTCCTATGTATATGTTTGTATATTTCCAGAGGTGCCAATTAATGCGATCCCAATGCTGAAAGAACTCCCAACACCTTATCAAGACGCTCGCTGCACTCGTTAGCTATGTAGTTCAAGTTTCGTGCAAAAGATCTTTGTTGACTTTTTTATCAGCATACGGATATGAAAATACCGCTATCAGCCAGCAATTCGCTAATAAAGCTAATCATAAAATAA
This sequence comes from Eurosta solidaginis, assembly GCF_040869045.1. Taxonomy (NCBI): domain Eukaryota; kingdom Metazoa; phylum Arthropoda; class Insecta; order Diptera; family Tephritidae; genus Eurosta; species Eurosta solidaginis. The sequence goes on along the minus strand of NC_090321.1, from coordinate 40,619,138 downwards.
CACAAACAAAATGATAAAATGTAACACTTTTTTAGAAGTGGATCTCTAAATGGCACATTTCCCTTTTTGAACTCTCATACATACATACATTGGGATATTGACCTAATTTACAGCGTAGGTATTGTAAAATAAGTAAGTTATCGTGGGTTAGGTCACAACATTAAGTCCACACAACACCTAAATCAAGCTCGAAATATTTCACCGCCGCCGGACCTGAGCGATGGCCGCAGACATATACTGACGGCTCCAAACTGGATAAAAAGGTGTGTAGCTGGGTATTTGCATCTCAACTAGGGTGGAATATATCCTTTAGCCTACCCGATCATTGCAGCGTCTTTCGGGCGGAGTTGGCTGTTATAAATGAGGCCGTTGATCACCTGAGAAATGCTGTTCATGGCTATAATCAAATTTGTATTTACTCTGACAGCCAGGCTGCACTAAAAGCGCTTAGGTCTGTCACATATAAGTTCAGGACAGTAGAGAAGTGCCGTAAATCTCTTAATGAGAGCTGAGTCTCAGTCAAGTATGGGTGCCTGGATACTCGGATATACCGGGCAATGAGATGGCTAACAAACTTGCAAGAGGGGGGGGGGCATCCATTCCGCTTTCGTCGTCCTGGAAGGGATTGAGCATGTCGCTCGCTACATGTAAGTTCACTTTGAAACGGATTTTCTTTAGGGAAGCGGGTGTGAGATGGAGCAATCTTGAATCCTACTGCCACACTAAGCTCGTGTGGCCTGAATGGGATGCGAGACGCACAATAAGTCTCCTTCTTCTTGGAAGTGTGGACATATTTCTGGTGGTTGGATTTATAATTGGCCACATAGCAAAAGGGAAGCATGCACAACGGCTGGGTGCTCCCTATAATGATTACTACAGGAGCTGCAAAGACGAAAAAGAGATAGAAACAGTCAAGCATTTCTGTGCGATTGTCCTGCGCTTTGGCGCAAGATCAAGAAACCTCTGTGATCTCCCTTCTTTGACGATCTTTGTGATCTGGCTAAGTTGGAACCGAAGAAATTCCTGACGTTTGCTGAATCGACCTGTTGGTTTCAGTAGGGGGGAGATCCACGTGGTATCACAATGGGACCTTTTTGAGCCTAAGTATACTGGTGATCGCATTGGTGGCCACTCTAACCTAACCTAGTTACTTAATTGGCGCTTAACCGTTTAAACGATTATGGCCGTCCAACAAGGCGCATCTCGTTTGTTCGCTGGCTTAACTGGCACCAGTTAGTCACACCAATGGAATGTAATCGTTTTCCACCTGCTCCTTCCAGCGGAGTGGGGGTCGCGCTTTTCTTTTGCTTCTATAGGTGGGTTCCGATAAAAATACTTTCTTAGTCGGAGTATTATCTTTCATTCGCATAACATGGCCTAGCCAGTGTAGCCACTGCATTTCAATTCTCTGGAATATGTTGATGTCTACGTAAAGCTCGTCTAAAGTAGCATTTATAGGTAAAAGCGATTCTTTGCTGGATTTCAGAGCTGATTTTGATGTTTGTATTAATGCTGGTTACCAAATAAACGAAGTCTTTTACTTTTCGAAATTATGACTACCAACAGTGGCGTGATTGCTCATGCGCTGACTCTTTGTTCGATAGCGCAGCAGGTACTTCTTTTTGTCCGCATTCACCATCAAACCCATCGTTTCCACTTCTTTTACCAGTTTGAAGTAAGCAGAATTTACGGCGTATGTATTCAGGCCGCTTGATATCAATGTCGTCAGCATACGTCAGTAATTGCACACTTTTATAGAATATTGTTCTAGAGCGGTTAAGTTCTGCATCTTGTATTATGCTCTTCAGCATCAAACGAAAGAAATTGCACGATAGGGGATCACCCTGTCTGAAATCTTATTTAGTTTCGAACCTCTCAGAGCGGTTCTTACCAATTCTGGCTGAGCTCAACGTAATTTAGCACATCCCTATAAGTTTGGCAAGGAAACCAAATTCAGACCTATAAGAAACGTCTTTGCGCGCTGTCAAACGTGGCTTTAGAATCAATGAAGATTTGTGCCAATACTTTTTTAATGGGTTTTTTCGAAGATTTGGCGCATAGTGAAAATAGTAGTTGATAGTAGATTTACCAGGTCTGAAGCCGCACCGATAAAGTCCAATCAGCGGATTCAAGGTGAATTTGAATCTTTCGCACAATACGTTTGAAAGGGCCTTATAAGCGATTCTAAGAATTCTGACTAAGCGATAGTTGGCGTGGATTGCAGGTTAATGTGTACTGGGCAAAGAACACTTAGACTCCAATCGTCAGGACGACTCGGAACTCGGCCGACCATAGTTTGCAAAGCAGCTGATGTATGTACCTGGTCAACTCCTAGCCGCCGTATTTGAATAGCTCCGCAAGCAATCCATTAGCGCCCGCGGCCTTGATGTTTTTTAATCGGGTTATTGCTATTCCAACTTCGACATATTCGGGTGGGGGACAATAATTCCATCATCATCGATTACGGGCTTGGATTTATCATTCCTGGGCTGTACATCGCCCTCTATATTCCCTCCATAAACTAAATACCCTCTGAACATCGGTTACAAGTTCGACTTTTACGTTCTCACAACAGTTTGCCTCAGACTTAAAACCTTCCGTCTGTCGCCGAATTTTTTGGTAAAATTTGCGGGCGTTATTGCTAATGGCGATCAGTTCAAGTTCCTCGCACTCACGCCTTTTTGCATCTGCTTTCTGCCTGTAAATTTGTTTTTCTCCCCTTTTCAGCTCGCTGCTCATTCAATGTTCGTCATTATTCTGAGAAGTTTGATATATACATATGTACATACAATAACTGTACACCTATCTCCGGAATGAATTCCATTTGATATTTTGTTAACAAAGTTCTTCTGTACATTATTTGTGTCTGCTTTTGGTCTTTTTATCATTCCCTAACGTGGTTAAGCATTTAAAAACTACTTGAAACATGCAAGCTAACCCATTAAAATACTAAACTTATATACCCAATTAAAATTTAGTTTTGAGTCACATGAGACCTCCAGTTGAGACTAAAGTATATTAGTCAAATCTTCAGCGTTGCTTTCAACAGCCCCACATTGAATATTTCAATGTAAAATTTGAACTATTTTGAAAAAACTCGGTCCTTAAAAACTGATTCATCGTAATGCACGTTTATACATAATATTCGTACATAAGAATAAGACAAAAAAAAATTGTTATATCACATATCTCGAGCCGGAAATAATGAGTTATAAACTTTATCATTTTACTTAATGTGTTCGTAGGTAAGTAGAGCATAAAAAATTGTCGAAATTCAGAATTTTTTTTGAGAAAGTCGATTTTTTATCATACTGTAACGAATCTAAGGAAATTCTTGATTGTTCTGTAGCATCTGTTATCGTTCGAATCGCTTAACTATTGATTAAATAACTCGAATATTCAGTATAGCAAAATGTTCTTTATTAACAACACAACTAGGGTAGTAATACTTCACAATAAAACTACTCGCGTACTTCACTTACAACGTTTGAAACCAAACTGATTGACTATCCCTTAGCTTGCGATAATTTTATACTCTCGTTTGCTTCGCACGCCTATTTCTCCCAGGGTCTAGACTTTTAGCGAACAGCCGTCTCGATCACTTGCTTATTAACTTCTCGTTTTCTATGTTTATGTGTGCATATGTGTGAGTAATAACTTTTGCACTTTTAGGTGCTGTTCACATGTATACCATCTGGACTCTTATGCGCTCTCACTGTTGCCTTCTATTCATATGCGTGTATATGGCTGAGTAAATATGCGCTGTTTATTGTTGTGTAATTGTATGTGTGGCTGTCTTCTCTTCCAGCGGCATAGTGACGTATCGAAATTGCCAACATTCGCCGCGAAACTTGATGAAATAGTAATTGTTTCTCAAACAGAAAAAGTTAAAAGTAAAAATTTTTTCTGGCAAAAACAAAAGGTATGGAGATGGAAGTAATTGCATATTGCCCAGCAGATTTTTTCAGCTTTGGACTACCCCGGCTGGAACAATTAGCTATATATGACATATGTATATATTAGGGCAGGTCGGTTAAAAATCGGTCATTGCTCTGTAAAAATCGTATTCTAGGGATCAAAATAAGAAACTTTGCCGAAGGAACCATACCTCTAAAACGAATTCTGATGTCCCCCCGTTTGGGTCGAACTTTTGGGTAGGGGCAATTTCAATTCTACCTGCTGTGTCTTGTGGTGGCTTAAAAAAAACAACACAAGCAATTTTACGATCTGCAATTGTGTCATAGTGATACCTTCATTTTTTAAAACGGTTGAATAAAAAACTCACACAACTATGTTTACGACATGCAAATGCATCACAGTGATGCCTTGGTTTTAAAAGGGGGTTGTAAAAACGCTAATTTCTAATAATTTTTTTTTAATTTCTTTTCTATTACTTAGTTAAATTCATTTTTTCATTTACATATGTTCTGACTAAATAAATTTCTAAAGAGAAATATAAATTCCAAAAAGAAAAAACATAGGCATTTCAAAGTGGGATTTTTCAAAATTTGCCCCTACGACCAAAGGGGGGGGGGGGGGGGGGGATCAGAATTCGTTTTAGAGGTATAGTTCCTTCGGCAAAGTTTCTTATTTTGATCCCTAGAATATGATTTTCACAGAGCAATGGGCGATTTTTTTGCCTCCCCACAAATCGACCCGGCCTAGTATATATATATTATATATGAAATATGAACCAATTATTAAATTCTCAAAGGAATCAGTTACGATTCCGAAAAGGTTTTAAGACACACAATGATGATTTCGACAAAAAGTTGGAACAAATTGTTTGGTGGGATGTTTGTTTATAGCCATTTAAGGAGTTCCAAAACAAAACGCAATAAGTTCCTAGGTTAATGAGAAAAAGTGCACATTCTTAAATGGAGACACATTTTCAAATGATACTTATGACATTATTGCAGTTATGAAAGAGAACATATAACGGCCGAAAATCACTTGATTTGAAGTTAAGACAGATATTTGTTTGTAATTATTGCTTTTTGGTTTGAAATGCTTTGAAATTATTGCGTTTTAGTTTGGAATTTTTAATATTTTGAGTACTTTGTTGTTAAGAATATTAGCTTTTTACAGAGCAAAAGGTCTGGTGCCATTATTTCAGTGAATGGTGTACTTATTGCGTTTTGGTTTGGAACTCCTCATTTGTAGTTAGATAGAAGTTAAGGTCCCGCAGCGCGAAAGCGTCATTGTTGTACATATGAACGAATCAGTGTTGCCATTTTAGATTTTTTCAAGCTAGATTTAGCTTTTTTTCTCCGTTTAGTTTGAAAACTTGTAATTTCGCTTCAAGCTTTTTTCAGTTTTTTTTTCAGAAATTTTTTAGCTCTCTTTATCTTTATTCTTAAAATTTTTGAAAATTTAGATAAATAATTTCTTGTAGATTAAATTTTAAGAAAATTGAATGAATTCGGGCTGGATGTTTAAACTTTGAGGTGCTTAACAACAACGCTAGCATTAAATAAATAAATAAATAAAATAAATGTATGGCGCGATAAACTCTGAAGAGATTTTAGGCCGAGCTTCTCTCCAATTTGCATCGTGCTCCTTTTAATTTTTCCTACAAATTGGCGGGACGGGACCTACTTGTTTTATGCCGACTCCGAACGGCATCTGTGAGGCAGATGAGTTTTCACTGTGAGTGCTTGCCAAACAGTGCCGAGGGGTGACCCCGCTTAGAAAAATTTTCTTCTAATTGAAAAACCTTATTTCTAAAATTCTGATGATGCTTTGCCCGGGGCGTGACCCAGGGCATTCGGTGTGGTAGGCGGAGCACGCTACCATCACATCACGGTGGCCACGCCAGCATTAGCGTTTAGAAATCGAGGAATAGTAACTTTATTATAATCACATCAACCTAATTGCGAATTAGTTCTGTGTGTTTGCCATTCAAGAGGCGGTTTCATCTGCTTCAAAACTACTTCCGAGCGAAATCTAAACTTTTGATTTCAGAATTATTTAACTGATTTTCTAAGCTCGCAAGCAGACAAAAGAGCTAGACAATGCTATTTGCTGCCATTAAGTAAGGGTGGACTAAAACCATAGTCAACTGCATTTACACGCATAACATTTTTCTAAAAGTCCAAGGTTTAGAAAAATTTTCAAAATGAAAAACATAGGTGTGCTGAGTAGCTTTTCAATAGTTTTGGAGTTCCTGAAATTGAGGAAAAGAGTCTGTAAACTTACGCCCATTTACCACATTTTTCAGATCATGTTTATCCTTTTTAGTTGAAAATCCACTCACAACAATTTTCTCCTTTTCAGGAGCTCCAGAACTATTGAAAAGCATTTATTTCACTGGTTTACAGCCAAAATGCACCATAGACGCCTTATGAAATTCCTATGTAAAATCACCCCTTGATTCCGAAAATCAAGGTTATTTTTAATTCTATGGTAAAGTTTTTGAGATATTTACGAATAACCGTTTTTTCAAACAAACAAAAAAAAAAACAAAAAATTGGGTCCACTTAATCATATATATCTCAAGAACGGATTCAGCAATTCCAAAACGGTTTAAAGCTTTTAAAAGGTAATAAAATTTGCTATAAACTGCGCATAAACAAATTGTGCTAGACCCTGCAATTTCAAAGATAACGAACAATCGTTACAGATTTTTCACTTTTTTTGTAAAAATATAAAAAAATGTGTACTTTGCGAGGAAGGATCTCGAAAACTTTTTATTTTTTTGCAGATTTTTTTCCCCTGTAAGCTCTGTTTTATTGCGAAAAAAAATAAGCTTTCGTTCAACAAAATCGATGGACTAATACAAAAGTTATAAGCATTCAAGTAAATATATCCATTTAATACTAAAGTACCCCACTGGTACATATGGGTTAGTATTCGCATATCAGTGAGTTAACGAATATTAGCACATATGTACCAGTGGGGTACTTTAGTATTAAATGGATATATTTACTGGAATGCTTATAACTTTTGTATTAGTTCATCGATTTTGTTGAATGAAAGCTTATTTTTGTTTTTTTTTTTTGTAATAAAACAGAGCTTAGAGAGAAAAAAAAAATCTGCAAAAAAATAAAAAGTTTTCCAGATCATTCCTCGCAAAGTACACATTTTTATACTCAGTTGAGCAGAGCTCACAGAGTATATTAAGTTTGATTGGATAACGGTTGGTTCTACATATATAAAGGAATCGAGATAGATATAGACTTCCATATATCAAAATAATCAGGATCGAAAAAAAATTTGTTTGAGCCATGTCCGTCCGTCCGTTAACACGATAACTTGAGTAAATTTTGAGGTATCTTGATGAAATTTGGTATATAGGTTCCTGAGCACTCATCTCAGATCGCTATTTAAAATGAACGATATCGGACTATAACCACGCCCACTTTTTCGATATCGAAAATTTCGAAAAACCGAAAAAGTGCGATAATTCATTACAAAAGACAGATAAAGCGACGAAAATTGGTAGATGAGTTGAACTTATGACGCAGAATAGAAAATTAGTAAAATTTTGGACAATGGGCGTGGCACCGCCTACTTTTAAAATAAGGTATTTTAAAACTTTTGCAAGCTGTAATTTGCCAGTCGTTGAAGATATCATGATGAAATTTGGCAGGAACGTTACTCCTATTACTATATGTACGCTTAATAAAAATTTGCAAAATCGAATAAGGACCACGCCCACTTTTAAAAAAAAATTTTTAAAGTAAAATTTTAACAAAAAATTTAATATCTTTACAGTAAATAAGTAAATTATGTCAACATTCAACTCCAGTAATGATGTGGTGCAACAAAATACAAAAATAAAAGAAAATTTCAAAATGGGCGTGGCTCCGCCCTTTTTCATTTAATTTGTCTAGGATACTTTTAACGCCATAAGTCGAACAAAAATTAACCAATCCTTTTGAAATTTGGTAGCGGCATAGATTTTATGACGTTAACTGTTTTTTGTGAAAATGGGCGGAATCGGTTGATGCCACGCCCAGTTTTTATACACAGTCGTCCGTCTGTCCTTCCGCATGGCCGTTAACACAATAACTTGAGCAAAAATCGACATATCTTTAATGAACTTAGTTCACATGCTTACTTGAACTCACTTTATCTTGGTATAAAAAATGAACGAAATCCGACTATGACCACGCCCACTTTTTCAATATCGAAAATTACGAAAAATGGAAAAAATGTCATAATTTTATACCAAATACGAAAAAAGGGATGAAACATGGTAAGGCAATTGGATTGTTTTATTGAAGCGAAATATAACTTTAGAAAAAACTTTGTAAAATGGTTGTGACACCTACCATATTAAGTAGAAGAAATGAAAAAGTTCTTAAAATCTTGGCAGGTATTACATATATAAATAAATTAGCGGTATCCAACAGATAATGTTCTGGGTCACCCTGGTCCACATTTTGGTCGATATCTGGAAAACGCCTTCACATATACAACTACCACCACTCCCCTTTAAAACTCTCATTAATACCTTTAATTTGATACCCATATCGTACAAACTCATTCTAGAGTCACCCCTGGTCCACCTTTATGGCGATATATCGAAAAGGCGTCCACCTATAGAACTAAGCCCCACGCCCTTTTAAAATACTCATTAACACCTTTCTTTTGATACCCATATTGTACAAACAAATTCTAGGGTCACCCCAGCTCCACCTTTATGGCGATATCTCGAAACGGCGTCCACCTATGGAACTAAGGATTACTCCCTTTTAAAATGCTCATTAACACCTTTAATTTGATACCCATATCGTACAAACACATTCTAGAGTCACCCCTGGTCCACCTTTGTGGCGATATTTCGAAACGGCGTCCACCTATAGAACTAAGGCCCACGCCCTTTTAAAATACTCATTAACACCTTTCGTTTTATACCCATATTGTACAAACAAATTCTAGGGTCACCCCTGGTCCACCTTTATGGCGATATCTCGAAACGGCGTCCACCTAGGAACTAAGGATTACTCCCTTTTAAAATACTCATTAACACCTTTCTTTTGATACCCATATTGTACAAACAAATTCTAGGGTCACCTCTGGTCCACCTTTATGGCGATATCTCGAAACGGCGTCCACCTATGGAACTAAAGATTACTCCCTTTTAAAATACTCATTAACACCTTTCATTTTATGCCCATATCGTACAAACGCATTCTAGAGTCAACCCTGATCCACCTTTATGGCTATATCCCTAAATGGCGTCCACCTATAGAACTATGGCACACACCCTCATTAAAATACTGTTTAATGCCTTTGATTTGATATACATGTCATACAAACACATTCCAGGGTTTCCCTCGGTTCATTTTCCTACATGGTTATTTTCCCTTATGTTGTCACCATAGCTCTCAACTGAGTATGTAATGTTCGGTTGCACCCGAACTTAACCTTCCTTACTTGTTAATTTTAAAAATTTTTTTAAAATTTCGACTTTCAGAAAATTGTGATTGTTGGCCTAAATTTTGCAGAACTTTTTTCTCCTTTTCAGGAACTCTAGAGCTATTTGAAACCTACTTAGAACAGTTTTTGTTTTTTTGTATTGCGAGATTGTGTATCAACTTCACAGATATTCTGTAGTAGTAAAGTGCGTCACTTTAAACAATTTTTACAAAACACTTATCGCATCTGTACATTATTTTAATTATTTTCTATTAAATTGAAGTACAAGTTAATTTTAGCTTTTTACTAGAGGTATTAAATGTCTATACTGATACGTTCTTAATGAATAAACTGACCAAAACGCTTGAAAAGTTGCCTTAAACTTTTAGCTTTTTTTAGCCTTAAGCATTTTTATTTAGCCTTTTTTGTATTTTTTTGTCCATCTAACCTATTTTCTGAAAAAATTCTGGCAACACTGATACGAATATCGCCAATTATATAATATATGCATGCAAGAATGTTTAATAAAGTTTATGGGTGTTGCTTTGCCATTAACTGCACTAAAAAAGCAATTAATAAAGTCAAATATTTACAGAATTACTTAGAGATGTATTCAGTTTATTTGTGCAGTATTTATACGACATATTGTCAAAGTTAGATTTACGAATGAACAGTGTGAAGTGAAACACAAAACTAGTCGCAAAATTACTAGTTCGGAACAACAAATTATTCTAAAATGTCCAATTTTGTACCAACTAAAGTTCACAGTTTTAGCTAATTCTGACACTCGAAAAGTTCGCCTAGAAGAATGACATTTAAGTTGTTTTCACTTACCATAATTGAACTACTTTTTAAACGGTTTTATTTAGCTTGACTTGAAAGGGTGGACGGACGGCACGAATTTTGTAATTGAAATTTAAGTAACTTCCCGATAAGCTACAAGCTTGAAACTTGAAACATAGTTCAGAAACCGATGACAATGCAATAATAAGAAAAAAAACTCCGATAGGTGGCGCATGGATCGAAATACATATTTCAAAATTTCGTATTTCTGGTCCGATTGGGTTCAAACTTGAAACACATAATACATACATGAACAGAAAACGACCTATGAAAAAAATTGCCGCTAGGTGGCGCAAGGATCGATATATTCAAAAAAATCGTATTTGTAGTCCGATTTGGCTCATATTTGGAACATATAATACATACAAGAATAGAAAGCGACCTATGAAAAAAATCGCCGCTAGGTGGCGCAAAGATCGAGATATTCAAAAAAATTGTATTTGTTGTCCGATTTGGTCCATATTTGGAATACATAATACATACAGTTCTGTACAAGTGACATCATAATATTTTGGAGTTCGAGGAGGGACAAGCATACGTGGCGCAGAGTCGAGTAACGTCTTTGGAAGGATTATGTATTGAGGACTAAGATTGTAACAAATTGTCAGGAAAGAGTCCTTGTAATAATGAGTCACTAAATGAACTAAATAGAATGAGAAATAATAGGCAATTAAATAAAACTAAAAACTTAAAAATAAAATAATAAAAAAAATGTTTTTAAGTTAAACGGTTTTATTGAAAACAATAATTACATGAAGTAATAATAATACTAAAAGCTAGAAAATAATTAGGTAGGTCCTAGGTACTAGTCATCACACTCCTCATCAATCTGATAGTCATAAGTAAGACCAACTGAACCTTAATAAGGTTATGCTACGCCTGAAATTTTTAGAAATTTGACAAGCCCAACGCTTTTATTTAGTTGTCTGATCAACGCCCTAGATTGATGAGGACTGTGATGACTAGTACCTAGGACCTACCTAATTCTTTTCTAGCTTTTAGTATTTTTATAACTTCATGTAAGTATTGTATTCAATAAAAGCGTTTAACTTAAAAACATTTTTTTTAATTATTTAATTTAGGTTATTTCAATACTGGTTATTTTCTGTCCGAAATCTGCCATTTAGCCTATTGTAGCACAACCCCATCTTAAAAAGACTTTTAACCAACTAGTTCATCTGGTATTATTCATACTAGTGTGTTAGTTTAAAACTTGCCTACCATTTGCATGTGTTTTTGCTTTATTATGTTTACATTACGTAACACCTCGAGATTTCGCTCGATGTTGATTAAAAAAACGCTTAATATTATTGTCATATTATTTTTTATGTTTTAACATATTCTCCACTAGTAAATTTATTTTTTATCGTCTATGGATAGGTAATGAATTATAGCTAATATTATAGTTTTGCATATAAATGAAAGTCGTGCTAATTACATATTCAATACCCCACAACAGCTGGACCATGGTACCAACGCCGTAAGCAATAAAATTTCAGCCTAAATCCATTATGATATCTTTTGTTATTATAATTCAATTGCTTATTAGAATATCACCCTATTTCGGCTACCGTTTCAAAAACACCTTATCTCAGAAAGGTTTTGAATAACGCCCCATTTTAAAATTGGTTTGAAAAATGCCTGAGCTTAAACTTAACACATTTTGGCATTAACTGGGCGTTTATGAAAAAAAGAACTCTATGATAAGGCGTTCTTCAATCGAATTCTGCGATTGAGCGTTTTCGAACTGGCATCCGAAATATTGCACTCAGCCGTCGAAATATGTTAGGGACCGATTTCTTTTTCGATTTATGTTTCTTTCTCGATTTCTCGTTACCGGTTTCTTTTCTGGTTCTGGTTTTGTTTCTGGTTCTGCTTCGTTTCCATTTCCGGCTCATTTGTTGGTCCTGATTTTTTTCCGGTAACGATTTATTTTCTGGGTCCTGCTTCTTTTTCGGTACCGTTAAAGTTTTTTTCTGGTTATAGTTTCGTTTCCGGGTTCCGGTTTCATTTCGCTTCCACATAAAGTTTATTTTCTGTTTCGTTTCCGGTTTCTGTATCTTTTCGGGTTCCGATTTGTTTTATGTTCTGGTTTGTTATTTTCCGGTTCAAGATTCTTTCTGGTTCTGATTTCTTTTCCGGTTCCAATTCAAGTTTCATTCCTGATTGCGGTTTTCTTTTCTGTTCTGGTCTATTTTATTGGTCCTGATTTTTTTCCGGTAACGATTTATTTTCTGGGTCCTGTTTCTTTTCCGGTTCCGTTTAAAGTTCTTTTTTGGTTCTAGTTTCGTGTCCGGTTCCTTTTCCGTTTCCGTATAAAGTTTCTTTTCTGGTTCTGCTTCGTTTCCTGTTCGTTCCGCCGTATTTATTGGTCCTGATTAGTTTTCCGGTAACGACTTATTTTCTGGGCCTTGCTTTTTTTCGGTTTCGTTTAAGTTTTTTTCTGGTTATAGTTTCGTTTCCGGTTTCCAGTTCCTTTTCCGTTTGCATATAAAGTTTATTTTCTGGTTCCAGTTTCGTTTCCGGCTTCGGTTCCTTTTCGGGTTCCGATTGGCTTTTTGTTCTGGTTTATTTTCCAGTTCAAGATTCTTTCTGGTTCCCGTTTCTTTTCCAGTTCCAATTCAAGTTTCATTTCATGGTTTCCTTTTATGTTCTGGTTTATTTAGATGTTAAAGTTTCTTTTCTGGTTCCGATTTCGTTTCAGGTTCCGGGTCCTTTTCTGGTTCTAGTTTCTTTTCTGGTTCCAATTCAGGTTTTATTTCTGGTAGCAGTTTCTTTCTCGGTTCCGGTTTCTTTCCTGGCTCTGTGGTGTATTTGCCGGTTCGAGTTTATTTTATAGCTCTTTTGATGTTGCTTTGCCGGGACTTGAACCCAGGACCTTCTTTGTGATAGGCAAGGTACGAAACACTACGAGTGACTTTCAGAATTTGAAAAAATTTCAGTGAAAAGTCATCTGCCTTGCAGATGGCGTTCGGAGTCGGCGTGAGACACGTAGGTCCCATCAATTCGTATGAAAAAATTAATAAGTGACACAACGTAAGTTAAAACAGAAGCTCGGCCTAAATTCGATCGGCAGTATATACTACGCGCCTTGTATAATTTTTTTTAACTAACTTTACGAGAAGCAGAAGTTTCTTCAAATATACATAAACGTATATTGTAAAGTAAACCATTAAAGATTGCAATAATTACACCATCTCCTCCTGCTAGCTTGGCTAGTAAAAGAAATGTGTGGGGCGCTATTTTGCGTTAAGCAAATAGAGTAGTGTGCCAAACCGTAATCACTATGTTGAGATCCGGCGCCTGCCTACGCACCTGTTTGATCCAGATGTAATGCTTTCCCAATCTCGTCCTGGATAGTGTAACAGGTTAAACTCTATATTGTCCAGAATAACCCCGACATACGTTATGTATGTATGTCCTGCATGCGATGAGTCCCCACATGACACCAACGCCTCTAATAGCAACTTCCCTATGGTCCACCCCTGTTGAAACAGCTCCTTTCCTCGTACTACCGTAACAGGACTTTGATGACAATTTGTGTCTGGAAGCACGGTTAACACAACACCAACATTGGTGCATTAAAAAGGGTTAAGGGGAACTTAAACTCTGTATGAATGCTTAATATGGATAAGATAAATTATCAACCGATTTATCACCACATTAAGACGAATTGATAAACTTGCTCTCTAATTCAATTAAAAAAGGAAAATGAATTAAAACTCCCCGACAATTTATTCAAACTCTGACATAACGCAAATACAAATAAGACTGCATGAGTTGACTTACAAAGGGCAAAAAGGTGAATAATATAAACAATATTTATACACATATGTATGTATGTGTGTGCGCCACACTTTGAAATCTTTCCCAGCACTTTCGATGGGTTTTCCATATATGTATATGTACCTTACCTGTAGATCTAAATATGATTCCAAATATTTGACATACGTTAATGATTTATTTATTCAATTTGATGAAGGGGCAAAGAAAAAAATGAATGGAAATAGTAAAGCAAATAATATGGAAATAAGTTCAAAAGAAACAATAAAAATCAGTAGCTTAGCGAATTAAATAAAACAAAAATCAAAAAGTAATTACATATATGTAATTGTATGTAAATACATATGTATGTGTGTAAATACTTAACAGGTGTATTTAAATATTTATGGAAATTTGTTATTGTAGCCACTCACAATTTACTTAGTTTTATATATGACTGCATATTTACTTCGTCATAGGTCATTTAAGTGGATCGTTAGTGAAGCTGGATGGTCAAATGATTTTTTTCACCTGAGCTGTATGTATATGTGTACGTTGTATAGGGTGTGTCAATGGTTTCCAAGATATTTTGAATAATTTATCGACGCCTGAAAGGAATATTGCGTATCCGGGCGGCCAATTCGAAAACGGTTATCTCTGATTTAATTCAATAAAATTTTGTCTCACAGTTTTTCACAAAAACGTCCAATCTCAAAGTTCGGTCTAAGAACGCCCTTTATAAGATCTATTGTCATAAATATCGTATATCCCCAAAAACACAAGATGCGTACACCAAAGGTAAGTCGGTAGGCATGGCGGTGATTGCCTTAGAAGTCCTCTTAGACATTGCTGTAGCTTTTAACAATGTCTCTGAACAGGCGATCATGGAGCGTTTTAAGTACATTGTAGTACATCCAGCTCTATCCAAATGGATCGGCTGCATGCTTAATTGCGGAAATATTACTTCGCAGTAGAGGCTGTACGAGATAACAAAATCGGTGGGCAGAGGGACGACACAGGGCGGGAATTTATAACCTCTGCTGTGAACGCTGGTCATCAACCAACTGTTCCGGTGGTTCGATGATAAACCCTTCAAGCTTACAGCATACGCAGATGGCGTTGTGGAAAGCACCTTCCAAAAACTAGCTTTTTGATGGATCGGGCGTTTTTGGAAGCACATACCTGGGCGTCGAATGTCTGTTTGAGTGCCAACGCGGACAAAACGAATATGGCTTGTTTATTGAGAAGTTTAAGGTCTCATATTGAACTAGTCCTAAGCTAAGAGAGGTGATCCTACAGAAGAAACCTTGTAAAAAATATCTTACTAATAATTTCAGACAAGTTTTCGTGGGAGCTCACCGTGTAGGAGAGAGTGGAGAAGGCGTTAACGGCACTTAATACATGTCAAAGAATGCTGGGATATACGTGAGCTCTTCAAATCACCCTTTCCCTCTCATTGGGTTTTTTACATTCATTGTAAAGCCTACCTATAACATGGAGCCTTTGTTTGGTGGACAGCCACATAAAAAAGAGTCTTATCTTACAAAATTTGAGGGATGCAGACTATCAGTGCTTAGTAAGTTTTCGTGGAAGCTCAACGTGTAGGAGAGAGTGGTGAAGGCGTTAACGGCACTTTATACATGTCAAAGAATGCTGGGATATACGTGAGCCCTATAATTCGCTATCTCTCTCTCATTGGGTTTTTTGCAGCCATTGTAGAGCCTACCTATACCATGGGGCCCTTGTTTGGTGGACAGCCCCACAAAAAATAGTCTACATAACGTAATTAGATGGGAGCAGGCTATCAGTGTTTAGTATAACAGGAGCCCTGAAACCATCCCGGCAACTGGAATGTATGCCATGCTGTATATTCCATTTGTAGACCTGGTGGCGAAAAACATAGCAATACAACTTGCAATGAGACTTAATGCATTGGAGGGAGCTTGAGCGCAGACTAACCGCCCATATTTCGGCGCAAGGCCGCTCATATGGCAGACGAGCCCATACACGTGTAATTGATGATGGTTCCAAAGTAACGAAAAAGGTAGTGTGTGCGGTATACTGCGCTGATCCGGAAATAAACAGATCCTACAACCTGCCAGATCACTGTAGTACTTTTGAGGAGGAGGAAAGTGCCGTGAATTAAGCAATTGAAACACTGTAGTCAAATAACTTAAACTGCAACCACGTCAGTCTTTACATTGACAGGCATGCAGCAATTAATAATCTTGCATAGAACAACATCTTAAGGGATTTTATACTCCGTTTCCACAAAACCCAAAATCCGTGTTTGCCAACTCTTTTGTGTACAGTATTTCTTGACAGATATGAATTTTTGGGTTTCCACTTTCGGATTATTTATACCGTCGAAACTTGTATTGTAGACGTCCCAATCAGATTGGGGGAAACTAAAATAAGGGGAGAGTTGCACATGATTGGCCAAGTAGGAAAGTCGTTTTACAACCTTCGAATAACAAAGTTTCTCTAATCATTGAAAGGAGGATGCTATAGGCTCCTGATGGGAAAAGATTGAGCACTCCAGATATTATGACTGACACAGCTATCAGATCTAGAAGCAGCAATTAGTATAGGTCCTAGCGAGCTTCCACTATATGCCAAAAGGACGGAGTTATTTTATAACGTAGGTCCTGATTTTTGTAGAGTTTCCCAGTTTAATGTATATTGGAACGATCCCTTATCAAATTTGGTTTCGAGACAAACCGGTTTCGGCGTTGTGTCATCATCAGTGTCGATTTTCGTTCTGATCTGTTGTTGTCGTTTCTCTCTATTTATAGTTCGTAGGTAGATGAACAGGTATTGTCAAAATTGATGCTTGTGTATATTTATCTGTATGTGCTGTGTGTTCATTCAGAATCGAAGTTGGTTTTACTGATCGACTTGTGTGGCGAAGTTAGACGCTGGTATAATGTTTGGACCCCGTGTTTTTTTTTTGCTGTAATCGCTAATGTGTTCTCTGAACCTCGATCTTATGTCCCGTCCTATTTGCTGGCATTCGTAGGTAAGCTTGTATACGCCGTGCCTGCTCAGAGGGTCCTGTCGGAAAATAATTAAAAACAAAATAATTCAGTTTTTCAGTTGGTCGTTGACCAAACTTCTGGGAGAACTATGGACTCATTCGGTCTATATGAGATCTTCAAGGACTGGCCAGCTAAACCTTACCTAATATATGCATTACTCAAGATACACATATTGTAACGGATCTCTGAACTCCTATACTTTAGTTTCTTAGGAGTATCTAATGATGATGAAATATGATGAGACATGCGCCATCTAGCGGAATTCGTTCAGCTTATGTGCTTTGTATGGAAAAAATAATACGCTTTTTAAGAAATTACTATTTCAAGTGCTATTTGTTGTAATTTCTTATATGTCTGCGAAACTCAAGCAACAATATTTAACTTTTCTTTTCCATTGTAATACCCTTTATAAAAATAAATTCTCCTACAAATATTAAGCGCGTGTAAAGCATCCATGAATTTAAACAAATTGAAGATTAATTTAAGCATTGGCGGCATTATAAAAACATTTTTAAACTAACAAATCGGTTTATTTCGACTTGATCGTTGGGTGTTAACGCACGGGTTTTGAACAGCGCGAATAAAAAAAGACACATTTTTAAAACGAAAAAATACGTTGAGGTTTGTTTGAAAAACGAAAGTGAATAAATAAGTGCGGTTGAGGGACTTTTTCGTAACGAACATCGTAATCGTAACGGAAGTGACATAAAGCCTGAGGCGGTGAAAAAAATTTATAATACTATTACAGGTGCGATATAAAAAAAAAAAAAAAAAATAAAAAAGTCAAAAAATTGATAAATAATGTAATAATCATAAATTTAATTTTGTTGTGATGCGTGTTGTTAGTAATTTTGAAACACAAAGTTGGTGCAAAAACAATTTTTTTTAACAATGGTGGAGTAAAATTGTGAACACTTTTCGTTCAAACATGATTTTTTGACTTACATTTCAATAAAAAAAAATACGAATGTTACGAAAAGCAAAATAATAAAAGGAATAAAAAATTTGGCGAGAGCTTACTCTTACCCGACCACTGCAGTGTTTTTCAGGCTGAACTTATAGATATCTGGGAAGCACCCCTCTATCTTGCTAACCTGCAGGTGACCAATTCTATTTCAATTTTCTCGGACAGCCAAACTGCCATAAATCACTGCAATGCAGTAACACCTCGTCAATAGTGGCACTGAAGTGTAGGGAAACCTTCAACAAACTGGCTGATAATTGCAACCTAAACATAATATGGGTTCCTGGCCACTGTGACATCTCAGGAAACTGCGCTGCGGATGAGCTAGCTAGGGAAGGCACCAACCTGCAAACAATAACCTCCGCTGGTTGGACAGCCCTCCTCTAAACACCTGCAAACACTGCCTGCGATCTCTATTCACGGATCAAGCAAACGCCAGATGGGCCATGGAACCTACATGTAGTATATCCAAGCAAATCTGGCCTAAGCTGGATGAAAAGAGATCGCAATCGGTGATATTGTTAAACAGTATCTCTATAAGCCCACTAGTGGGCCTTCTTACAGGGCACTGTCTCGTTGGCACTACGGTGCCTATATGGGCCTACAGACAAATGACTTCTGCCGCAGCTGTAGGGACGGGGAGGAGATAGAAAGCGTAGATCACTATCTGTGCCACTGTCCCGCACTGTCAAAAACCAGATACCAATGCCTCCACATACACTCCATTGGGTGCCTTACGGAGCTTGAATCTACAAACACAAACGACATCTTGCGTTTCATCAGGCAAACGCGCTGGTTTAGCCTCACTGGAGTGAAAACTTTCTTCTTCGCAAGTAGAGAAATAGGAAATAGGGGCCCCCACGTGGTAGCACAACGGGCCACAATGGCCTACGTGAGTCTCCGCTTGGACAGCGGAGGCAGCCACTTCAACCTAACCTAACCTAACCTAACCTTGGTTTATAGAAATATTTCGTAGTAATATAATAATTACTTATGCGCTAAAAATATAAATGAATATGTTAAAAAAAATTGCTAAGCAACTAAAAACACTAAAAATTAAATACATTCTTAAATTAAATATAATATATTAAATACATTATTAAATACATTCATAAATTTTTCGGAAAAAAATAAACAAATATATATATTTTTGTTGCATTTTTTACCAGTTTTGGTCCCATTAAAACTATTTTCTTAGCAAAATGTATGTATGCATGTCAACTTGTAATACGAACAATTTAGCGATTCATAAATTCTGCTATTCGTCGTATGTGTTATGTTCTAATCAAATTGGATATTGAAAACCATGGAAACAACTTAAAATAAACGACTTTACAACGAAACGAGACTTGTGAATTGCCCAAATGTAACTGGAAATAGTAAGATTTATTTAGGGGCTTAAGACAAACAAAAACGCGGTACTAAGATTTTTTTTGGCAGGCATATTGCAGGCGTGAGTTAAGGGCCAGTTAATGGTGACTTAACCATAACCTGATAAAATAGCTGATCGAACCAACCTTATGGAAATCAATGTAATCGATTAATGATGCCATACCAGAACGCTAAAGCCATAACCATATCATAACCAACCAATTGGTTTTTGGTTTTTCGCCATATCCATAACCTAAAAATATTTGAATTGGAGAATTTATTAACTTTTTGTATATTTTATTTATTGTTTTGGATACGTTTTGTCTAAGAGGCTTATTTTTTGTGGTATGTATATGTTTGTAATTTTTTGCGTTTTCTTCATTTTTGTGAAATTTTCACGATTTTTAGGTTAAGGCACCAATAACTGATGCCAATTTGATATGGATAAGTAGCGTTTTGGCTATGTCAACTTTAACTCGGGCTTTAGACATACACCGCAAACAGTGGCTTAAAAATTTTGAATATTTTAAAAACTGAAAAAGGAAAGAAAATAAGAAAGCAAATCAACTAAAAGAAGTTAAAAATTTGTTAAGTACATCCTGTTTTTGATATTAGAGAAAACTTATATAGTTAACAAAGGGCGATGGTTACTAGGACATATTTCTGAATTTTACTTATTCATCAGTTAGATTCTCGGGAGCTTAGTATTGAACTCGAAATCTACTACGTACATACTAATTCTATATGGTTTTTAATCCTTATTGTGTGGAATACTTACATATAAGCGCGCTCTCAAGGGTTTAGTAACACTGAATTTTTAGTGCTTTATAAGCAAAGTTTCTTCTTAGAGACTTATAGCAAAGCGAGCACCGGGGCCTTCATATGGCTGAGTAGGTATAGTATGAATGTTGGAGATATAGTATTGTCACAAATATTAGCAACACTAAGTGATACCCACATCACTAGTCTGATGCTAAGTAAATGAAGTCACAACAACAATAAAGCAGACAGTCACTTGTATCTACATAAACGAATCAATCATTATGTATACACATATGTACGTACACGCAGCGGAGAAGAAACGCACAACCACATGAATATATCTGAGATACTCCCGAAAGTATGCAATGAGAGAAGCTATTAAATCGTGCATCTGTAATTACAGCTGAGAAATTTATAGATGATAACTAACTAGTAAGTTCTGGAAATGGAAGCGGCTAGAAATATGTGAACGAGGAAACCGCACAGTATAAAAGCAGCAACAGTAGAGGCGCGATAATCAGTTTGAGTTAAGCAAGCTATCAGTAAGCGAAGTATAAGTGTTATTGCGAAGTACTTTAATAAAGGCCATTTTGCATTATTGAAGAGTGGAGTTATGTATTCAACAGTTTAGTGATTCGAACTTAGCAGAAGGTTGCAAATAAGAGGAATTGCAGTAAATTCGTTACAGTATGAAGTATGAATGTTGGGGAGTTCAATACGCAGCTCCCGAGAAGCTAAAATAATACGCATTAAGCCCTACCTAAGATTATAAACAAATTTCGTTAGCATTTCTTATATATAATTTCATATAACATTTATTCGAAAAACTTCGGAGCGCGGTAAAAAATAATTCGACGGGATTTTATAAAATCAAGACAAAGGTACTAAAATACAAAACTCTGGGATTTGTTCTACTGTTGCACCATGTAATTATAATTTTATTCCCTTTATCATTTTAATGATGAATATATTTAAAAAAAAACCAATATAATAATATTAGAAAAATAAATTAGAATAACCAGTTAAATAAAACAAATAATTCTTTTAACTAATCACCTAATTATTGAAAATAATTTTATTAATTTTGCAAATATGTTATTAGATATAGTAATCTGCTAGTTTCTCATATCAGTAAAATTTAAGGATTTTTCGTTGGTTTGAAGTAATTATTATAAAAAACTGGACTAGATAATTTTGTATGCTGTACGGATCAGTCTATTCTTTTTTTTTGTACTAAAAGTTATTATAAACCATCTTTATACTCACCCATTTTAACAAATTCTTTAAAATAGATGAAAATCACCATAAACAGAGTTTAATTAAAAAATCTTCAGTACATTCTATGGATCACCAAGATATATTACTGTTATTATTACTATTAGGCCTCGATGCACTGCGACCTTTATTTATATCTGTTGTGATTGACCTATCAGCCTATTATTGTGTGTGGAGGCTTTTAATGTATATAAGTAACTCTTCACACTTTTTACTCCATATCACGAAGGGATTAACAGTCACGTCACCTAAAAGGGAAAGTCTCTACCTTGACAGAGCGACGCATTCGCAGGGAATGTGAACCGACGTTTCATCCTCCAGCTCACAAAGGTGCCGGATAAGCATCTTCGTATACATTCTCTACCATAAACTTCTATTGCATGGATCTATACCTGAAAAATAGTGGGGTAGCATCCCATTATTATCGATTTCTTGAAGTTCGGTCCATGGGTGCAAGCTTCCATTTTTCCGTCACCAAATTTCGATTCATTCATGAACTGAACCATTAAGTCAGGTTTAGTATATATATTCACAATGAACACCTCAAAATTCCGCGATATTCCGAGCGTAGGCGCCATTGCACCATGTAGATGCAATACGGAATTTTTTATCGATTTCGTATGCCCTGTCATGTTTCCGCTCTTTAGCTCAGAGATAAATTGAAGTTTTAGTGCAGCAGGTATTGCCTGTTTCCTTATTAGAAGAGGGAAGGGAGGTATTCCCACTAACGCACTAAGTGTATCAGATCTCATCGCGCCCGTTATGCCAATACAAACTAGTCGATGAAGTTTGCTTAATTCTTTATAACTGTTCTTTGCGTGGTTTTCGGCCATCAAACTAAGGAAGCGTAGGGGGCTATTGGCTCACAACAGTAATAAAAGTCCAGTATAATATTTTGGAAGTTAGCCCCCATGTTTTGGCACAGAGTCTAGTGGAGGCAAAGAAAGCTCTTGTTGCTGCTTTGTTTAAGGTAGTAACCAGATGAGCATGCCACGTGTGGTTCTGACCACTGTAGCCCTTAAGTATTTTATGGCGCACACTTGAAGTGAGCAGTAGAGCAAACGATCTTTAGTCTTAAATATATAGGGACTCGCAACTCTTTCACGGGATTGCCAGCGCAATTTATAGCTTCTTCAACCCAACCTCACCTACTCGTGGCAAAACCTGTTTCTTTAGCGGACGAAGCTTTGGTGATTCCAAGTTCGATCAAAAAACTTGGCGTAGGGGGAAGGATGGCCTAGAAGGGTCCAATGTGGTAATATTAAATCTTTCTCAAGATGTTCAAGCTTGTACCTTAATAGTGTTTGTACCCAGAGCGTTCTGGATCTATATCCGGCAAACGACCATTAATATCGATAACACTCCCCAAAACCTTCGGGGGATATCTTTGTCGCTAAAACTATAAGAACATCTACATTAATTCGCAGGTCGGCAACCTAATTTGTGTTCGTAGCTGTAGCGAAATAGTTATAAATATATTTTCTTCATTGTATTGTAAATTTTGCGACGTTGTTGTTTTTTGTCGTATATTAAACTCCTACACGTCTTCCGCTGCGTTATATTTCATTTTTTTTAGTGTGGCTCTAAAAGTTATGTCTTCATTAAGCATGCGCCCTTGAACCTTTCCTCCAAAATGCTTGTTATCGTTCAAACCATTAATCTTCATAAAAATTATCACAATTTTTTAAAATTCAATTATAATGTTGACTTTGTTTCTACTTTGGAAGTAGTTGTTTTTTTTTTTTTAATATGACAAACCATTCCGTTATAGTTTAAAACAAATAATTAAATGTGTGTGCAAAACTCGTTCAGGGTATTCAAGATATCCACTCTTAGTTTTATCTACTCAATTTAAATTATTTAAATGTTTACAAATGAGGGCAGCTTCAGAAGGACAATAGCTTAGTAAATTACGATTATTAGCCTTTTTTTATTTTAGCAGTTCTATTACAGCATTATAATCTTTTCACAAAACGCGATTTAGAAATGCTTACGATTTCTACACAGTTTTTTATTTTTTACAAATATGGCAACTTTTGTCACACTTAACTCTAAAAATCTAAATCAAATCGTTGCTTATGACAACAGCTACATACTAATTAATTTTTGCAAAGACTCTCTTCGCCGTTATACTGAGAGAAAAAAGCTGGTAAATTCAACCGAGTTATGGGTCAATTCAACTAATATTACTGTCAGCTTTTATCCATCACAATTAGCTGTTGAATCAACTTTGCACAAATTTTTGATTCTGAATTGAGTTGTGAAATCAACAAAAAAGAGCTTATCAAATATAAGCCACAACTCTGTTAAAAAAATTCAATAAGGGAGTTCAGAATTTTGGAAACGTTGCTATAGCAAATATAACCAACCGATTGTGAGCAACTTTTGTTATTTTAAATTGTTTCTTTGCACTTTTTGTTTGGTTTTGTCAGTTGATGATTCAATATTGAAAAAATAAACTACGGTTTTGATGTTGCGTTTTTGCAATGACAAAGCAAATGCATATAGCCGTGTATTTTGTTAGTGTACTGTAAAGTATATGCTACGGAAGTTTGCAATGCAATGATGCCAGACCATTTGCACAAAATCCTGAACTCCCTTAATTTATGTACATTAGAATAACAGTGGCTGCTGATATGACAAAGGTTTCTGCGGCACGATAGTCTTAAGAGAAAATCAGTGAAAGTAAGTTTCTCTAAATATCTATGTCAATTATCTTTGCATTATACTCGATTCCAAACTAAGCTGGAAAAGGAACGTTGAGATGAGATTAAAGAAGCATTTTGGACGGAAATGGGGACTAGCACAACAAATATTTCATGGCAAGTACATCCCAGCCATTCGACCTGCTAACATATAAAGCTCTGGTCTGTTGGAAGGCGCTAGATAAAAAGAGTAATGAACAGACGGTCGGGAAGGTACAAACGAAGCGCTAAATATAATGTTTCACTTGACGCCTCTACAAGTCTTCGTGCAGGGATTAGCCGCAAAAGAGCTCTACGACTAAGAGAGTCCAACATGTGGATATCAGCTAAAGCACGGACACGCGACGACATGACATCACGGCGGTTTTGGACTTTCAGGTTCAGAACATACCGGCGGCTCGAAAAATGGAAAAGGGAACTGGAGCTGGGATGTACTCAACACATCTACAGTTAAGTCAATTATTCGGACTTCCTGACGCATGCAGTGTATTCCATGCCGAGGTCTATGCCATAGTCAGAGCAGCAATGCTGATTCAAGATAGTATCGGCTTGGACACCGACATAACGATCTTTGTTGAAAGCCAATCCGCCTTAAGGGCATTAAAGTCCAACATGATAAAATCAAATTTCGTGCGGAGGTGTCGAACCTCGCTGACTTCTATAAGGCATCTCAATATGTCCCCTTTGCAGGGTTCCTGGGCACAGCCGCATTGAAGTGAATGACCTCGCAGATGACATGGCTACAAAAGGTTCCGATTTACACAAAAGCGAGGTGGACAGCTCCGCCCAAATACCAACAGGCTCCCTCTGCAGAAGCTGTCAAGATGAGGAGGAAGAGTAATCGATCTACCACTTTCTCTGCCGATATCCGGGGCTTCAAAGAAGAAGGCTGTGATTTCTGGAAAGTGGACGTCTCCCTTCTACGAGTACTTGTGTTCATCAGGGAAAGCAAGTGGTTCATTGAGACCACTAGGAGGTAATGGGGTTAAACGAATGCTCCGCCACCCTGCACTTACTGAGGACACTCACAATGGACAAAAATTTCTCCGAGTGGAAGTGTGGGTAATACCCACGCACGCCCTCTTAACCTAACCTAAACAAAGTTTTTCTTTAAGATCAAATTATGCATTTGCATAATATTGACAGTTGCTCACTGTTGAAATGACCAATGAAATTAGCTCTTTTAGCAAAAAAAATCTGTTAGATCGATTAAGAATCCGTTCTGTTTATAGAATATTGCTAATTTGCAACAGTTTTTCTTCTTTTGAAATAATTAAACAAATTTGTTTTATTGACAAAAACTCTGTTCATCAACTGAATGTCTGTTAATTCAACAACATCAAACCTGATTTGTCGATTTTGCTAAATTCATTTCCTTCAGTGTAGCGTTAACTTCAACCAACTTTAGTACAAGTTAAAAATCACATTTCAAATATTTAATTTTTTATCTTATTATCATCTTCAATAGTGGCGATATCACTTATGGTGCATAAAACGTGGAGTGAATTTCATAAGGCCCGTGACCTAAACAGCTAACTTTCTGCTGTTCCAAATTCCCTCAAAAGCCTGTTTATTGGCTATGCGTACTAATTTTTTATATGTTTATTATCTTCTTATAGTTTGATCAATCAATGAACAAGCTTTTATTTGTTTATAGTTCTTTTTATGAATAAATGAATATTGTTATATACGATTTGTTAAAGTTACATATGTATACGTTTTTTTATTGCGCTTCTCAATTTTTTTTTTTTCTTCGTGAGCTTGATCT
Source organism: Eurosta solidaginis (assembly GCF_040869045.1). Taxonomy (NCBI): domain Eukaryota; kingdom Metazoa; phylum Arthropoda; class Insecta; order Diptera; family Tephritidae; genus Eurosta; species Eurosta solidaginis. Next base: position 40,593,284 of record NC_090321.1, on the reverse strand, counting down.
AGTAAGATCGACTTGCGAAAAACTCAACTTTTCGTTCTGCAAGTGGACCTATTTGAACCAGAGCAATCTCAGTAAGGTATAAATGAATAGGTCAGGGACCCAAACTGTTGTTACTTTTATAATGAAAAGCTTTTCAGAAAAAATTATTTTCGGACTTTTAATTTCTTAGTCCGAAATAACTTATTAAATCCGGTCTTTATAATTTTTTAAGACCTCTTGGTCTATTAAGCACTTTTTCTTTTTCACTTCACTACTAGTCCCTGCTCGGGCGCCACTCAAAGGATCAAGGATCCTTACCCTAAAAAAATTAAAGGGCCAACTTGCTCTGGACATAAAATAGGGTGGAGTGATACCCGATGGATTTTGTTGTTTTTTGTTTGTAATGGCCTAGCAATGAAAACTTGTCTTAATAAGAGTTAACCAAAACCACCAAATATTATTTTCGTAGGATGGCGTTTTGAGGTGCCCCCAGCCCCAAGAAGTTGAGAAAAATAATCGCGATTTTACAAATTTATACTTTGAAATGAGCTTGGCCTTGACGAGGGAGTTGGGTTGCAATTAATATGGGAACAATATCCATAGAGCGGCTCATCCAAATGAAAGGAATTTATTTTCCATACAGAATCCTTCTAGCCCTTCTTATTTCAACAGAAAGCGGTGTATCAAACTGTGTGGCGAAAAAATAGGTGCAAGGTTACTTTGGAGAAGTATAAATAAAGTACTATGGAAGTTAGTTTTAGTTTTTTTTTATGACAAATTTCTGGTATTACTTAAAAAAACTTTCAAACGACCACATAGGTTTCAAATTTAGACATTTTTAAGAATCTATTGGTAAAAGGTTCGTTTCATTTGGATAAGCCGTTTCATAGTTATAGGGCTAGACTTTTATAAGTCCTTAAAATATAAAAGTCCGGATTCAACTTTTATTTTTGGACTTTTAAAATAAAAGTCCGGAATCTACTTTTATTTGAGGATTTTTTGAAAAAAGTACGAGAAAGAATAAATATACATGATTCGGAATGAAAATGCTGTGGGTATCATCCATAATCATACATATAGGTCAATTTTTTGACAGGGACTTTTCCACACAAAAAATGAAAATAGTTATTAAAATGGATCCCTGGTAAAAATTAAAAATCGGACTTCCTTATTAAAACTATTATTCACTGCCATTAGGTAGATTCCGGAATGACCCGTTCCCGAAATGACGATTTCGGTATTTTTATGCAAAATTTTGTCTTCGGTATGAAATTAAACTCATTTTGTATACTGGGAATGATGTATGATTTCAATCTTGATGTTCTAAGCCAGCGTTCACGGAATGACGCTCTAATTTTAAACGACATCCAACTATAGCTGTAGTCATTGGTGCCGTTTGTCGTATCGCTGTAGTCGTATCCCTAACGTAATCAACTGTTTATCGTTACGACGGTAAACCAAAAACCAAATGGTTGGCTACGATGCGGTTACGACATAAGCGGCACCAATAACACTGGTCAACAACATTTTTGTACATGGGTCGTGCGTATATTTTTTTATTGCTTTTGCACCCAGAAATAAGAATATGAACATAAAAAAGTTTTTGATTTGGTTTTGTTCGAAAAAAATGAGAAAAGCAAAAAACATGAAAATTCATCAAAATTTAACATAGATTTGATTTATTCTAGTATAGTAAAAATCGGTTTAAGATTTATTCTTATAAATTTAGTTTTAGAATACAGTTCAAATGTTTAAAAATACTTTTTCCTGCTTTTTCTGCCATATTCGGTAACATTTTATCTTATTAACGTCCAAATATAGTCCCCCATCATGCTTTCCGTATACTGGCCTGGGTAGCGTTTCTAAAACTCCATTATATCTTGATGGAATCGCTCCCCGTATTCTTCTGAATAAGCTCCCATATTATCTTTGAATTTATCCAGATGTGAATGTAACATGTGCATCTTTAGCGACATTCTACATCCGATGGCGGAAAAATTCGTAATCATGCCAGTTATCAGCTCATCATAATTTTCATCCCTATGATTTCCAAGAAAGCCATGAACTACTGCCTTAAAACTGTTCCACGCTAGTTTCTCCTCATTGCGAAGTAGGTCGGGGAAAATATCGCAGTTCATAATTTTTTTTTGATTTGAGGGCCAACAAAGGCTCCAGCTTTAATTTTCGCCTCTGAGAGCTTTGGAAAAAAAGTCTGCAAATATTTGAAAGTTTAAAGTCAATATTAAGAGCCTTCACAAATTGTTTAATAAGGCCCAATTTAATATGCAAAGGCGGCATCAATATATTTTTAGGATCGATAATTGCTTCATGTTTAATATTAAATCTTCCTACTCCATACTCAGTACGTTCAGGCCAATGTTTTTGGCGATAGTGGGCGCATCATTTCTGCTATCCCATAGGCAAAGATAACAGGAGTGTTTGGTATATCCACCTTGCATTCCAGTAAAAAAAACAAACCATCTTGAAGTTTCCAATAACTTCCCATTTGTATTCCGTATATTTGATTGCAGTTAATAGCATTTTAATACTGTCATAATTTTCTTTGAGATGTATGGAATGTGTCAGTGGAATAGATGGAAATTTGTTCCCATTGTGTAGTAGAACTGCTTTTAGACTTTTTGTTGATTCATTTATATTACAAGGAATACCAATTGCTTCAAATAAACCTTTCACGTCATAGCAAAAACAGAGTCCATACCCCTTACTGTAGAAACAAGAAAATTCTTCATGACGCTTTCTTTGCCGAGATATTCGAACATCAGAAGTAAATAAATTTCGTTGTTTAATCCGCGATGCTAATAACTCTGCTTTGTCTTCTGATAGATTTAAGTCTCTTATTGTCATTGAGATCTTCAGAGTTGATGAGATGTGGTATTCCTGGTTCAAATTGAGGAACAAATTGGGAATGTACGGATGCAGATGAACTCGGTGTTTGAAAGCTGCCTTGAGGGAATAGTTGCTTTTCCAACACAGGTGGATCAGGTGCAGGATTTTGTTCCGAATGTGGTACTAGAGCGGATGTCGATGGTAGTTCCGGATATATTGTTTTCCTTAAACGTTTCCCTTTCAGTGGTTTCACTACACAAAAATAGCAATCAGTGTCATGATTACTCGGTTCCTTCCAAATCCTCGGCAGTGCGAACTTCATGGCTCTTTTCTCACCCTGGTACCAAACTATAATAAAACGTAAAGCATTTCATAACAATTTCAGTTATTATGCAATTATATATATGTAGATATATGTATATATATATATGAAACAGTTAGTGCAATAAAAAAGAGAAAATAAACTTACGCTCCAGAATGCTTCTGCAAGAGTTACATGAAACATGTGTCGCCCACAACGAGTGACTACAGCTTCTTAAAAAAAAATTTTACTCACAAAAACGCTATCAGGTGGCTGGCATGCTCTATTGCTAGGCCTGCCAATCCGTCAGTAAAAGTTTCGATGAGTTTCTTAATATGCACTTAACGAATTGCCAAATCTACATAAAACCATGTGTAGATATCTGGAACCTTTTATCTCCTTTTTACTGTTTCTCAGCCACATTTTTTTGGTTTTTAAACGGTTTTATTTAGCTTGAGTTGACAGGCCGCATTGCCGCATGCACGGCTGCACGGCCGTTGTGAACGAATCTTGTAATTGAAATTTAAGTAACTTCCCGATAAGCTACAGGCATGAAACTTGGAATATAGTTCAGAACCCGATGACAATGCAATAATAAGAAAAAAAATCGCCGCTAGGTGGCGCATGGATCGAGATATTCGCAAAAATCGTATTTGTGGTCCGATTTTGCCCATATTTGGAACACATAATACATAGATACATATAGAAAGCGACCTATGATGCCCGATTTGGCTCATATTTGGAACACTTAATACATCCAAGAATTGAAAGCGACCTATCAAAAAAAAAAAAATCGCCGCTAGGTGGCGCAAGGATCGAGATATTCACAAAAATCGTATTTGTGGTTCGATTTGATTTGGTTCATATTTGGAACACATAATACATACATGAATAGAAAGCGACCTATCAAAAAAAATCGCCGCTAGGTGGCGCAAGGATCGAGATATTCACAAAAATCGTATTTGTGGTCCGATTTGATTTGGCTCATATTTGGAACAAATATTGCATACAGTCCAGTAGAAGTGACATCAAAATATTTTGGAGTTGGAGGAGGGACAAGCATACGTGGCGCAGAGTCGAGTAAAGTCTTTGGAAGGATTATGTATTGAGGACTTAGGTTGTAACAAATTGTCAGGAAAGAGTACTTGTAATAATGAGTCACTAAATGAACTAAATAGAATGAGAAATAATAGGCAATTAAATAAAGACTAAAAACTTGAAAATAAAATAATTAAAAAAAAATTTTAAGTTAAACGGTTTTATTGAAAACAATGATAGTCATAAGTAAAACTAACTGAACCTTAATCAGTCACATTTTTAGAAATTTCACGCGCCCAACGCTTTTATTTAATTGTCTGATCAACGCCATAGATTGATAAGGAGTGTGATGACTAGTACCAAGGACCTACCTAATTATTTTCTAGCTTTTCGTATTATTATTACTTCATGTAAGTATTGTTTTCAATAAAACCGTTTGACTTAAAAAAAAATAAAATAATAAAAAATTTTTTTTTAAGATGAGTATGTTGTGCTTTAAGTAGATCTTTTTTTGATGCAACGCTGCATCAGGTAGCTACCCGCCGCCCTCTATCGACCGAAATAGCGCGAAAGGACCTACATTAGCCTGATGCAAAAATGCAAAATTTTCAAATCGCTATAAATTCTACAAAACCAAATATTTTTGATTCTTAATTGCATTTTTTTTTATAGAATTGAACATAGAATCCGAATATATAGGGCAAAACCCATGTACGAAAAATTTTTTTTGTTGACCTGTGTAATCGATTGCATTGATTCTCATAAGGTTGGTCGAATCAGCTGTTATAAGGTTACCTATACGGTTACCGATAAAGCACCAATGTCTGCAGCTTATAGCACTTAACCTTTATATTTACCTTTGTCTATTAGTTAGTTCAATTAAAATATAGCAACAGATCAATCCAAATACTTTACGGGAACCCTTGTTATAGGATCCGCGCCTGCAGTATGACGCAAAAAAACCAGACAGGTGAAGTTATTAGTACAACAACAAACATCTTGCGGCTCTCATAATCTGGTAATGAATTTTAAAGCTGTAGGGAGGCAAAATTTTTAGTACTATTTTGCAACTTTTTTAATACCTTAGTAATGTAATGTGCGGAAAATAGTGAGACTCGATATATCTCCACACTGAAAACAGAAACACGAATAAAATAGAGGAAATGGGAAGAAAAAGTAGAGGAAGTTGAAGGCAAGTCGGAAAAGTAAAAAGAACAAGAAAAAGATAGAGAGTGAGAGTAAAAGTAAGAACAAGAGTAATGGTTTGAGACAAATTAGTCAGAAGAGGTTAACAGGAAGATTAAGAATAAAGATAAGATTAAGAGTAATGTTGAGAGATATACTAGGATAGGAGCAAGAACGGGATGGGTAGGATGAAAAGCGGGAAGATTTACCGAAGAATGAAAGGTGTAGAGAAATCGAATGAGCCGATTAAGGTAAACTAGTAATGAGGGTGAGGAGATAAGAGGGTTAGAAAGAGGAGAGGCAGGGAAATTCAGAACAATGTCCGTCGGATCTGATCATACGACAGTGTAATTATACACCAAAATGCTCTAAAAAATCAAGGCAGGTCTGGGGAAAATTTTAATCTTTATCATGGGCCCAAAAAATTTAAAGTAACGCTTTAATTAAATTCTATGTAATTTGGACGCATGGTTGAGGGTGGATAAGTTTCTTCGGTTAAATTAACGGTTTTAGCATCTACAATTCTCTTTCATCCAAATTCATTTAACGTGCAATAAAAACCGGCTCTATCCTCTCCAAATTTCTTTGATTTACTTCACATCAACATAAAATTATTCTGTAGATTTCAAACAAGTTTCATCAAGGCCTTGAGAAATTGTGTTTCTTGTTAAAACAGTGTCAAAATATATTTGTAGGGTTATAAGAGGAATTCAGTAGGGGAACAACTTAAAAATAAAACTAAATTACAAGTTACAACAAACATAAATAGAGTAAGAGCTAAAATTGTAAACTTAATCATTATCTCCATTCTGTATCATAGCCCAAACCCTTCCAAACTTATAGACATCTGTCTAGCGTGTAATAAAAGTTTAGTATTTCATAATAGCCCTCAGCGAATTGAGTTATGATATTGGAGGAGAACCACAATAAAACAACAATGCAAATCACCATCAACTGTCTTTCTTGTTTTTATAGTTTTTTTATACCTTTCATGAAAATGAAATGGTATATTAATTTCGTCACGAAACCCAAAATTGTAAGTCCTTAAAGGAAAATAGATAGACCCACCATTAAGTATACCGAAATAATCAGGTTGAAGAGCTGAGTTGATTTAGCCATGTCCGTCTGTCCGTCTGTCTGTTTCTATGCAAACTAGTCCCTCAATTTTTGAGATATCTTGATAAAATTTGGTGAGCGGGTGTATTTGGGTGTACGATTAGACATTTGTAGGAACCGGCCGGATCGGACCACTATAGCATATATCCTCCATACAACCGATTTTTCAGAAAAAGAGGATTTTTGTAATATCTTACCCAATTTAACAGATTGAAGCTTCAAACGTCACCATATACTTTCGTATATTGCACGTATTGTTGCCTGAAAAAATTGATGAGATCGGTCATATATATAGTATATATCCCCCACAACCGATTGTTCAGATAAGGAACTTTTCGTAATTACTGCCCTATTTTAAGAGCTAGAGGCTTCAAATTTCAACGAATGCTTACGTATATAGCATATATTGTTGTCTGAAAAAATCATAAAGATCGGTGGTATATATAGTATATATATGGTGGTATATATAGTATATATATATAGTATATATATATATATATTTTCGCAAATTTTAGCCCCATTTTAACAGCTAGAAGCTTCAAATTTCACCGAATACTTACGTATATAGCATATATTGTTGTCTGTAAAAATCATAGAGATCGGTTGTATATATAGTATATATTTCATACAACCGATTGTTCAGATAAGAAACTTTTCGCAATTTCTACCCCATTTTAACAGCTATAAGCTTCAAATTTCACCGATTGCTTACGTACATATATAGCATATATTGTTGTCTGCAAAAATCATAGAGATCGGTTGTATATATAGTATATATTTCATACAACCGATTGTTCAGATAAGAAACTGTGCGCAATTTCTGCCCCTTTTTAACAGCTAGACGCTTCAAATTTCACCGATTGCTTACGTATATAGCATATATTGTTGTCTGAAAAAATCATAGAGATCGATGGTATATATATTATATACCCCATATAAACTCTAATTTTTGCCCCCTTTTTACGGCTAGAAGCTTCAAAATTCATCAAATTTCATCAAATAGTTACGCTTACGTCAAAAATTGTTGAAATACGTGATTCGTAGTCATAGTTTTTACACGCAGACCACAAAAAACCTGAAACTTTGGATCCTCACACAAAGTACCTACCTATTTTTTATTTTATATTTATCTTAAAAATCGTTAAGGTATGTAGATCTGTTCACTATATATTTCTTATCTTATACATCCGATTATTCGGAGATTACGAGCGGGATAAGATTATTGTTCAGCCCCATTCATGAAAGGTATGAAGTCTTCGGCACAGCCGAAGACAGTCCCGTTCTTACTTGTTTATTTTATATTTATCATAAAAATCGTTTAGGTAGGTAGATCTGTTCACTAGATATTTCTTATCTTATACATCCGGTTATTCGGAGATTACGAACGGGATAAGATTATTGTTCAGCCCCATTCATAGCCGAAGACAGTCCCGTCCTTACTTGTTTTTTTTACAATTTAGTTTTACACTCGCCGGTTTGATATTTTGAGTGATTTTGTTTGTGTTGTTTGATCTTTAAGATGATTATGAATATTAATTTCACTTTTATTCGATTTTGTAATACATACATATGTAATCGTAGAAAAAATTTGTAGAAATTTAAAACCGCTTAAGATACAGTGACAGGAAATAAAACAATACAATATTTGTAGTGAAGATGTATTTGGTGCGAATTGTAGGTGGAATACAAACAGATGTATATTATGTAGGTATGTAGAAACCGGTATCATAATTATGTAGGTGAAGTGTGTTGTTTACCTTTTTTAAGCAAAAATTTACAAATATCTCTAAATTATTACAAAATTAATTGACAGTCATAACTTTCTTCATACACTTTTTATTGTGACTTATAATTGTAATAATTTATTGTTTATTACAAATTCCCTTTCACTCATCAATAAAGACTTCGCAACAATCTAGTGGCGTGAATCTTTTCTTTGTTTTAATTTTGTAATACTTTTGTGTTAAAAATCACTTAAGGCTATTAAATACATATTTATCAATATGGGTTTTTCAAGTATCTATTATATATTGGCTGTTTTTTTAAATGCTTGTTATTTATTGTCGGTATCAGTAATTTATGTCACACTTATCTCATTTCATACATATTTAAACAAAATTCATACGAAATGCTTTCTCACATTGTTTATAAAGTAGGTAAAGTTGGTCATAAGGGGGAATTCACGCACTTTTTCTTCTCTATCATAAGTGGAGTTTGTCCAATATGAAACTCATATCGACAGAGATCGCTTGTAACATACTTCCACGCCTCCACACGAATTAATTCTGCTTATAATAGGCCGCCTTGCCACCTTTGACCGTAGTAGGCGTAACAAGTCACTTAAGTAGTGGTTAGGTTAGGTTGAACTGGATGGTCAATCAGGACTTCAAATAGATTTAGTGTGTCTATAGTTATTTTTAAAAATACTTTTTCAAATGTCATCGATGTTCCCTCTGGCGTCCCACAAGGCAGCCACCTTGGTCCAATTCTGTTCTTGCTATTTATTAATGATATCTGTACCACTATAAAATATTCCAAAATCTTAATGTATGCTGATGATGTAAAACTTTTTAGGTCTTATGCGTCTATCGAAGAACGTCCCTTGCTTCAAGGGGATTTAAACTGCCTAGTTACTTGGTGCAACGTAAATTCAATGCCGCTGAACCTCAATAAATGCAAATTCATGTGCCTATCTCGAAGATCTTTGCCAGCAGCCTCTTACGTAATTAATAATTTTTGTATTCTATCAGTAAACTATTTTGAGGACTTGGGAGTCACGATAGATGCTAAACTTAGTTTCAACCTTCATATTAATGCTACTGTCAATAAGGCTAGAGGTGTTCTTTCATACGTGAAACGGTGGTCCAAAGAATTTAGTGACCCTTATGTAACTAAAGCCCTTTTCATCACCTTAGTTAGACCGATACTAGAATACGGATCAATAGTCTGGAATCCACAATATCGAGTTCATGCAGATAGACTTGAATCAATACAAAAGCAATTTCTACTTTTCTCTTTAAGGAATTTTCAGTGGGACTCTGCGTATAATCTTCCACCTTATACTAGTCGGTTAAAGCTTATCAATCTTCCAACTCTTGCAAGTCGTAGAGAAATGCTAGGCGTTATATTTATGGCTAAACTCCTGAATGGACTGATTTCTAGTCCAATTCTTTTGAACGAAGTAAATTTCAACGTCCCATCACGGGTGTCAAGACATTACAAACCTCTTCTTTTGAGGCAGTGTAGAACTAATTTCGAATTAAATGAATCTTTTCGGTGTTTGTGTCATGATTTTAACACTCATTCTAATTCATTTGATATAACGGATTCACTTTTTACCATAAAGAAAACTGTCTTATCCTATCTTAACTCTTAACAAAAAAAAAAAAAAAAAATCAAATAAATTAAAAGTGTTCACTTATTTAACAATGTAGTATATATATGTATAATTTCTATGTAATTTCTAACTGTTATGTATAGTACTCAGCTGATGATTTTTATTCTATAGCTGAGCAGTTTTAGATCTCGACGCTTAACAAACCTCCGCCTATCAACAACTCGGCAATAACAAATCCGTGCGTCATGCGGATGCGCCCCTCGCGCCGGTCGGGCGGGCTTTGGAGGGTTTAATCCGTTGGGTATTATTATTATTATTATTATTATTATTATTATTATTATAGTGTTACCATTATTTGTTTGACGACCAAACGGATGAACTCCAATTAGGTTTTAGGACTTATGTTAGAGAATAACTCCGTCCTCTTGGCAAATACTTTTCTAGGACCTATCTTAATTGCTGTCTCGAGATCTGGTAACTCTGCCATCCCTGGAACACGAGCTCAGAACGTGGTCAACAATTTCTTCTTGCAGCTCGCACTTCCTACTTCTGACGAGGACTAACTTATAAGCATATGTATGTCCACCGTGTGCCTTAAGTCTTCGCTCTTTAATGATATGAGCCACTTGGTGAGTTCTTAGAAATTTTGCAGCTGCGCGCTTCTGCCTACGCCTTTCCTGCTTGAGGTGTCGCAGCTTTTCTCTCTTTTTGATTTCTTTCAAAGGTTTTGGAACATCTAATGCCGATTCACCGAATGCTGCACGCACCTTTGCCAACTCATCGACCTTTTCGTTAACTTCTACCTCTTTATGACCAGCCAAAGTGATGTCTCACCAATGCTTATCTCCATTCCATTAATAACGTACTGTGTGCGATTATTATCTTGATCGCCGTCTGACTAAAACCATATACATTGACGCGACTGCATCGTAAGCACGCTTACTTACTTACTTAATTGGCGCTTAACCGTTTAAACGGTTATGGCCGTCCAACAAGGCGCGCCAGTCGCTCCTTCTCTCTGCCATTCGGCGCCAATTGGTCACACCAAGGGAGTTTAAATCGTTTTCCACCTGGTCCTTCCAACGGAGTGGGGGCCGCCCTCTACCTCTGCTTCCATAGGCGGGTTCCGATAGAAACACTTTCTTGGCCGGAGCGTCATCTTTCATTCGCATGACATGGCCTAGCCAGCGCAGCCGCGCTGGAGTATGTTGATGTCTGCGTATAGCTCGTACAGCGCATCGTTAAATCATCTTCGGTACTCGCCAGCGCTAACGCGTAGAGGTCCATAAATCTTTCGAAGAACTTTTCTCTCGAACACTCCCAGAGCCGCTTCATCTGATGTTGTCATGGTCCATACTTCTGCACCATACTTCAGACCTGGTAAATCTACCATCGACCAGATTTTCACAATGGGCCAAATCTTGGAAAAAACCCCCGAAAAGGAATCGACACACATCACCTCTTCGTCGATTTAAAAGCCGCCTTCGACAGCAGCGAAACTTATACGGCTGTGCAATATGACGTTGAGCAACACCATCAGCTCAGTCAGAATTGGGAAGGACCTGTCCGAGTCGTTCGAAACTAACCAAGGTTTCAGACAGGGTGACCCCCAATCGTGCGATTTCTTTAATTTGATGCTGGAGAAAATTATACTAGCTGCAGAACTTAACCGCTCTGGAATTATATCCTATAAAAGCATGCAATTACTGGCGTATGCTGATGACATTGATACCATCGGCCTAAAGACCCGCGCCGTTAGTCCTGCTTACTGGAAAAAGAAGCGGTAAAGATGGGTTTGATGGTGAATGGGGACAAAAAGAAGTACCTGCTGTCATCGAGCAAAGAGTCAGCGCACATGAGCCTTGGCAACCATGCTACTGTTGGCAGCCATAATTTCGAAATAGTAAAAGACTTCGTTTATTTGGGAACCAGCATCAACACTAGCAACAACATCTGCTCTGCAATCCAGCGCAGAATCACTCTTGCCAATAAATGCTACTTTGGACTAGGTAGGCACGCTTTCTTCACTGCTACAAACGCAGCCTAAAAGACAATGCACAGATCTGGCAGCCTTTAGGATCTACTTATTTCTGGATTGGCAAAGTAAACAACATACCCTTTCCGTTAATTTTGAATCACCGGTATATGCGTGTACAGTATGTTCAGCCATTTCCGCATCCTTGCGCCAACCCTCCAATACACGATTTTTTTTAGTCATTTTTGCACCTCTAAAATAAGAAAGGCAATTCAGCATCCTCCAGATTGTAAATGGCATATTCACTGCAATCAATCGAGAGCAATTCTTTGTTTACGTGTCCAAAGAACAGCTGCTTTGTTCTGAATGACGGCCTAGCATTGCTTATATTAGCTGTTTCTGTCATCCCAAAAACGCGAGGGATAGTGGATTAATATAAGCCCATTTTCAGTTTAAGGTGTTTATTGGCTTTTGTTTGCGGGTGTAAACCTCGAAAATAGAGTGCGATTAATCCCTAAAGAGAATGGTGTGCGATCTATTTTTTCTACATTGAGATTCTGGTCCATTTTGGGTACAGTTGGGATTAGTCAGTTTGAAATTTGTGGACCAGCCATACCTTAAAACTCAGTAGCCGAAGAGAAGGCAAAAATAGGTACATTTGGTATCTCCATAGGACATGCTCCAACAAAAGGGATCACTCCAACGCGTATGATGAGATCAAAACATGCTCTAATCGCATACTCCTTTGCGACTCATCCCGGATTCTAAACCTAGTCGCATTTTTTGCTGGGCAAAGACAGGTATGCGGCCTTATAGTATGTTTTGCTTGTTATATGCTGCGGCAGTTACTTTGTCTAGCAACTTTGTTTCACCTAGTTTGCGTTAAGTTTAAAGCTCAGAGATTTGCATAAATACATAAATATTTATTGCCCTACAAACGTTGGACACGGGCGTTTTTTTTTGTTTGCTGGCGCACAATTTAGCTTACATACATATGGGGTATTCCATCCCATTTCGACCAATTTTGAACCCGCCCCCTTTAGAATTGGCTGAAAGTTTTTCTTCTTTTTCTAGCTTACGAAAGACGTTTTTCAAATTTTTTCATCCAACTCAAAAAAAAGTTATGAATTTTTAAAAAAACACCGTTTTTGTTTTCAAAATGCTATAACTTTTTCAAAAATTGACCGTTTGATCTTTTTTTTTTTAATTTGTTTTTAAATGTACTTTTAGGAAAAAGTACAAACAAATTTTTAAAGTTTTTTTTTTGTAATTTTTCAGTTTTTCGAGATTTTTCGAATTTCGCCATTTTTTTTTTGTTCATAAAAAACTTCAATCAATTCTGCAATCATCCCCACTAATCCCGGAGTGGGCCGATTTTTTTTTTATTTAATTGAAAAAAAAAATTTTTAAATTTTTTTGTATTTTTTTCGAAAAGTACATTTAAAAACAAATTTAAAAAAAAAAGATCCCAAGCGGTCAATATTTGAAAAAGTTATAGCATTTTGAAAACAAAAACGGTGTCCAACTCAAAATAAGTTATGAATTTAAAAAAAAAAGGTGTTTTTTTCAAAATGCTATAACTTTTTCAAAAATTGACCGTTTGGGATCTTTTTTTAAATTTGTTTTTAAATGTACTTTTCGGAAAAAATACAAAAAAAATTTTAAAGTTTTTTTTCAATTAAATAAAAAAAAAAAATCGGCCCACTCCGGGATTAGTGGGGATGATTGCAGAATTGATTGAAGTTTTTTATGAGAAAAAAAATGGCGAAATTCCAGAAACCTCGAAAAAATGAAATATTACAAAAAAAAACTTTAAAAATTTGTTTGCATTTTTTCCGAAAAGAACATTTAAAAACAAATTAAAAAAAAAAAAAAGATCCCAAACGGTAAATTTTTGAAAAAGTTATAGCATTTTGAAAACAAAAACGGTGTCCAACTCAAAATAATTTATGAATTAAGAAAAAAAGGTGTTTTTTTTCAAAATGCTATAACTTTTTCAAAAATTTACCGTTTGGGATCTTTTTTTTTTAATTTGTTTTTAAATGTACTTTTCGGAAAAAATACAAAAAAATGTTTAAAGTTTTTTTTTTCAATTAAATAAAAAAAAAAAAAAAAATCGGCCCACTCCGGGATTAGTGGGGATGATTGAAGAATTGATTGAAGTTTTTTATGAGAAAAAAAAAATGGCGAAATTCGAAAAATCTCGAAAAACTGAAAAATTACAAAAAAAAAACTTTAACAATTTTTTTGTATTTTTTCCGAAAAGTACATTTAAAAACAAATTTAAAAAAAAAAGATCCCAAACGGTCAATTTTTGAAAAAGTTATAGCATTTTGAAAATAAAAACGGTGTTTTTTATAAAATTCATAACTTTTTTGAGTTGGATGAAAAAATTTGAAAAAATTCTGAAAAACGTCTTTCGTAAGCTAGAAAAAGAAGAAAAACTTTCAGCCAATTCTAAAGGGGTCGGGTTCAAAAGTGGTCGAAATGGGATGGAATACCCCATATATATTTTAAACTAACAACTTTAATATACTCTCTGTAACTTAATGCAAAAATCTAAAATTTTTTTCTTTTGTTTTTCATTTTTAGTAAAAAAACAAAAGCACACACAAAAATGCCCTCAACACGATCATTACAACTTCTCTTGCCCGCTACTTTTTATTGCTTTCTTATATCGTATAAGCCGATATTGGCCGTGCCAAGATCCCCCGTACCAAATAGGCCATTACAAATTTTCCCCAAACTATGTGAAGTACAAAATTTCGATGATTATATAGCACAAACCGGTAAAAAGTATGCGGATGACAGAGAGCGGCAATTTCGTGAATCAATATTTGCTGGCAAAAAATCATTGGTGGATTTAACGAATAAATATGCAGCAACGGGTTTGAGTTCATTTCGTTTGGGTATTAATCCGCTGGCTGATTTGACACGTGCAGAAGTAGCAAGAATTACAGGATCGAGAATAACATTTATTGGAGAGTGAGTAATAATAATACAAATTTTAATTTTGTGTATATCACCTGTTTTTCTCAGAAAATGACCTCTAATACCCGTTGCAAATGAAATTTCTTGTTGTGTTTGTCTGCTTATTTTAATGACGATCTTATTGAAGCAACCTAATGTTGTTGTTGTTGTAGCGAAAAGGACACTTTCCGAAGGCATTGGGGAGCGTTATTGATGTTGATGGTCCTTTGCCAGATGCAGATCTGGTATGTTCCGATATCAAGCCCGACCATCACAGGAACGTGTTGGTATGACCACAAGCGCCTTTCTAGGCCAGACCGCCCTCCCATCCCCTAGATCCATGAGGAGTTCGTGGTCGCCAGAGCCCCGGCTATTAATGAAACAGGATTCGCCACGGATAGGTGAGGTTGACAATTGGATTGGAGAAGCTATATATTGGGCTGGCAACCCCTTCAATGGGTTTCGCTAAACAGCTCCTTGAATCTATTTGGTATTGCACTCACCTTTTACGACAGGCATACCTACCTCGGGTATATTCTAACCCCCTAACCCGCTGGGATTGAAGCAGCCTACTCTTAGGCTGCGCTGAGTGGTAGCCATAAGGAAAGCCGCCAGGTAAAGCTCAATTGAAAAGCATTAAATTCCGTTGTGATAGTGAATATTACGGTGACTTAAGATACAGCTACTTATATATCAGCAGCGTAGCAAGGATAAAGTATCAAACAAGACAGATCTCCACCATAGATATATATACCTGATGGTCCAAATGGGCTGAAACCGAAATATTTTCGTCTAGTTCTGGCAAAAGGTGGACATCTAAGCTTCAACCATCTTAGTCTTCCATGCCAAGACGTACCGTATAGATTCAACCCAAACACCTTCGATGAGCCTTGGTGAACCAAGTAATCTCAGCAGACCCACTGCTATCCACTTACCAGAGGTACTGTCCGCAGGTGATACACGGAACTCCGAATACCTTCCGAATACAGCTTCACCCGTTTCAGTTTTACTGATGCTGGCTAAGAGATGCGTTTAACAGCTTCCCGACGTACTGCTATGGCCCGTGACTTAAATGATTTTAATCATAAATTAGTTCAACGTAATCCCCAGCGATGCCAAATACTCTCAGACCATCCTCGGCTGCAACACAATTAAACTCAGTTCAATAAGCTAGCCGTAGAAGTACTGAGAAGCATCACATCTACTGCACAGACTCTACTCTGATGGACAGCTCAGGCATAAGACCAATCTGGGGAGCAGTTAACCAGTCGAGTGGCCCAGATGAGAAAATTTCCCAAGACCTCGCTCAAGGGAATGACTGAGGAGAAGCCTACCTTGGCAACTACTGGTCAGCCGCTGGGTGTTAGCTGTACCAGAAGCTTAGTTACTACCAATCAACAAATTAGGGTATTCTATAAGTTGTTGCCCTCACCCGCCAAGACTGATTGGTCTGAAATCCTTAGGTGATACGTGAGAGCTGATGCCGGCCTTTTAAATGAAGATAACTTTGTCCATGCTGCAAGACTTCTGTGTGTAGCTTACTCTTGCTTCAGAGGCATAAATAAATGGCTACCTACTGTACAACGCAATGTGACCCCTTTCAGGAAGAGGGAGCGAGTTACAGATTAGAAATTTTTGCCCGTCGATATTTACGCTGTTCAAAACTCACTTGTACAGATATTGATGGTTTTCGCTATTGTAAGCGCTTCTTACTATTAGACACGCTAATAAATCGATTAAAGAGAACAATACCTACTACAAAATAAATTTAAGGCGCGATAACCTCCGAAGAGATCTAAGGCCGCACTTCTCTTCCAATTTGCGTCGTGCTCCTTGATTTTCCCTACAAATTGGCGGGACATGTTTTTATGCCGACTCCGAAAGGCATCTGCAAGGCAGATGAGTTTTCACTGAGAGCTTTTCATGGCAAAAATACACTCGGAGTGCTTGCCAAACACAGCCGAGAGGCGATCCCGCTTAGAAAAATTTTCTTCTAATTGAAAAACCTTATTTCTAAAATTTTGATATTGCTTTGCCCGGGGTGTAAACCCTGGGCATACGGTGTGGTAGGCGGAGCACGCTACCATCACACCACGGTGGCCGCCGAACAATACCTACTGTTAGTGCGAAATTAGTACCAAGATCCATGCAATCAGCTCGAGCTCAAAGACATTCAACTCTTTAAACCTTGTCCTCTCTACATGTATATTTTGTGTATTGATTTTTATGATTGTTGAAAGTGAAGGTCATTGTTCTTTTACACAGGAATTTTAATCCAATTTAAAAAGCGTAATTAGCATAATTTCCTATTGAAGTCGGTTTGTCTTACTATCCGTTCATTGTTTTCTTGATGCTGATGAATTGTTTTTTAGACAATAGAAATGTATCTCGTGCATACCTTCATACCTATGTACATTTGAATTCCCATACATATAAGTACGTACAAGCTGGGGTTGTTGCGAATGTTGAATTTTAGATATCCGCATATAAGAACAAGGAGGGGACTGTCTTTGGCTGTGCCGAAGACTTCACACCTTTCATGAACGGTACTGAACAATAATCCAATTCGTAATATCCAAAGAATCGAGTTTATAAGATATACAATATATAGTGAACCGATGTACATACCTAAGCGATTTTTAAGATAAATATAAAATTAACAAGTAAGGAAGTCTAAGTTCCGGTGAAACCAAACATTACTTACCCACTAGAAAAGGCGTTTGCTGTTTGTTTTTTATGCTTAATAGTGTTACAAGGCTGCGCAATACTACATACATATGCGTTTATTCTGAGCTAATTTTTCTTCGAGTTATGGCTCCCGAAACATAATATCACATAACAAATCCACTTGGGAAATGAAATACCATTGATATAAAGCTCTTTTTTGCAAAGATAAGGCTTATTTTATTCGCAACGACCCTTTTCAAAAAGTTTAATATAAAATTGGCCACGGTGCCACGCCCATTTAAAAAATTTTTATACTCAGTTGAGCAGAGCTCACAGAGTATATTAAGTTTGATTGGATAACGGTTGGTTGTACATATATAAAGGAATCGAGATAGATATAGACTTCCATATATCAAAATAATCAGGATCGAAAAAAAATTTGATTGAGCCATGTACGTCCGTCCGTCCGTTAACACGATAACTTGAGTAAATTTTGAGGTATCTTGATGAAATTTGGTATGTAAGTTCCTGAGCACTCATCCCAGATCGCTATTTAAAATGAACGATATCGGACTATAACCACGCCCACTTTTTCGATATCGAAAATTTCGAAAAACCGAAAAAGTGCGATAATTCATTACAAAAGACAGATAAAGCTACGAAACTTGGTAGATGAGTTGAGCTTATGACGCAGAATAGAAAATTAGTAAAATTTTGGACAATGGGCGTGGCACCGCCCACTTTTAAAAGAAGGTAATTTAAAAGTTTTGCAAGCTGTAATTTGGCATTCGTTGAAGATATCATGATGAAATTTGGCAGGAACGTTACTCCTATTACTATATGTACGCTTAATAAAAATTAGCAAAATCGGAGAAGGACCACACCCACTTTTAAAAAAAAATTTTTTTTAAAGTAAAATTTTAACAAAAAATTTATTATCTTTACTGTATATAAGTAAATTATGTCAACATTCAACTCCAGTAATGATATGGTGCAACAAAATACAAAAATAAAAGAAAATTTCAAAATGGGCGTGGCTCCACCCTTTTTCATACAATTTGTCTAGAATACTTTTAACGCCATAAGTCGCACAAATATTAACCAATCCTTTTGATATTTGGTAGGGGCATAGATTTTATGACGTTAACTGTTTTCTGTGAAAATGGGCGAAATCGGTTGATGCCACGCCCAGTTTTTATACACAGTCGTCCGTCTGTCCTTCCGCATGGCCGTTATCACGATAACTTGAGCAAAAATCGACATATCTTTAATGAACTTAGTTCCCGTGCTTACTTGAACTCACTTTATCTGGGTATGAAAAATGAACGAAATCCGACTATGACCACGCCCACTTTTTCGATATCGAAAATTACGAAAAATGAAAAATGCCATAATTCTATACCAAATACGAAAAAAGGGATGAAACATGGTAAGGTAATTGGATTGTTTTATTGACGCGAAATATAACTTTAGAAAAAACTTTATAAAATGGTTGTGACACCTACCATATTAAGTAGAAGAAAATGAAAAAGTTCTGCAGGGAAATCTTGGCAGGAATACTGTTCGTGATATGGCATATATAAATAAATTAGCGGTACCCGACAGAAGATGTTCTGGGTCACCCTGGTCCACATTTTAGTCGATATCTCAAAAACGCCTTCACATATACAACTAAGGGCTACTCCCTTTTAAAACCCTCATTAATACTTTTAATTTGATAACCATATCGTACAAACACATTCTAGAGTCACCACTGGTCCACCCTTATTACGATATCTCGAAAAGGCGTCCACCTATGGAACTAAGGATTACTCCCTTACTCCCATACTCATTAACACCTTTCTTTTGATACCCATATCGTACAAACGCATTCTAGAGTCACCCCTGGTCCACCTTTATGGCGATATCTCGAAAAGGCGACCACCTATACAACAACCACCACTCCCTTTTAAAACCCTCATTAATACCTTTAATTTGATACCCATATCGTACAAACACATTCTAGAGTCACCCCTGGTACACCTTTATGGCGATATCTCGAAACGGCGTCCACCTATGGAACTAAGGATTACTCCCTTTTAAAATACTCATTAACACCTTTCATTTGATACCCATATCATACAAACACATTCTATAGTCACCCCTGGTCCACCTTTATGGCGATATCTCGAAAAGGCGACCACCTACACAGCAACCACCACTCCCTTTTAAAACCCTCATTAATACCTTTAATTTGATACCCATATCATACAAACACATTCTAGAGTCACCCCTGGTCCACCTTTATGGCTATATCCCTAAATGGCGTCCACCTATAGAACTATGGCCCACTCCCTCATAAAATACTCTTTAATGCCTTTCATTTGATACACATGTCATACAAACACATTCCAGGGTTTCCCTCGGTTCATTTTCCTACATGGTTATTTTCCCTTATGTTGTCACCATAGCTCTCAACTGAGTATGTAATGTTCGGTTACACCCGAACTTAACCTTCCTTACTTGTTTTTTTTTTAATTTTTATCAAGAGTCTCAATATCAGTCCACACGTCAAATTTCAACATTCTAGGTGTATTATTTACTAAATAATCAGGTTTTTTGCGTTTTCCAAAAAGTTATATATATGAAAAGTGGGCGTGGTTATCATCCGATTTCGCTCATTTTCAATACCAATCTATTCTGGATCCAGATAAGGTCGTGTACCAAATTTGGTGGAGACATCTGAATATTTACTCAAGTTGTCGTGTTAACCGACAGACGGACGGACGGACGGACATGGCTCAATCAAATTTTTTTCGATACTGATGATTTTTTTATATGGAAGTCTATATCCATCTCGATTCCTTTATACCTGTACAACCAACCGTTATTAATTTAAAGTTATAATAACCTGTGTACAAGTACAGCTGGGCATAAAAATAGGTAGGTTCTTTGTGTTGATAGGAAACAAAGTTTCACGCTTTTTGTGGTCTGCTTGAAACAGCTATGACCATGAATCAGTTATCTCAACAATATGTGACGTAAACGTAAGTATTTGATGAAATTTGAAGCTTATAACTATTAAAATGGGGCAGAAATAACGAAAAGTTTCTTATATGAACAATCGGTTGTAGTGGACATATGCTATATATACGAACGATCTCTTCGAATTTTTCAGACAACAGTATTTGCTAAATACGAAAGCATTCGGTGAAATTTCAAGCTCTAGCTGTTAAAATGGGGCAGTAATTACGAAAAGCTTCTTATCTGAACAATCGGTTGGGAGAGATATATGCTATATATACGACTGATCTCATACATTTTTTTCAGACAACAACATGTGCAATATACGAAAGCATATAGTGAAGTTTGAAGCTTCAATCTGATAAATTGAGGAATATGTGACAAAAATCCTCTTTTCTGAAAAATCGGTTGTATGGAGGATATATGCTATAGTGATCGGATCCGGCAGATTCCGACAAATATCTAATCGGACATCTAAACATACCCGCTCACCAAATTTTATCAAGATATCATAAAAAATTGAGGGACTAGTTTGCATAGAAATAGACAGAC
This sequence comes from Eurosta solidaginis, assembly GCF_040869045.1. NCBI lineage: Eukaryota > Metazoa > Arthropoda > Insecta > Diptera > Tephritidae > Eurosta > Eurosta solidaginis. Next base: position 40,572,314 of record NC_090321.1, on the reverse strand, counting down.
GGACAGACGGACATGGCTAAATCAACTCAGCTCTTCATCCTGATCCTGGGTCTATCTATTTTCCTTTAAGGACTTACAATTTTGAGATTCGTGACAAAGTTAATATACCATTTAATTTTTATTAAAGGTATAACAAATGCTGCGGGTCAACCAACCGTTGATCGAATATCAAAGTCGAATGAGAATTCAAATATTCGCAACATTCCTAGTGCAAACATATGTTTATTTATTCATATGCAATACAACGTGATTTTACTTTCGGTTATAAATTGAATACGTTTTTGATAAATTTGTTTTTTTTTTTATTACGCCTTAATAATTGAATAATGATGTCAATGAATTAGCTAATATCAAATAACAATAAACTATATCCGCATTTATGATTAATTAACTTTTCAACTTGTTTCTTCTTTTCTTTTTATTCACCTTAACCACAACAGAGAAATCACCTCCAAACATACAAACTTCGTTACCGCCAAAGCGAATCTACAAAACTTACCAGACTCTTTTGATTGGCGGGAAAAGGGTGGTGTAACACCACCTGGCTTTCAGGGTTACGATTGCGGTTCATGCTGGTCATTTGCAACTGCCAGTGCACTCGAGGGTCATCTCTTTCGACGCACTGGCATTTTAGTGCCACTTTCACAACAAAATCTAGTCGATTGTGCCGATGAATATGGTAATATGGGTTGTGATGGTGGTTTTCAAGAATATGGTTTCGAATATGTACGCGAACATGGCATATCGATAGCAAACAATTACCCATACACACAAATTGAGAATGCACAATGCCATCGCAATAATACGGGACGTGGTGTTATGATACGTGATTATGCACGGATTAAACCGGGTGATGAAGAAAAAATGAAGGAGGTTATTGCAACGCTGGGACCATTGGCATGTTCCATAAATGGTTCACCAATTTCCTTCGAACAATATATGGGTGGTATTTATGATGATAATGAATGCAATAAGGAGGAGGTTAATCATTCGGTGGTTGTTGTCGGTTATGGCAGCGAGAATGGACGTGATTTTTGGATTATAAAAAATTCATATTCAGAAAATTGGGGTGAAGGTGGTTTTATGCGTTTGCTAAGGAATGCAAATAGTTTTTGTGGTATCGCCAGTGAGTGCAGTTATCCGATTTTGTAGAATGACACAGATGATGAGAAAACTGCCATTTAATTTTAATGAGTTAGAATTAATTTAACTTTTAAAATAATTATATAAGTTTTTTAAAGCTTATATACATATGTACATATAATATGCTATGTTAAAGAAAAATTGTTATAAGAGAATTTTTATTTATGCTGATTTTAAATTAAATGAAATTTTTTATAAAAAATTTGAAATAAGTTTCAAATGACGAATTTATTATACTCGACTGAGCAGAGCTCACAGGGTATATTAGTTTTGTTCACATAACGGTAATACGTAACGGCATAAACTAATCGAGATAGATATAGACTTCTATATATTAAAATGATCTGGGCGAAAAAAAGAAAATTATTTAGCAATGTCCGTCCGTCCGTCCGTCTGTCCGTAAACACGATAACTTGAGTAAATTTTTAGGTATCTTAATGAAATTTGGTATGTAAGTTCTTGGGCACTCATCTCAGAGCGCTATTTAAAATGAACGAAATCGGATTATAACCACTCCCAATTTTTCGATATCGAAAATTTCGAAAAATTAAAAAAATGCCATAATTCTACACCAAATATGAAAAAAGGATGAAACATGGTGATTGGTTTTTTTGACGCAAAGTATACATAACTTCAGAAAAAACTTTGTAAAATGCGTGTGACACCTACCATATTAAGTAGAAGAAAATGAAAAAGTTCTGCAGGGCGAAATCAAAAGCCCTTGGAATCTTGGCAGGAATATTATTCGTGGTATTACATATATAAATAAATTAGCGGTACCCGACAGATGATGTTCTGGGTCACCCTGGTTCACATTTTGGTCGATATCTCGAAAACGCCTTCATATATACAACTAAGGGCCACTCTCTTTTAAAACCCTCATTGACACCTTTCATTTGATACCCATATCGTACAAACACATTCTAGAGCCACCCCTGGTCCACCTTTATGGCGATATCCCTAAATGGCGTCCACCTATAGAACTATGGCCCACTCCCTCATAAAATACTCTTTAGTGCCTTTCATTTGATAGACATGTCATACAAACACATTCCAGGGTTACCCTAGGTTAATTTTCCTACATGGTTATTTTCCCTTATTTTGTCTACAAAGCTCTCAGCTGAGTATGCAATGTTCGGTTACACCCGAACTTAGACTTCCTTACTTGTTATTTTTGTTGTTATTTTTCATATTTTTATAACGTTTGTTGTTGCTCCTGCTGACTTGTTTTGATTTTTATAATAGCTCCGGCGCTTATGTGCTCCTTGCTGGAATATGCGGGGCCCTACGTAGAACACCTACATTGGCACTAAAGGTAATACTGTATCTGTACCCGGTTGATATCGTGGACACAACTGCCGCAGCACGGACGACAATATGGTTTCGAGACGCTTGATATGACCTTGTGAATTGCCAGCACTTCAGCATTCTGACTGAGTTTGGATCTGTCCCTGGCAGAACAGGGTACTGTGCGCCAACTTCCGCAGCTATTTCCACATTCACCACTCTTATTCCCTCAAAGGCGGAATGAAGTGGGAAATTAATATGGGACGAGAGTCTAGTGTGCCTATTCTTGCATGTACCCAGGCTGGACAGAAGTGTTGGGGGTGGAGTGTTCTTCCATGAACTTCCTTCAGGTGGAGATCGCCGCTATAAAAGATACGGTAGATGAGATCCTATCCGGCACTGGAACTGCATTTAACATCTACTCAGATAGTCCAGCGGCTATCTTAAGTGGCAAGCTGTGCCACCATGAGGTCGAAGGCTGTGAAAGATTGCTTGATCTCACTTGCGGTGGCATCTAACTAGATTGTGATAAAAATTATGTTTCTATCAGGGCATAAAGGAAAAATAATTGTCAGGCCAACTTAACGTGTAGACTTTGGGATTCCACTGGCCACTTTCAATCTGCTTTTAGACGGGTGAGTCTCGTTCCAGTTTTAAAAATGCAGGGCTAACACCACCTCTTGTCGTGTGTCGATTATTTCTTGTCCGCTGTTGACGTTAAGAGCTTAGCGGAGGTATACGGGCTTACAAGCTCATATATTCATTGTTATTGGAGTGCTAGCAGGGCACTTACCAATGCGAGTCTGTGTGGTGCGCCTCTATATACTGGAAAGCCTCAGCTATATTAGCTGTATGGAGTGTGACGAGGTGAACTCAGTGACTATTACAACTGTTCTGCTTTTGCAAGAATGAGGCGTAAATATCTGGTTGGGAATTTTTTGACTTTGCAAAAGGAATTTTAAAGATTGATGTGTACCTTATTCAACGAACCACAACAAAAAGTTTCCTTAACTGGATAGCTGCCACCCCAACTTAATCTTACCTAACCTTCTTAGACATCGAGAGCGGCCGACATAGGCTATGGACTTTCTCACATCAGGTAGTTCCAGCATTCTTAGTGAATGTGATTTTATCCTAGACACGAAATACTATTGTGTGCCGACCACTGTCCCCTGTGCAAGCGCCCCCTCAGTAATTCCGTCGAGAGTGGAGTTTGGAAAGGAACTAACTTGTGGTTGTTAACTGGATAGATCGAGCTTGGACGTGAAATTACTGTAGTGTCCTCCCAGCGAAAGGTTCCGTAATTAAAGTTGTGGTGGAGTGTGTCTCCCTAGTGCTACTGTGGTTGGAAAATTCAACATCAGCTCCGATAATCAAGCTGTAATTAGACGCCAGAGTTCAAGTACAGTGGGATTGAGGGTGATATGGAAGTGCGTGATCTTGTTTGCCCCTGCATTGAATATTTGAGAATTTAGATCATCTGCGTCCCGGACCATGGCGGTATCCTGGGCAACTGCATGCGGATTTCTTGAAGTACATTGCTACAACTGAACTGGATGCTGATAGCTGTAGGAAATTCGGAGCCCCTAGTCCCCCCTAGCCCTGGTCTGTTCCAGTATAGAAGGTCCTAGAGTCAGCTAAACAAACACTGGGTGGAAAAATTCTGGCCAGAAATGGATACCAGATGGTCTGCCAAACTCGTGAATTCGTCAATGCTTATCTAGGGTACGGCTTCTTTGTGGGTCAATATACTATGAGAGTCTATGCAGTACGTCTTAACATACAGGAAAACCCGTCATTGTGCAGCTGCATAGGTGATGATGTCGAGAGGACCATGGCGGTATCCCAGGAAACTGTCGCGCGGATATCTTAGCGCGTATAGCTTCAACTGAATTGGATGTAGATAGCTGTAGAAAATTCGGAGCTTCCTAGCCCCGGTCTGATCCTGTATAGGAGAGCTTACAGGCAGCTTGGCAAACGCTGGCGGACACGAGGGATAGTTAGGGGCAGATTTTAATAACAGATAGCTCTGCAGAAATTATGAGTTCTATCAATCGTGGTCGGTTTTTATGGGTCGCTGAACTATGAAAGTCTGTGCAATATGTCTTAACATACCGAAAACCTATCTTCGTTCAGCTGCAAATATGATGATGTCCAGAGAACCATGGTGGTATCTGAGGAAACTGTCGCGCGGATACCTTAGCGCGCATGGCTACAACTGAACTGGATGTAGATAGTTGTAGGAAATTCGGAGCTTCCTAGTGCGGGTCTGCTCCTGTATAAGAGAGCCCATATACAGCTAGGCAAACACTGGCGGACACTAGGTATACTTCGGGGCAGATTTGAATAGCAGATGGTTCTGCCGAAATCATGGTTTCTATCAATCTTGGTCGGTTTTTATGGGTCGCTGAACTATGAGAGTATATGCAGAACGTCTTAACATACTGAAAACACCGTCATTGTGCAGCTGCAAAGATGATGATGTTCAGAGGAGCATGGCGGTATCCCAGGAAACTGTCACGTGGATATCTTAGCACGCATGGCTACAACTGGACTGGATGTAGATAGCTGTAGAAATTTGAGGCTAGACCCGGTCTTCTCCTGTATAGGAGAGCCTAGAGGGTGGAGATTGGTCTTTTTCGTTGCTATGTTATCTTAAGTAGCATCACGCAACGAAAGTTGAACTAATTTCTCATTTATGTTTATATCCCATGGAAGAGGTTATCTTATTTGAATTTCCTACAGCTAAGCTTTCTATCATTTTCTAAATATTCAACGACGTCATCCTTACTGTTATTTCATTCAAATAACTCATGAGATTTCCTTCACATGCGCTAGCAACAAGAATATGTAAATAAAATAGGTGATAATGAAAAGTAAATTGAACTCACTAATTGGACCACAGCAACCATCAATTCATATTTATTATCACATGGAATATTTATACAAAAAAAAAAATACAAAAAAATGTGTAAAAATACTAAGTATTTAAAAATAATTTATTACTACAAATGCCTATCTGTAAGACGTGCATAGACCTCACACGCACACCAATCTACAACCGAGATCGCTAGATCAAAGCGGGAGCGAGAGTTTAAGCGCACTAAACAAAGCTCAATGTGTAGTATAAATCGCAAAGCGATCGAAAAACGTTGAATTATTTTATGCACAGCACTCGGCTTCAAAAGGAGCAAAATGTGTACTTTTAAGGAATTAACAACTCTCAAACGTTTCCTGCTCACATTACTGACTTTGGTCGTTTTTTGCAGCGCGTGTCTTGCTGCGGACGAGTGCAGTGAAAATAGTTGGCAGTTATATAAGGTAAGCGAATTGGAAGTTATTAAAGTTTTAGTTTTGAAATTTTCCAAATTTTTTTTTGCAGTCTGAATTCAAAAAGCAATACAACTCAGTTGCTGAGGAAGCACGACGTCGTTCAATATTTTGTAATAATATTCACATGATTCATAGTCACAATGAACGTTACAAGCGAGGTGAGGTGACATTTGAAATGGGCGTTAATCAATTTGCCGATTTGTCGAGTGATGAATTTCGTCGTTGGTTGCATGGTGAAAGTGTTGGGTTTGGAAGTGTATTAGTGTGAAGTATGCGTAATATTAAGGACATAAGTTTTTAGTTTTATAACTGTAAATTTAATTGATATATTTGTTTGCCTTAATCGTCTTTATACTTTTAGTAATTGAAAATGTGTTTAAAATAAGATTTTTTTGTGGAAGATTGAAGGATACGACTGATAAGCCAACTTATTTTGTTAAATAAAATATAATGAGCTCTTCCTTCAAGTTATGGTGTTTTTTATTTTATTTTATCGACTTAAACCCTATGGAGCCCTTGTTTGGTGGACAGCCACACAAGAATGAACCTACCTAAAACAAGTAAGGAAGGCTAAGTTTGGATGTAAGCGAACATTACATACTCACCTTCCTTTAAAAGTGGGCGGTGCCACGCCCATTGTCGAAAATTTTACTAATTTTCTATTCTGCGTCCTAAGTTTAACACACCTACCAAATTTCATCGTTTTATCCGTCTTTGCTAATGAATTATCGCATTTTTTCAGTTTTTCGATATCGAAAAAGTGGGCGCGGTTATAGTCCAATTTCGGCCTTTTAAATAGCGATCTGAAATTAGTGCCCAACTTGCATCCCAAATTTCATTAAGATACCTCAAAATTTACTCAAGTTATCGTATTTACGGACGGACGGACGAACATTGCTAAATGAATTTCTATTTTCGCCCAGATCATTTTGATATATAGAAGTTTCTATCTATCTCGTTTAGTTTATGCCGTTACGGGGTACCGTTATGCGAACAAAATTAACATACTCTGTGAGCTCTGCTCAGCTGAGTATACAAATTAGGGGGATGGGGTATGGATGCTACCAACGCTTAGCATAACGGAAGCCCTGAAAATAACCCCGACGGCTGCGTATGCGATTCTGCACATTCCACCTATAGACCTGGTGACAATGAACATGGATTTAACAACTGCAACGGGGCTCAGTGCCTGGGGCAGCTTGAGCGCTGACCATACGGGCATAGTAGGAAAGCGTTATCAATTAAGGGACGAACATACTACCTCATTCCGTATCTGCGCTTCGAACGGGCTCTTAGAGCCATAATAGAGGTGGATGTTTGGCGCAAGCATGCCCATATGGCGAATGAGACGATAAACGAGTACACCGATGGTTCCAAAGTAGTGGAAGGAATAAGATCCGTAGTATACTGTCCTCATCCGGAAATAAACAGATCCTGCAAACTGCCAGATCACTGTAGCCTTTTTTAGGCGGAAGTAGTAGCTGTAACCAAAGCATTAGAAATACGGAAAGAAAATAGTTTAAACTGCAGTCGCGACAACTTTTATATTGACAGATAAATTACTTTTAGGCAATAATCTCGCAAAGCACAGCATCAAAAAGTGTAAGCAATTCATATAAAGAGTCGCTATAGGGAGAAGTATACATCTATATTGAGTCCAATGGCATATGGGTGAATGAACTAAAAACAGCGTATCTCTCTAAGCTTGATCCGTAGACGTCCCAACTAGATTAGATGAGATTGAGAAAAGTTGAGAGTTGCACTTGTTTGACAAGCGGGAAAGGCGTGTATCCAAGACTTACAAAGTAACTCCTATCATTTAGAGAGAGCACTGTAAACTCATAACGGATATTCTGGCTGGAAACTGCGATGAAATCATTTGAAAGCGAATCGTTCGTCTGGGCTATCATTCGCATTACAAAATGAAGCCCTTAATTTTCTAACCGTGTAGTAATGCTACCCAAAATGACATCTACCGCTCTTTTTTTAAAGGAAACCCATTCCTTGAGACTTTGGAAATGAAATTTAAAGAGCAAAATGCCGGTAATTTTTGACCTTAGGAGTAGAGTAATCTATGTGTGGAAACAAAATCTCACAAGCAGACTGTTTTGGGTTATCATAAAATCTCGAAATATGAAAATTTTGATTTACAACTGTTTACAAGAAAACGTGCGATGTGAATAAAGGCAGTCTTATGTATGATTTTTTGAGGCTCTACATCTTTCTTTGTTTATTCGAGTTTAAGCAATACTAGAAATACATTTTTCAATATCTCGATCCTTACCCTTCTCTAGCTTATCAGGCGATTTAGTCCCCACTACTTCGCATGCACATTTCTCTGCGCACCCTTTCAGCATACATCAATTGCGTCATAACTATAAAGACCATCTTGCTCACAGCAGTCCAACAATCTATTTGTATATACATTCGTGGAACTAAATTCCTACTCTGTGTGCAGAGAGTATTTCGCCGTGAAAACGAGGACAGTGAAACATTACGTGTTCTGCGCTTTCCAATTCGGAGGGACTGTGTGGACAGACACAATCCTACTCTATCCCACGCCTATGTAGATATTCCTCGAAGCCGCCGCGCCCTCTCGATATCAGTGTGAAGTGGTAATTTAGTTCGCCGTGTTTTCTCTTGTACCGTTCCGCTATATTCCGAACTAGCATGAAGGTCCAGCGCACTTTTGTCGATTCTTCCCACCATTATTGCCACCTAAATATTGTTCGTGACTACTGCACCATTAGAATCATCTGAATAGGCTTATATTTGATGAGAATTGATTTCGGAGCAAGGCCCAATACTAAGTAGAGCTTATAATTTCTCGAATTCCTTTGAGACGAAATTTCTCGCAAGTATCGCCCAAGTATCGCCTTCACGCTGAGCCAACTCAGAAGCAATTTTGATCCTCTGTACGTTACAATGCCCTGCAAAATAAATTAAAGAAAAGCTATCTCCATTCGCCTAGGTCATGGCACATTCTCCCTAATCATTAACCCGAGTCATTATCGAATCTCTGAGTGAGTTCATCATGTTCACAATTTCCTCTAATAGAAAATCTTTCAATTAATGTTGAAGTATGTAATAGAACAAAGACAGACCATTTCAGTGGTAATATGTAAGAGTTTTAAACATCCAATTAGCGCTGTAGTCTTTCCCCAAATTAAATCAAAATTTTCATATTTCGAGATTTTATGATAACCCAAAACAGTCTGCTTGTGAGATTTTGTTTGCACACATAGATTACTCTACTCTTACGCCCCAATTCTGAGCGTTACCGGTAAAATAGTACGCAGAACATTATGTAACCGAATATCGTTACCAGTTCTTTTATCCGCGATTCTGGCCCAAGTGGTAACGCTGTCATTACCGAAAAATTCACCAGTGTCTGTGGAGAAATTGGAAAGGTAGTTTTCTTCGCTTTCAGGGTTGCCACTTTGATCCATTTGGACCAAATATGGTCAATTCCAACCCCATTTGGTCCGCTGGTCCCTTTTCTTCAATTTTGGTCCTTTTTATGCAGTATACACGATTGGTACTTTTCTTTCTTTTTCACTCAGGTAAAAATTCACAATATTGCCCAAAAATTCGCCTCACTTTCGTTAGCCCCCATATAAAAAATTGCTCAGTCATAAAATGTACCAGAAAAATAACATTTCACCTAGGATATAATTTATGCCAAGCTATAAAAAGAAAAATGTTGGCAAACACATTGTCGTTAATTACTGATGAAAGAACCGACTAATCAAAAAAAATTCTTGTTTTATAATATTAATAACGGCTAGATATTTCGATCGGTTATATAACACTATGTAAAATATATAAAAATAAAAATTGCTTCTCGCCTAGCATAGCTTATAGCGAGCACTCTGCAGTGAGCCTAACACTTTCAAAACTTATACAAGGAAATTCTATGCATTACTTCTCGTTTGGCACGTTGATATGTAAATCTTACTATTGTGGTGTTAAGCCACGCAAAGTAATGGAAAATTAATTATCTTGGCACAAGAAATATTTTAACTCGAAGACAGAAAGAAGCAAATGCAAAAGAGATTTGATTTTGGAACAAATGTTTTGTACAAAATTATTCCTATACGTGCTAGCAGAACCCCTGAGGCCTGTGATCAAAACTCACACTTACTGAATCTAGGCTCTGATATGAAGTTTAAACGTTAAGGGAGAAAGTAAGCATCTATAAAAATAGCACTAACAAAATTGCCTAGTTTCATTTATGATTTACTGAGTTTTCCACATACATAGTTCGGCCACACCAGAACGCAAATTTTGGACCGCTTCTTACTAAAACCTAACTGCACTATATATTTTATTTCATTGCAATCAAAAACATACATCTCGAACCAAGAGCTTTGTGACCAATAGTAGGTTCACAACGCTTGGTTGGTGAAAGACATAGACTTATCCTATGTCAAAATACAGTACCATTTTTGGTTGCATGTACATATATTTGTTTGCTCAGCTTGAATTAAAGGAAAGTCTTCAATATGTTTAGTAAATTTTTATATAGAAACATCATAAAATTTTGTATTTTATACTAATAAAATAAAACAAAAACTTGGTCGTTTTTATACTCAGTTGAGCAGAGCTCACAGAGTATATTAAGTTTGATTGGATAACGGTTGGTTGTACATATATAAAGGAATCGAGATAGATATAGACTTCCATATATCAAAATAATCAGGATCGGAAAAAAATTTGATTGAGCCATGTCCGTCCGTCCGTCCGTCCGTCCGTCCGTCCGTTAACACGATAACTTGAGTAAATTTTGAGGTATCTTGCTGAAATTTGGTATGTAGGTTCCTGAGCACTCATCTCAGATCGCTATTTAAAATGAACGATATCGGACTATAACCACGCCCACTTTTTCGATATCGAAAATTTCGAAAAACCGAAAAAGTGCGATAACTCATTACAAAAGACAGATAAAGCGACGAAACTTGGTAGATGGGTTGATGTTATGACGCAGAATAGAAAATTAGTAAGATTTTGGACAATGGGCATGGCCCCGCCCACTTTTACAAGAAGGTAATTTAAAAGTTTTGCAAGCTGTAATTTGGCAGTCGTTGAAGATATCATAATGAAATTTGGCAGGAACGTTACTACTATTACTCTATATGTGCTAAATAAAAATTAGCAAAATTGGATTAAGAACACGCCCACTTTTTAAAAAAAATTTTTTTTAAATTCAAATTTTAACAAAAAATTTAATATCTTTACTGTATATAAGTAAATTAAGTCAAAATTCAACTCCAGTAATGATATGATGCAACAAAATACAAAAATAAAAGAAAATTTCAAAATGGGCGTGGCTCCGCCCATTTTCATTTAGTTTGTCTAGAATACTTTTATTGCCATAAGTCGAACAAAAATTTACCAATCCTTCTCAAATTTGGTAGGAGCATAGACTCTATGACGGTAACTGTTCTCTGTGAAAATGGGCGAAATCGGTGGAAGCCACGCCCAGTTTTTATACACATTCCACCGTCTGTCCTTCCGCTCGGCCATTAACACAATAACTTGAGCAAAATCCGATATATCTTTTTTAAACTTAGCCCACGTACTTACCTGAGCTCACTTTTTCTTGGTATAAAAAATGGGCGAAATCTGACCATAACCACGCCCACTTTATCGATATCGAAAATTACGAAAAATGAAAAAAATGCCATAATTCTATACCAAATACGAAAAAAGGGATGAAACATGGTAACTGGATTGGTTTGTTGACGCAAAATATAACTTTGGAAAAATCTTTGTAAAATGGGTGTGACACCTACCATATTAAGTAGAAGAAAATGAAAAAGTTCTACAAGGCGAAATCAACAGCCCTTGGAATCTTGGCAGGAATACTGTTAGTGGTATTGCATATATAAATAAATTAGCAGTACCCGACAGATGATTTTCTGGATCACCTGGTCCACATTTTGGTGGATATCACGAGAACGCCTTCACATATACATCTAAGGGCCACTCGCTTTTAAAACCCTCATTAATACCTTTAATTTGATATCCATATCGTACAAAAACATACCAGAGTCACCCCTGTCCCACCCTAATGGCGATATCTCGAAAAGGCGTCCACCTATAGAACTAATGCCCCCTCTCTCTTAAAATGCTCAGTAACACCTTTCGTTTGATACCCATATCGTACAAACATTCTAGAGTAACCCCTGGCCCACCCTAATGGCGATATCTCGAAAAGGCGTCCACCTATAGACCTAGTGTCCACTCCCTCTTAAAATGCTCAGTAACACCTTTCGTTTGATACCCATATCGTACAAACATTCTAGAGTCACCCCTGGCCCACCCTAATGGCAATATCTCGAAAAGGCGTCCACCTATAGACCTAATGCCCACTCCCTCTTAAAATGCTCAGTAACAGCTTTCGTTTGATACCCATATCGTACAAACATTCTAGAGTCACACCTGGCCCACCCTAATGGCGATATTTCGAAAAGGCGTCCACCTATAGAACTAAGGATTACTCCCTTTTAAAATACTCATTACCACCTTTCATTTGATACCCATATCGTACAAACACATTCTAGAGTCACCCTGGCCCACCCTAATGGCGATATCTCGAAAAGGCGTCCACCTATAGACCTAATGTCCACTCCCTCTTAAAATGCTCAGTAACACCTTTCGTTTGATACCCATATCGTACAAACATTCTAGAGTCACCCCTGGCCCACCCTAATGGCGATATCTCGAAAAGGCGTCCACCTATAGACCTAATGTACACTCCCTCCTAAAATGCTCAGTAACACCTTTCGTTTGATACCCATATCATACAAACATTCTAGAGTCACCCCTGTCCCACCCTAATGGCGATATCTCGAAAAGGCGTCCACCTATAGACCTAATGCCCACTCCCTCTTAAAATGCTCAGTAACACCTTTCGTTTGATACCCATATCGTACAAACATTCTAGAGTCACACCTGGCCCACCCTAATGGCGATATCTCGAAAAGGCGTCCACCTATAGAACTAAGGATTACTCCCTTTTAAAATACTCATTACCACCTTTCATTTGATACCCATATCTTACAAACACATTCTAGAGTCACCCTGGCCCACCCTAATGGCGATATCTCGAAAAGGCGTCCACCTATAGACCTAATGCCCACTCCCTCTTAAAATGCTCAGTAACACCTTTCGTTTGATACCCATACCGTACAAACATTCTAGAGTCACCCTTGGTCCAGCTTTATGGCGATATCTCGAAAAGGCGTCCACCTATAGAACTAAGGATTACTCCCTTTTAAAATACTCATTACCACCTTTCATTTGATACCCATATCGTACAAACACATTCTAGAGTCACCCTGGCCCACCCTAATGGCGATATCTCGAAAAGGCGTCCACCTATAGACCTAATGCCCACTCCCTCTTAAAATGCTCAGTAACACCTTTCGTTTGATACCCATATCGTACAAACATTCTAGAGTCACCCTTGGTCCACCTTTATGGCGATATCTCGAAAAGGCGTCCACCTATAGAACTAAGGATTACTCCCTTTTAAAATACTCCTTACCACCTTTCATTTGATACCCATATCGTACAAACACATTCTAGAGTCACCCCTGGCCCACCCTAATGGCGATATCTCGAAAAGGCGTCCACCTATAGACCTAATGCCCACTCCCTCTTAAAATGCTCAGTAACACCTTTCGTTTGATACCCATATCGTACAAACATTCTAGAGTCACCCCTGGCCCACCCTAATGGCGATATCTCGAAAGGGCGTCCACCTATAGACCTAATGCCCACTCCCTCTTAAAATGCTCAGTAACACCTTTCGTTTGATGCACATATCGTACAAACACATTCTAGAGTCACCCCTGGCCCACCCTAATGGCGATATCTCGAAAAGGCGCCCACCTATAGACCTAATGCCCACTCCCTCTTAAAATGCTCAGTAACACCTTTCGTTTGATACCCATACCGTACAAACATTCTAGAGTCACCCCTGGCCCACCCTAATGGCGATATCTCGAAAAGGCGTCCACCTATAGACCTAATGCCCACTCTCTCTTAAAATGCTCAGTAACACCTTTCATTTGATTCCCATATCGTACAAACACATTCTAGAGACACCCCTGGTCCACCTTTATGGCGATATCTCGAAACGGCGTCCACCTATGGAACTAAGGATCACTCCTTTTCAAAATACTCATTAACAGCTTTCATTTGATACCCATATCGTACAAACACATTATAGAATCACCCCTGGTCCACCTTAATGGGGACATCTCGAAAAGGCGTCCACCGATAGACCTAAGGCCCACTGCCTCTTAAAATGCTCAGTAACACCTTTCATTTGATACCCATATCGTACAAACAAATTCTAGAGTCAGCCCTGGTCTACCTTTATGGCGATATCCCTAAATGGCGTTCATCCATAGAACTATGGCCTATTCTCTCTTAAAATACTCTTTAATACCTTTCATTTGATACGCATGTTATACAACCACATTCCAGGGTTACCCCAGATTGATTTTCCTTATTTTGTCTCCATAGCTCTCAACTGAGTATGTTATGTTCGGTTACACCCGAACTTAGCCTTCCTTACTTGTTTTCGATGAATTTTGGTCCCAAATGTAAACATGGTGTGGCAACCGTGTTCGCTTTACCGAAAATGTCTCACTTGTAGATACGAGGTTAACGAATAAATGGGACGATGTGTATGTATATGCATATTATGCATGATAAGTTTCTACATAGGTATATTGTAATTTATTCTGTGAAAGTACATAATGTAAACAAATTTGTATAGCAAGAGGCAGAGCTCACAGAGTATATTAAGTTTGATTGGATAACGGTTGGTTGTACATATATAAAGGAATCGAGATAGATATAGACTTCCATATATCAAAATAATCAGGATCGAAAAAAAAATTTGATTGAGCCATGTCCGTCCGTCCGTCCGTTAACACGATAACTTGAGTAAATTTAGAGGTATATTGATGAAATTTGGTATGTAGGTTCCTGAGCACTCATCTCAGATTGCTATTTAAAATGAACGATATCGGACTATAACCACGCCCACTTTTTCGATATCGAAAGTTTCGAAAAACTGAAAAAGTGCGATAATTCATTACAAAAGACAGATAAAGCGACGAAACTTGGTAGATGAGTTGAACTTATGACGCATAATAGAAAATTAGTAAAATTTTGGACAATGGGCGTGGCACCGCCCACTTTTAAAAGAAGGTAATTTAAAAATTTTGCAAGCTGTAATTTGGCAATCGTTGAAGATATCATGATGAAATTTGGCAGGAATGTTACTCCTATTACTATATATACGCTTAATAAAAATTAGCAAAATCGGAGAAGGACCACGCCCACTTTTAAAAAAATTTTTTTTAAAGTAATATTTTAACAAAAAATTTAATATCTTTACAGTATATATGTAAATTATGTCAACATTCAACTCCAGTAATGATATGGTGCAACAAAATACAAAAATAAAAGAAAATTTCAAAATGGGCGTGGCTCCGCCCTTTTTAATTTAATTTGTCTAGGATACTTTTAACGCCATAATTCGAACAAAAATTAATCAATCCTTTTGAAATTTGGTAGCGGCATAGATTTTATGACGCTAACTCTTTTCTGTGAAAATGGGCGTAATCGGTTGATGCCACGCCCAGTTTTTATACACAGTCGTCCGTCTGTCCTTCCGCATGACCTTTAACCCGGTAACTTGAGCAAAAATCGACATATCGTTAGTTCACGTGCTTACTTGAACTCACTTTATCTTGGTATGAAAAATGAACGAAATCCGACTATGACCACGCCCACTTTTTCGATATCGAAAATTACGAAAAATGAAAAAAATGCCATAATTCTATACCAAATACGAAAAAAGGGATGAAAAATGGTAAGGCAATTGGATTGTTTTATTGACGCGAAATATAACTTTAGAAAAAACTTTATAAAATGGTTGTGACACCTACCATATTAAGTAGAAGAACATGAAAAAGTTCTGCAGGGTGAAATAAAAAACCCTTAAAATCTTGGCAGGTATTACATATATAAATAAATTAGCGGTATCCAACAGATGATGTTCTGGGTCACCCTGGTCCACATTTTGTTCGATATCTGGAAAACGCCTTCACATATACAACTACCACCAATCCCCTTTAAAACTCTCATTAATACCTTTAATTTGATACCCATATCGTACAAACTCATTCTAGAGTCCCCCTGGTCCACCTTTATGGCGATATCTCGAAAAGATGTCCACCTATAGAACTAAAGCCCACTCCCTTTTAAAATACTCATTAACTCCTTTCGTTTGATACCCATATTGCACAAACGAATTCTAGAGTCACCCCTGGCCCACCTTTATGGCGATATCTCGAAACGGCGTCCACCTATGGAACTAAGGATTACTCCCTTTTAAAATACTCATTAACACCTTTCTTTTGATACCCATATTGTACAAACAAATTCTAGGGTCACCCCTGCTCAACCTTTATGGCGATATCTCGAAACGGCGTCCACCTATGGAACTAAGGATTACTCCCTTTTAAAATACTCATTAACACCTTTCTTTTGATACCCATATTGTACAAACAAATTCTAGGGTCACCCCTGGTCCACCTTTATGGCGATATCTCGAAAATGCGACCACCTATACAACAACCACCACTCCCTTTTAAAACCCTCATTAAAACCTTTAATTTGATACCCATAACGTACAAACACATTCTAGAGTCACCCTGGTCCACCTTTATGGCGATATTTCGAAACGGCGTCCACCTATAGAACTAAGGCCCACTCCCTTTTAAAATACTCATTAACACCTTTCGTTTGATGCCCAGATTGTACAAACAAATTCTAGGGTCACCCCTGGTCCACCTTTATGGCTATATCTCGAAACGGCGTCCACCTATGGGACTAAGGATTACTCCCTTTTAAAATACTTATTAACACCTTTCTTTTGATACCCATATTGTACAAACAAATTCTAGGGTCACCCCTGGTCCACCTTTATGGCGATATCTCGAAAATGCGACCACCTATACAACAACCACCACTCCCTTTTAAAACCCTCATTAAAACCTTTAATTTGATACCCATATCGTACAAACACATTCTAGAGTCACCCTGGTCCACCTTTATGGCGATATTTCGAAACGGCGTCCACCTATAGAACTAAGGCCCACTCCCTTTTAAAATACTCATTAACACCTTTCGTTTGATGCCCAGATTGTACAAACAAATTCTAGGGTCACCCCTGGTCCACCTTTATGGCGATATCTCGAAACGGCGTCCACCTATGGGACTAAGGATTACTCCCTTTTAAAATACTTATTAACACCTTTCTTTTGATACCCATATTGTACAAACAAATTCTAGGGTCACCCCTGGTCCACCTTTATGGCGATATCTCGAAAATGCGACCACCTATACAACAACCACCACTCCCTTTTAAAACCCTCATTAAAACCTTTAATTTGATACCCATATCGTACAAACACATTCTAGAGTCACCCTGGTCCACCTTTATGGCGATATTTCGAAACGGCGTCCACCTATAGAACTAAGGCCCACTCCCTTTTAAAGCACTCATTAACACCTTTCGTTTGATGCCCAGATTGTACAAACAAATTCTAGGGTCACCCCTGGTCCACCTTTGTGGTGATATCTCGAAACGGCGTCCACCTATGGAACTAAGGATTACTCCCTTTTAAAATACTCATTAACACCTTTGTTTTGATACCCATATTGGACAAACGCATTCTAGAGTCAACCCTGATCCACCTTTATGGCTATATCCCTAAATGGCGTCCACCTATATAACTATGGCCCACTCCCTCATAAAATACTCTTTAATGCCTTTCATTTGATACACATGTCATACAAACACATTCCAGGGTTTCCCTCGGTTCATTTTCTTACATGGTTATTTTCCCTTATGTTGTCACCATAGCTCTCAACTGAGTATGTAATGTTCGGTTACACCCGAACTTAACCTTCCTTAATTGTTTACTATTATCTTTACTTATTTGCCCTTACAATTCTTTATTTTTCAGTTTTGCCTTTTTCTAAACAACAGCTGTTGTGTGGTTATTTCGATGTAACCACCTACTTTTTGGGTAAGAAATTATCCGGCTATTTTCGCAGGTAGAATACCAAAAGGGTGTAAAAGTTGCCGCATGATTTCGTTACCGTGGTGAAGAATGTTGTTACCACACTAGAATCGGGGCGTTAAGGTCAAATATTACCGGCATTTTGCTCGTTAAATTTCATTTTTGTAATGAAGCTCTATTAAGTTTGCCTTTTCCACACAAATTTAAATTTTTAATTACATCTGCTTACAGTGAAACGTGTAAAATGTACTCGCCCATAAAAATAGTTATCTATTTAGTTTTAAATTTTATTTTTATTTTTTATTTTTTTTTATATATATAATATATTTTATTCTCATATATGCAATGATATTATCAACTGAACAAAATTACAATACTTAACTAATCTTTGTATGTAATGTTTCTTGCAATGAGTATAATTTTGTTTTACAATAAATTTTTTTAAATAAACTCTTCTTTATTTCATTTTTTCTGCCTTTCTTTGTATATATATGTATGTATGTATTTTTGTTTGTTTTTGTGTTCATTTGCTAAATTAGTTTGGTTTATGTTATTGCCTGTTATCTATTTTTATTAATTTTGTATACATTTTTTTTACAATTTATGATAGGTTGCTCTCTATTTGCTCAAATTTTGTTTTTGGTTTTTTTTTCTTTTTAATTTATATTTAATTTTACGAATGGAACGCACATCTACTACAAGTAAATACATGCATCTACTTTAATATTAATACTTATATATATTTTTATATTACGATGTATGTACTTGGGTATATATTTAGGTAATCTTTGTAATAAAAACAAAAATAGTGATGATAAAATATAGTTTGTGTTAAATTTTAACATAGAAAATTTAAGCACTATTTTAATTCATAATTTTTTTGTATAAGAGCGCAGGCTATGAGAATTTTGAAAGGCTTTTCTTGTCCATATTTTGTGAGCTTGAACCTTTCGCGCCTATTTTGGCTTGTATGCTCGTCACATCATCGCTTTTTCCCTGCATTCAAACCAACTAGTTGTATACTAGAAGAATACTAGGTTGCCAAAAATCCCAACTAGTATTAGTTCTGTCTTTTTCTATATTAGCAACTGGTATTTTTAACACGGCGATGTCCTACGAAGTATGAATTGCCAGCCTTTGCGCCAGCATTATACCAATTGACAAACTAGTCATTATATACACCAACATCATACCAGATGACATACTAATCAGCCTTTGCGCCAGCATTATACCAGATGGCATACTAGTTATTATATACACCAATATCATACCAATTGACATAGTCAGTGTATTCAACATCAACATACCAGTTGGCATACTACGCAGTCTATGCATCATTGTAATAACAGTTGACATACTAGTCGATATTTGCATCATTATACTACTATTTAATATACTAGTCTCAGTTGGGTTGAAAAATTACTTGAAAATTGATAAATTAACTCAAATTTATGTTATTTATTATATTTCATATATATAAAAGGTATGTATATATCAGGCATGCTTAACCAACGAACCGATATCATTTCGTTACGATAATTAACGTCAATAAACGAAACAAATTCATTTCGTTTCGTTTATTAACGTTAAGAACGTCTAATTAACGAAATGATTTCGTTTCGTTTTTTGCCATATCAAAACGAAATCAAATCGTTTATGTTGATTATTAATTTCAAACTACGCTGGCAAAGCTGATTGATGGCGGAGTCATTAAAGGTGAAAGCATTAGCCTAGCTGATTGCAACTTTTCTAATGAATTTTGACAGAACGAACATTTCTCAGAGTATTTTTGACATTACCACCAACGAATTACACAAACAAACTACATGGAGTTTGTGTGTGTATGTCCGCTCGTTGTTACCACCTTACGGCTTCACCATTGGCTATAGCATTACCAACACAATTCAAACATAAAGTATCACGTTTTTGTTAACGTTTTTAACGTTAACGAAAGCTTTTCGTTTCGGTTAAAAACGAGATACAATCTATCTTGATAATTTCTTTATTGATAATACTTCGAAGTGTTTCAACAGAAACGGTGGACATTTTTTGATAAACGATTACCTTAACGTTTAGGTGCATCCCTGGTATATATATACATATGTATATAACTTTAAAACTTATTATTTCAATACATTATACTTTGGAATAAATTTTAATAAAAATACGTACATATATATGAAAACTAAAAAGTAACGGAATAACACATGAATGTTACGCAATCTCAAGACGCAGGGTTAAGTTTATGGGTTCACCATGGCCAGAACATTCCCACATTAAATCCCTAAAGCCAAGAGAACTGCTAGGGTTCATCATGGAAGTCGGATGGGATGAGGTGCTGACCAATGGTCGCAGTGCAATCCTCAATTAATTATCTATCTATCTAGCGGAGAAGGAACGAACCAGTAGTGGTTGACTGTGTCAAAACAGGCCAAGATACACTAGCACCGTCCTGTTATGAGTGTTAATGGAGTTCAGAATGGTGGTAGTGATATGCACTTTACGGAAGTCATGCTGTTGGCTGGATAACCGAACAATTTCATTTAATTGAGGGAATCATAACGCTTTAAACGTTTTCGTTACTGACTAAAGGGATAATATAGGTAGATACTGGCTGGGTTTCCGGTCTTTCTCTGTTATTCTGGAAAGGCATAGGCTTTTAACGACAAGTAGAAAAATGCAACAAGCTCACATGGCACTCACTGAGAGCACTCAAAACGGATTAAAAAATCTCCGAGTGGAAATGTTGGAAATTCCCTCTTAACCTAACTGTGGATGTGGCGCACTATTTTCAGATCGCGCTAAATCTTGTGAAAATACATAAAACCAAAACGTTGAAGGTGACTAAACATTATTATTTTTCGAAATTGTTTTTGTATTGTGTTCCATATTGCGGAGGATTACGTTAAACTTTTTTTTGATATGCTGCTAATGTAAGTTCGTAAAATCGATCGATTTGAGAAAAAAAGTATATCCAACTGTTGATGCTTTTCATTGCAAATGTTCTGAATAAAAAAGAAATTAATGGTAGACACTTCGAAAACATAAAACAGAAAGGTTTGATATAGTTCCATAATACAGCCCCTATTATTACAATTATTATTATTAGGTCTAGATACACTGCGACCTTTATTTAGATCTATTGTGCTTGAAATAGGCTTAAAGTATTTACTGTACGTTTAGGCTTTTTATTCCATATCACGTAGAGATAAAGAGTCGCGCCACCTATGTAGATGGGAGAGTTTTTGCATTGCCAGAGCGAGGCAGAGAATGTGAACCGGCGTTTCATCCTCCAGCTCACAAAAGCGACAGATTTGTACATCAGATACATTTAAATTACTTAAGGCATAATGTAGCCTACAGTGTTCCGTATAGAGAGTACACTCAGAGAAAAAATCGTTCTAAAACGAACGAAACAAGTTCAAAATTAAGAACATTCGTTGAAAAAGTCTGTTAAGTACGCTTTTTCTTAACTCGTGACCGATGGGCTCGTTTTAAGAACAGTTTTTGCAAGCACACCGTTCATATTTTATGACAAATTTGGTATTAATGTGTGAACCTTCTGTGCTCATTTCAAGCACTACGTGCGCTTGATTTAAGATTTTTCGTTCTCACTCTTCGAGAACGATTTGTGGTCGATTTAACATTTTTCGGTCTCAATTCAAAAACGGTCTGTGCTTGAAGTTTTGGAGGGAGTGGGAAAGTATTTTTTTTTTCAAATAACACCCGTTTATTTATTTTTTTAATTAATAATAATTTTTTTGTCATTAATAAAAATATTAATAACAAGAAAGCTATTACTAATTCCAAAAATATTAAAAAAATCCATAATATGCATTTTTCTATGTATTTCTCTTATTGAGAAATTCTTCTTTTTATTGATGCAATCTGAATATATACTTAAAACAGTCCATAACAAGTTTGAGAATTGCCTGTGCATACGTGAATGGAACTGAACAAAAAATAAGAGTTAAAAAAATAGAACAAAAAAATTGTTTTAAAAAAAATTAGAGTTTGACGGAATCGAACTCGCGTCACACGATTGCAACCGCAACATCATAGCCTCTTGGCTACTACAACTGCTTGGTAGTTTGTGCCAAATGTTGTATTTAGCATTGTTGTGCAGGCGAATTGTACCGTTTCTTTTTTCATGAACTTAACTTAAGAACATTGTTCTTAATTTAAGAACATCGTTCTCATTAATAGAACATTTGTTCATATTTTAAGACCAGCCGTTCTCTTTTCAAGAAAATGGTTGTCAGTTCAAGAACAAGGTTGTTGTTTTGAGAACAGGTCGCTCGTTTTTCAAGAACAAAAAAGTAAGAACATAAAAAGCTTGAATTGAGTCCGGTGGTGCTGGAATTTAGAACGGCGTTTTTCTCTGAGTGTACGTAGGTTCTCTCTGCTTAGATTATTGAGTTTGTCAGATACTCTCGATGCTGCGAGTATAAAATATTTGGTCTGCCTTTGCTCTGAGCATTCAATCTAGAGTCGTCTGAAGTGCATTGTTTCCCAGTTACTTGTGGTTTTCCTAGTGTGTGCCCTTGTGAATCCACAGAAGTTATCTGTACAATAGAACGCTGCTAAAGCACCCTGCTTGGCTAAGTAGTCCCCGCCTGTTCGTTACCTTCATGTCCTTAGTGTCCGTTAACATATCCTACAGCCTCTAAAAAACTAGGGAAATTGTCACCAATTCGCATATTTCCTCAGAATTTTGACTATATTTCGTTACCATCATATCCTTAATGTCCGATAATCTATCCTACAGCCTCTAAAAAAACTAGCGAAATTGTCACCAATTCCCCTATTACCTCAGAATTTTGATTATATTTCGAAAACAAAAACTACCAAGAACACACAAGAACACTAATTCTACTTTTCCCTGTTATACGACCAAATATAGAAATAACTTACAAAAAATGCTTTATACCTTTATTAAGACTTAATTTTGTTTAAAAGAGATGCCATATAGCATGATACATATATGTAGGTAAAATTCAAAAGCTAACAGCAGCATCGTTTTCAGCATTTCTCGCAAATCTTCGTGGAACCCTAAAGAAAATTTTTAATCAATTGCGCCAAAAATCGGTTATGCTTTTTTTGAAATAGATCGGTCTAATGTACAAACAGACATATATGTATGTGATTGATTTTAAAGTGTCATTTTACTACATTTCTATAACATTTATTAACAAATATTTTCGCTAGTAACTATTTTATCTATAATGTTATTTTTAATACTTTCTTAATTATTTAAGAGAACATTTTTTCAAATTAAGCCAAAGCTCAAGGCGAATCTATATAAGGCAAGGCGAATTCTGTACCAGGTGTTGTTATCCCAACAGCTGACTGCTTCTTCTTGATTATTTTCCATAGAACGCCTTGTACTTTAATATATCAGTTAATCGAAATCAATTAAAATTTTCTTTTGACTTGGCATTCTTCTGTACGGCGAATTGGTTGAACTCGCTTTGCCACCTCCTGGTATGGATTCGCCTTGATATAAGGTGATGGCCAAGACGAATTCAGTACCAGGTGTTGTTATCCCAACAGCTGATTGCTTCTTCTTGATTATGTTCCTTACAACGCCTTGTACTGCAACATGTCAGTTAATCGAAATCAATGAACATTTTCTTTTGACTTGACATTCTTCTGCAAGGCGAATTGGTTGAATTCGCTTTGCCACCACCTGGTATGGATTAGGCTTGGTGATGGCAAAGCGAATTCAACCAATTCGCCATGCAGAAGAATGTCAAGTCAAAAGAAAATGTTCATTGATTTCGATTAACTGACATATTCCTCGTGTTCCAATGAAACATGATCCAGATACCGATATTTAACATACAAATGCAACAACAAATTTATACATATGGTTCACACTGTTGTTGCATTTGCATGTTAAATTTCTATCCGTATCTGTCTAGCGCTTCATTGGAACGCAACAATTGTTGTACGTTGTACAAAGGCGTTGTAGGGAAAATAATCCAGAAAAAGCAATCAGCTCTTCGAATAACAAAATCTGGTACTGAAATCGCCTTGCCAAAGCCGTTACACATTTTGTCGAAAACACTTATTTTTCGATTGGTTTCACATTTTATTACGCACTACATACAAATGACGCACAGCAATTTATTAATTAAATGCGACATAAAATTCACTTAAATATAAAATTATGCATATTCATTCATATATATTTTATATACATTTTTATTTATTTTAGTTTGTTTTATTTTTTTGTATTACTGTTTGCTTGTAATTAAAATTACAAGGTTTTCGAAAGTTTAAAAGTTGCCTACTTTTTGGCGTTGCGCTTTAGGCTTAGCTGTTTTGAAACAGAGCTGGGCAAAATATATTCCAATAACGAATAACAGGTAAAATATGTTTTATTTGCTATTTACAAATGATAAATAATAAATTTGCTAAAATCAAGAAAATTTTATTTGAATAAGGAATTTATTTCGAATTCGAAAAATAGAACATTTGTTTTTCTCTAGGTAACAGGAGCTCAGCCCCCAAATTCCAAATTTCGTTAACACTAAAACTTCATCGCCAAAAATATCTAAAACATACTGTGCGCAGGAATGTATGCAACATTTAGTACCATATGATCATAAGGAATAACCGCCTAAGTCTTATGTAAGAGTATTAGATATAGCGTTTTAGCGTTAGCAAAAGCTCGAATTGGGGGGCAAAAAAAGCAACAGCGTAAGCTCTTGATAATTGAGTATTCGAACAATAGATCAGTCGATTAGCCAAAGTTGTTTAGTAAATTTACCGATTAAGGCTTATCGACTAGTTCCATTCATTCAGCTAGTGACAGATTAGACTATTCGAAGAGTTTTTATGTAAATTTTCAACGAAAAATGCTATACCCCGCCAAGTTGAAGGAAACGTTTTTCGCAGCAAATAATTAAATTTTTGTAAATTTGTTGACAAAAAATTTAGTATGACATTTTTAAATTTTATTTTAATCCCAAAAAATTTAATTTACGAAACTGCCAGTATTCGAATAATTACAGTCATCAATTATCGAATCTCACAATACTTGATGGCTCACGAGCTTCTCGGCATTCACTTGAGTCGCTGCATACTCAGTATTCGTAAATGGAATTTTGAAAAGCTCGCAAGTTTTACAAGTATTTCGATATTCACGTATCACGCGTGAAGCCAACGCTCGCGAGAAATTTTCTTCTCGAACAAATTTCAGAAATCGTAAGCTCTAAATTTTTTACATAATTGTGTTTAATAAAGTATCAGTGGAAAGACAATGTAATGAACAAAACAATCACAGGTAAAAAAGGGTACCTATAATACTGTCATTGCAGTGACTAAATTGAATGTTGCGAAGCTCGCAAGCTTGCGAGTATGTCTCGATTTCTTAAGTCACAAAATTCTCGTTTGTGTTCCACAAATTTGAGTTAAGTTCATGCACAAATTAGTTTCAAATAATTTTATTGTGTTAACATCTGATTCGGATATTTATCTAAATAAATGGGGTTTTTTTTTCTAAAGCTTCAAATTTTTTCTGCTCACTTAAGGCTTTGTTTCCTCGCAAAACGTTGCCGCTATATTACGACCGCTTAAAAGTAAAAAAGCGACCACCGTGGTGTGATGGTAGCGTGCTCCGCCTATCACACCGTATGCTCTGGGTTCGCACCCCGGGCAAAGCAACATCAAAATTTTAGAAATAAGGTTTTTAAATTAGAAGAAAATTTTTCTAAGCGGGGTCGCCCCTCGGCAGTGTTTGGCAAGCGCTCCGGATGTATTTCTGCCATGAAAAGCTCTCAGTGAAAACTCATCTGCCTTGCAGATGCCGTTCGGAGTCGGCATAAAACATGTAGGTCCCGTCCGGCCAATTTGTAGGGAAAATGAAGAGGAGCACGACGCAAATTGGAAGAGAAGCTCGGCCTTAGATCTCTTCGGAGGTTATCGCGCCTTACATTTATTTTTTTTTTTTAAAGTAATCTATATATTCACTGCCACTAGCGGCAGCGCTATATTGTCAACTTACCCCGCTGTTTTTCTACTCATTTGGCACGTTTTTGAAGGCTTTCCATATCTTTTTAATGTTTTAGTTTTTGTTATCATTTTAAAGAAAGTTAAAAAGCCCATAATGCAATAATAAAGGTGAGGCCAGCAACATAACCTCACTTTTCCGGCAGTCCTATTTGCCAGTACTTACTTATACTACAAAAGAACTAAAATTTGATTGTTTCATTTTCCGTAAATATTTCCTAAAAAATAAGCTTTTTGCAAAATTTGGTCTATAATCTTTTGGGGAGTACAAAGTTACGTCTATCTTTATGTTAAAAAGATTCTGGTAGCGGCTTATATAGATTTTATTTCTAAGAGTTTTGTACCAATTCTGTGGGACTCCTGATAGTTATGCACCTTCTGTTAGCTTTCGAATCGGAGAACTGTCGAATAAATAACTTCAATATTCAGTATGGCAAATGGTCTTTATTAGGAGTAGTACTTCACAACACTCGCGTACTTTGCTAAAGCGTGGTAAAATCAAACTGATTGATCTTCAGCTTGCGCTGCTTTTATACTCTCTGTTACCTCGTTCACATATTTCTCTTTAGGTATAGGCGTTTCACGCACATGCCTTCTAGAATACTTGTATGCTAGGCTTGGTTATTTAGCTATATATATCGTCGCTGCGCTAACAAAAAGAGTTATGTATTTTGTGTCAATTTTTTTTATTGCATATTTCATTATCACCATATAGAGCCCACATTTCTGCATATGCCGTTTTTTTATATCCCTTTTGGTTTAGAAGTGACCGAAAACAGCTATGTGCTCACAGTCCTAGAAGTACTCTGAAAAATGTACTTACTTGCTTATAATTTTTTTAATCCTTGGCGAAAGTGCTTTAATTTCAATGTAAAAAATAATTATAAACCATATTGCTTCCCAAGGCAGCCGATTCTATGAGCCGGAGCAACTCGGGATTTTTTCCGACCAAGGGCTGTCATTTCAGTGTAACCCCATTTAATTTGTTGCGTCCCTCCCACAAATTCTCATCCTCCCAGCAGATCCTTGCAGTGGGACTGAGCCATATTCTCCTGCTCCGGGAAGGTATCGAACCCAATCCGGGACCTGTACCTGACCCCGGGCCAGATAAATGGTTTTGCTGCGTTTGTCGGAAAGGAATCTTTTTAGGACGGTCACAGTGTGTCACGAAACCCAAAGTCCTCGCAACTTTTATAAATCTTTTGCGGCTCCTTGCTGTTTACGCCCAAGGGCGTCCCGTTGTCTGCGCCTTATCGCCCCCACTACTTTCTAGCTACTCCGCTGATCAGCAAGCCACAACAACACAGAATTCTGCAGTTAAACTGTAATGGGTTAACTGGGAAGATCACGGAGATAGTTGATTTCATGAAGCGGCATAACATCCGCATTGCAGGGATCCAAGAGACCAAACACACAGCAAGATATGCTCTGCATACCTTCTCTGGACATAACATCCACAGAAAAGAATGCGAGAGCGGAAATGGAGGCGGCCTCGTGTTAATCACCCATCACTCAGTGCAATATAATCTATTTGATCCCGACATCGGCATCACGCTACCGACTGTCTTACATCCTAAAATCTTGTGTGTGACGTTCGATCAGGATCTACATTTTGGAGAGCGTAAAACTGCAATTGTACCAAAAATCCAGAGACGTAATAAAATCCTCAAATCTCTTGCCGGCAGCACTTGGGGTAAAGACAAAGAAACGCTCATTACTACTTACAAAGCAATTGGCCGGCCGATTGCATGCTACGCGTCCCCGATATGTGCGCCAAGCCTAAAGGTTACTCACCTGAATAAAATACAGGCCTGCCAAAACACTACCCTCAGAACCGCTACGGGCTGTCTTCTTATGTCCCCAGAACACCACGTACCCCTATTAGGCGAGAGTACTCCCCATTATGGAGAGAAATGAAATGCTAAACAAACAGTTTCTGTTGAATACCCAGAAATCTGGGCATCTCAACAGGCATCTGATTGATGAAGCTACACCTCCCAGGGGCTTAAGGGATCATCTCAGTAAGCATTATGAGGAAATACGAAACAAATTTCATACATATCCCTACCGCCAAAAGCAAATTTTAATCATGTTTGAAAGCAGCTATGTGCTTTAAAACGGCGCAAATATTTACCACGTCATAATGGATTAAAAAACATTATTTTTTCCTTCACACATCAATAACATACTGTCCATAAAATATATTAAAAATACGACATTTGCAAAATTTTTCAAATGGACACCAGAAATAAGTTTTTTTGATCTCCTGAACAGTTACTGAAAAACACATAACTGTTTTTGTGAGCGCAGCGACGATATGTATATCTGTAGTTTATGCTTTTCTTCTAGCCATATGCGTGTGCATGTGTGAGTAACAACTTCTGCTCTTAACTGCCGGCTACTAATCTCTCTACTGCAAGCTGCTGTTTATGTGTATGGAATATTCTTCGTTGCCTTGTACATAAGTGTGGCTACTTGCTGTTGTGTTTGTTGTTGTGATTATTTACTAACAGCATAGTGATGCTAATATTCGCCACAGTATAGTAAAATCTACTCCGTTCGTAATAAAATTCAAAGGCAGCGTGATAGCAACTTCATGAAAAATCCGAAATTGTTTTTTGTTTTGAAATTATTTAAAATATTTGACATAACGTTTACCGCTTTGAGTATAGCGGTGGGGAAAAACGTTGATGAAAGAGTTTGTACTGTCATGACGGCCGTAATATTTATTGCCCTACCGCTATATAACGCTACGGCGAACTTCACCGTATTCTTAGTTTGGACCTATAAACTTTTACATTGCTACATTTTTGACAAGGTACAACCGCTATGTTATGCCCGCTACGTACGGGCACCGCTTTTGAGGAAACCACCAAGCCTTTAAGTATAAAAAATTTAAATTTTAAATGAAAAGCCAAACAAATCAACATAGTTCTGCTCGCTTATTTTGTTTCTGTTTTCCAATTGAAATTTTTTTCTTACCGAGCAAAAAAAATTTTGAAACTTTAGAAAAAACGCACAAAAATTAATTCAAATATTGTCCAACTCTGTTTTGAATGTATGTAATTTTATTATGGGTGTTTTTACAGTTCTTTTGTTGGCATGCTTGTATGTATGTATGCATTTAGGTAGGGTGTGTATTTATGATTTATATAACAATTTTTTTTTAATTTCATATGTATTGTTCATCGGTGTCTCCGGTTGTTATTTTTATATTTTGTTTAAATTTTTTTTTGTTTAATATCAATAACTGCTGCTTTTCTACCAATCCTCTACAGCTCAAATGAAATATGTACTATGCTCTAATAGCCATGAGCCTTAATAAAGTCCTCTTAACCGACTTAGTTTTAAAAATCCTACTTTAGTTGCTAATGAAATGTATTTTAATAGGTGGGCTGCTGATATTCCATGCCTTGTTGCTGTTGCTGCTGCATGCCTAACAACAAACCACAACAAAATAAATATTCTTTCAAAGTTAAATTTTTATAATTTACACTCACCCTGCTGTTGCTGTTGGCCACTGAAAGGCGACGTACTGTACTGATCGTTGTCATTATCCATGGAATAGCTGGTATAGGCTTGTTGATGCACTACATTCGCTGGATCTGTTTCAAAGGCGGATGTGAATTCATCACCAGCGCCGATAAGGAAACGTTTGTAGGCGAGAAAAGCGGCAAGTGCCTGATTAAAGAGAAAGATATAGGAAATAATTATAACATAGGGAAACCGAAGTAATGATTTAAGAGGGTACTCTAGAACCAAAAGTGCCACAGAAGTGTCACAAATGTTATTCCAGTCTGTCGAAAAACTAAAATTGCTTTGGTCCCAGGGTTCAAAAAATTGAGACTCCACTGTCTGGAATTGCTTTCAAGAACGCGTAAGGGCATGAATGCTACATGGTCAATTCTCTCGAAAGTGCCATATTCTATAAATGTTAAGCGCAAAATGATCAAATTGTTTATCAGTTAAGTGTATACAACAGGATTTGGCTTTGAGCATGTTCGCTACTTTAGAAGATGGCGCAACGCCGAAAACGGCTTATATACAAACAAGACTTGACGGAAATCGTTCCAGTATGCATATGTACATACATCTTAATAGTACTGCTAAACGACTCTCCCTGAAAGTGACGTCACATTATCATAGTACATAGTAAAAATACAACACATACATTTGATTCTCTCGGCCCCTCCCGCTATGGTGATTGTTTGGCTATGTGATTCATTGTAAGCCCGTGCGTCGAATTTTCTTGACATACTTGAAGGTGGATTTTTAGGCAGCTTTTAGTGAATTTCACAGGAGGTTTAGTTACAACATCTTGAAAAGTTTTTAATTTGTATCTCCACGTAGAACAGGATACCGAGCCTATAGTATGACAGGGTGTTAAGCAGACATCGAACCCTAACAGGCTATTTAACTACAATAAATTGATGCGGCATACTTTTGAGCCCGTAGGGTAAGCAATCACAAAAAGTACCCACGTAAAACATTTCTGACGACGTCTCAAATTATTGCACTAATGACATGGGATGATAATGATTAAGGCTTTATACCAATTCTTCAATTCTTTCTTTGAAAACGAACATTAGTGGAGTCTTGTGGTAGTTATGGCAGGCGGTTAGAGTATCGCTGACTCGAAGATCGAGTAAAGCGTTCTATAGTGAGTACCGCGGTTCGTTTTTGAGTTTTCTAAAGCCTAACATTAGCATCTAGCTCGAAAAATTACGACATAATGCTATTAGCGTAAAATATAAAAAACGGCTTCTTATTAATGAGTCCTGGATATGGAAGAAAGGGTTCAGGCAGACCTCATTAAGAGGAAAGCATTACGTGTCTGGGTAGGCGAACTTTAGGCAAAAGCTTCGTATATGTACACAGTAAAAATCTTTACCACTCAGTTGTGAAATTGATAGGGAACGGTAAGAATGAACACAACCTTTTGAGCCATATTCTGGACTTTTTAAACCTACCTACGGTACCGGCAAACGACCAGTGCAAAACCTTACCATGGTAACCGCTTAAACGGCTATGGCCATACAACAAGGCGCGCCAGTCTGTTCATTGTTGGGCTAACTGACGCCAAATATTCACACCAAAGGAATTTAATTAGATTTCCACCTAATCCATCCAGCAGAGCGGGGGCCACCCTCTTCTCTGTTTCAATGCGCGGGTTCCACTGGTTTCGATGAGAATACTTTTTTTGTCCGGAGCATCATCTTTAATAGCCAGTGTAGTAGCTGTGGTTGAACTCGCTGGTGTCTACATGAGGCACTTACTTATACCCTAACCTCATATCAAAAGGTACAGAGTTAGGATCATGTTCGTGGCTCACGAATCGTCTCCGAAAAGACATATAAGTCTCTTGTTATGCATATAATTAGACTAAATCTAATCTTTTCGGTCCAGTCCTGAAGTTGATAAGAAGCTACTGGAAGGAATATAGCTCTATAAACTGTCTTTTAAACCTTTGAACTAACCCACAGATCCGGCAAATGGCCAGTGAAAATCTTAACATGGTGACGTAAGGCCTCAGTCCTCTCTCAGTTAAGTTAGTACAAAAAAAGACGAATCTTTCTCTCAGGTTTGGTTTTGCAAAACCAACAATTAGCTCATGGAATATAGCCAACCAGGAAAAAGTAGACAATTTATATGGGAAGGAGGTACTGCTCTAAGAGATACATCTTATTTTGTTGTTGTTGTAGCAATAAGGACACTCCCCGAAGGCCCCGGGGAAGTGTTATCGATGTTGATGGTCCTTTGCTGGATGTAGTTCCGATACGTTCCGGTAACAAGCACCACTAAGGTACTAGCCCGACCATCTCGGGAACGATTTGGTATGGCCACATGAAACTTCTAGGCCATCTCGCCCTCCCACTCCCTATCTGGTTGGAGGAGCTATATATTACGCTGGTAACCCTTTGAAATGGTTGCGCTACACAACAACTTGAATCAATTTTGTATTTTAGTCGCCTCTTACGACAGACATACCTGCCGCGGGTATATTCTAAGCCCACTAACCCGCTTGGGTAGATACATTTCATCAATTATGTTTCTGGATCTTCGAAACCTGACTTTGGGCTTAGAACAATCTTACATATGCAGAGGTTGTAGTTTCAAATAAATATGGTAAGTCTGGCGTACGTTCTGGAGTTCAGAGCTTCAATAGTATAGCATATGAGCTATAAGTCCTCTCCGTTGGGAAGCGTGGAAGCAAAAGCTCGGGAATATTTATGTCTTCCTAATATGTCGTTATTCGCTTTTGCAAAGGATAGTTATTTCGGTATGCTACAAAGTAGTCGATGATCCAATGCTCTGCGTGCTGAACAACCTTTCACGGCGTTATTGTTTGCAAAAGAGAAATCATTCTTTTTCTCTTCATAGACGAGAAGGTGATTTTGATACGCTTTGGCATACTGCGGATCAAAGTCGGAAACACTGGATGGATGGCTTGGACAAAAACAAAGTATCTAATAGAAAAGGTCTTTTTATGCTCGGTACTGGCCAAGAGCATTCCATGGGAAATTCTAAGATGGCGGCCAATGTATCGAAGTAAGAACTATATGTAGGGACAATGTATGCTTTTTAATACCATGACATTTATATCGGACACTTTCGAGCTCGAAAGCTTGTTCCTAGACAACCAGGAGTTCAACTTTTTAAATCCTGACCCTGAAATCAAACTGGAAACCACCGTCTTATAAAGTCAACTCACTACAACAGCCATATTTTAACACGCTTATATTAGCTTCACTTGTAGGTACGCTTGTTTGTAACTCTCTAGGCTAGGAAAGTTCAACCCATCTAGCGGAAATTATTGAAGACTCGCGACAGTGGTTGAATAACTCGCTACAAAACGAGTTGTACTTAATAGCGGATATACGAACCTCTGCTTTACGATGCTATCAACATCAAATATCTAAGTGGATTGTAGATACTAAAACGGCACCATATTTTCGTTTTTATACTCAGTTGAGCAGAGCTCACAGAGTATATTAACTTTGATTGCATAACGGTTGGTTGTACAGGTATAAAGGAATCGAGATAGATATAGACTTCCATATATCAAAATCATCAGTATCGAAAAAAAATTCGATTGAGCCATGTCCGTCCGTCCGCCTGTCCGTTAACACGATAACTTGAGTAAATTTTGAGGTATCTTGATGAAATTTGGTACGTAGGTTCCTGGGCACTCATCTCAGATCGCTATTTAAAATGAACGACATCGGACAATAACCACGCCCACTTTTTCGATATCGAAAATTTCGAAAAATTGGAAAAGTGCGATAATTCATTACCAAATACGCATTAAGCGATGAAACTTGGTAGGTGAGCTGAGCTTATGACGCAGAAGAGAAAACTAGTAAAATTTTGGACAATGGGCGTGGCACCGCCCACTTTTAAATGAAGGTAATTTTGAAGTTTTGCAAGCTGTAATTTGGCAGTCGTTGAAGATATCATGATGAAATTTGGCAGGAACGTTACTCTTATTACTTTATGTCAGCTTAATAAAAATTAGCAAAATCGAAGAACGACCACGCCCACTTTTTAAAAAAAATTTTTTTTAAATTCAAATTTTAAAAGAGAAGTTAATATCTTTACAGCATATAAGTAAATTATGCCAACATTCAACTCCAGTAATGATATGGTGCAACAAAATACAAAAATAAAAGAAAATTTCAAAATGGGCGTGGTTCCGCCCTTTTTCATTTAATTTGTGTAGGATGCTTTTAATGCCATAAGTCGAACAAAAATTAACCAATCCTTGTGAAATTTGGTAGAGGCTTAGCTCCTGGGACGATAATTGTTTTCTATGAAAAAGGGCGAAATCGGTTGAAGCCACGCCCAGTTTTTATACACAGTCGATCGTCTGTCCTTCCGCTCGGTCGTTAACACGATAACTTGAGCAAAAATCGATATATCTTTACTAAACTCAGTTCACGTACTTATCTGAACTCACTTTGTATTGGTGTAAAAATGGCCGAAATCCGACTATGACCACGCCCACTTTTTCGATATCGAAAATTACGAAAAATTAAAAAAATGCCATAATTATATACCAAATATAAAAAAAGGAATAAAACATGGTAATTTTATTGGTCTATTGACGCAAAATATAACTTTAGAAAAAAACTTGGTAAAATGGGTGTGACATGGTAGGTGTCAGTAGAAGAAAATGAAAAAGTTTTTCAGGCGAAATCAAAAGCCCTTGGAATCTTGAAAGGAATACTGTACGTGGTATTACATATATAAATAAATTAGCGGTACCCGACAGATGATGTTCTGGATCACCCTGGTCCACATTTTGGTAGATATCTCGAAAACGCCTTCACATATACAACTAAGGGCCACTCCCTTTTAAAACCCTCATTAATACCTTTAATTTGATACCCATATCGTACAAACACATTCTAGAGTCACCCCTGGTCCACGTTTATGGCGATATCTCGAAAAGGCGTCCACATATATAACTAAGGCCCACTCCTTTTTAAAATACTCATTAACACCTTTCATTTGATACCCATATCGTACAAACAAATTCTAGAGTCACCCCTGGTCCACCTTCATGTCGATATCTCGAAAAGGCGTCCACCTATAGAACTAAGGCCCACGCCTTTTTGAAATACTCATTAGCAGCTTTCAATTGATACCCATATCGTACAAAAACATTCTAGAGTCACCCCTGGCCCACCTTTATGGCGATATCTCGAAAAGGCATCCGCCTATAGGACTAAGACCCAATCCCTTTTAAAATACTCATTAACACCTTTCATTTGATACCCATATCGAATAAACAAATTCTAGAGTCACCCCTGTTCCACCTTTATGTCGATATCTCGAAAAGGCGTCCACCTATAGAACTAAGGTCCACGCCCTTTTAAAATACTCATTAACACCTTTTATTTGATACCCATCTCGTACAAACAAATTCTAGAGTCACCCCTGGTCCACCTTTATGGCGATATCTCGAAAAGACGTCCACCTATAAAACTTAGGCCCACTCCTTTTTAAAATTATCATTAACACATTTCATTTGATACCCATATCGTACAAACAAATTCTAGAGTCAGGCCTGGTCCACCTTTATGGCGATATCCCTAAATGGCGTCCATCTATAGATCTATGGCCCACTTCCTCTTAAAATACTTTTTAATACCTTCCATTTGATACTTACTTACTTACTTAATTGGCGCATAACCGTCTAAACGGTTATGGCCGTCCAACAAGGCGCGCCAGTCGCTCCTTCGCTCCGCCAACCGGCGCCAATTGGTCACACCAAGGGAGTTTAAATCGTTTTCCACCTGGTCCTTCCAACGGAGTGGGGGCCGCCCTCTACCTCTGCTTCCATAGGCGGGTTCCGATAGAAACACTTTCTTGGCCGGAGCATCATCTTTCATTCGCATAACATGGCCTAGCCTGCGCAGCCGCTGCGTTTTAATTCGCTGGACTATGTTGATGTCTGCGTATAGCTCGTACAGCTCATCATTAAATCTTCTTCGGTACTCGCCATCGCCAACGCGTAGAGGTCCATAAATCTTTCGAAGAACTTTTCTCTCGAACACTCCCAAAGCCGCTTCATCTGCTGTTGTCATGGTCCATGCTTCTGCCCCATATAGCAGGACGGGTACGATAAGTGACTTGTAGAGTATGATTTTCGTTCGCCGAGAGAGGACTTTACTTTTCAATTGCCTACCTAGTCCAAAGTAGCATTTATTGGCAAGATTGATTCTTCGCTGGATTTCAGTGCTGATGTTGTTGCTAATGTTGATGCTGGTTCCCAAATAAACGAAGTCTTTTACTATTTCGAAATTATGGCTGCCAACAGTAGCGTGGTTGCCAAGGCGCATATGCGCTGACTCTTTGCTCGATGACAGCAGGTACTTCGTTTTGTCCTCATTCACCATCAAACCATCAAATACACATGTCATACAAACACATTCCAGGGTTACCCTAGGTTCCTTTTACATTTCCCTTACTTTGTCTCCACAGCTATCAACTGAGTATGTAATGTTCGGTTACACCCGAACTTAGCCTTCCTTACTTGTTTTTTTAGTTTTTTTTTTAACTACATATATTGTGGCGAATTTTAGCGTCACTAAGCTGTTAGTAAATAAAGGCACAACAACAAAAATATTAAAGCAAGCTACACTTGTGTACATGAACACATCAATCATCATTTATACACATACAAAGAAGGCGACGAAGAGATATCTCACACACACACATGTAGTCATCAGCCGAAGTAGTTACTCACACATACACACGTATATGGCTATAAACTACAAATATACATGTATATAGCTGGTAACAAGCATGAGCTACAACTATTCGCGAAATTACTAGACCTTAGGAAAAATGGGTGAACAAAGAAACCGAGAGTATAAAAGCAGCGTAAGCTGAGTAATAACTAAACAGTTTGATTTAAACGCGCTATTAGTTGCGGAGTGCAGTATAATTGTGAAGTATAATTGTACTACTCCCAAATTAGTCTAATGAAGGTCATTTTGCAATAGAGAATATTGGAGTTATTTATTCGAGTGTTCAGCGATTCGCACGATAGCAGAAGGTTTCAAATAAGCGGAATTTCCCAAAATTCGTTACAATACGTTTTACTTTAACTTACCCACAAAAATATCGAGAAGAATGAGAAAACGATAGCCGCTTCCACATCACTAACGCCTTCACCATTTGGTGGCAAGGGCGCTGACGACCATTGTGACCACAAATAAATGAACGCAATAAAGTACATAAATGCCCAGAATGCTAAATAAGAGAAAGCAGACGAAAAAAATGCAAATACATAAATCTAAGTTTTCTTCACGTTTCTAATTTTATTGCAATTATTCTTGTATTCATATGCAAAACAAGTAGAAACGTAGAGTGAGTCAATTCAATTTAATTAAACTTACCAGAAAACCCCATATCCGCCAACACATACCGTTTCCGGCTCTTAACCGATGACATACGCTCAAACAGATATTCGCCAGCTATGAAGGCCATCGACGCGAGAAAACCGAATACACCAATTGTATTGCCATATTTGCACGCCATACCATCGCCATTATATAAACAAACTTCCTTGGTATTCTCATCGGTACGCCAACCCCCCGACGAAATACAACCGAAGACAACGATTGAGAAGAGCTGAAAGAAGAAATGGCAAAAAAATAAAATAAAGGAAAACATAAATTGAAAGTCAGTATATTTGTATGTGTTTAGAATTAATTTTTATGTATTGGTATGTGTTAATTATTATGCAAGCAGTTGAATGAATTTTTTTTATACTGAGCTGAGAAGAGCTCACAAAGTATATTAACTTTGTTCGCATAACGGTAATCCGTAACGGCATAAACTAATCGAGATAGATATAGACTTCTATATATCAAAATGATCTGGGTGAAAAAAGAAACTCATTTAGCCATGTCCGTCCGTCCGTCCGTCTATCCGTCTGTCCGTCCGCCTGTAAACACGATAACTTGAGTAAATTATGAGATATCTTGATGAAATTTGGTATGTAGGTTCCTGGGCGCTCATCTCAGATCGCTATTTAAAATGAACGAAATCGGACTACAACGCCCACTTTTTCGATATCGAAAATTTCGAAAAACAGAAAAAATGCGATAATTCATTACCGAAAACGGATAAAGCGATGAAACTTGGTATGTGCGTTGACCTTGTGACGCAAAATAGAAAATTAGAAAAATTTTGGACAATGGGCGTGGCACCGCCCACTTTCAAAAGAAGGTAATTTAAAAGTTTTGCACGCTGTAATTTAGCAGTCGTTGAAGATATCATGATGAAATTTGGTAGGCACGTTACTCCTATTACTATATGTGTGCCAAATAAAAAAAAATTTTTTTTTAGTCAAATTTTAACAAAAAATTTAATATCTTTACAGTATAATAGTAAATTATTTCAACATTTGACTCCAGTAATGATATGGTGCAACAAAATACAAAGATAAAAGAAAATTTCAAAATGGGCGTGGCTCCACCCTTTTTCATTTAATTCGTCTAGAATACTTTTTTTGCCATAAGTCGAACAAAAATTTACCAATCCTTGTGAAATTTGGTAGGGGCATAGATTCTATGACGATACGTGTTTTCTGTCAAAATCGGTTGAAGCTACGCCCAGTTTTTATACTCAGTCGACCGTCTGTCCTTCCGCTTGGCCGTTAACACGATAACTTGCGCAAAAAACGATATATCTTAACTAAACTTAGTTCACATACTTATCTGAAGTCACTTTATCTTGGTATAAAATATGGCCGAAATCCGACTATGACCACGCCCACTTTCCGATATCGAAAATTACGAAAAATGAAAAAATTCCATAATTCTATACCAAATATGAAAAAAGAGATGAAACATGGTAATTGGATTGTTTTATTGACGCAAAATATAACTTTAGAAAAAACTTTGTAAAATGGGTGTGACACCTACCATATTAAGTAGAAGAAAATGAAAAAGTTCTGCAGGGGAATCTTGGCAGGAATACTGTTCGTGATATGGCATATATAAATAAATTAGCGGTACCCGACAGAAGATATTCTGGGTCACCCTGGTCCACATTTTAGTCGATATCTCAAAAACGCCTTCACATATACAACTAAGGGCTACTCCCTTTTAAAACCCTCATTAATACTTTTAATTTGATATCCATATCGTACAAACACATTCTAGAGTCACCACTGGTCCACCCTTATTACGATATCTCGAAAAGGCGTCCACCTATATAACTAAGGCCCACTACGTTTTAAATAATCATTAACACCTTTCATTTGATACACATGTCATACAAACACATTCCAGGGTTACCCTAGGTTCATTTTGCTAAATGGTGATTTTCCCTTATT
Source organism: Eurosta solidaginis (assembly GCF_040869045.1). Taxonomy (NCBI): domain Eukaryota; kingdom Metazoa; phylum Arthropoda; class Insecta; order Diptera; family Tephritidae; genus Eurosta; species Eurosta solidaginis. Next base: position 40,533,566 of record NC_090321.1, on the reverse strand, counting down.
TTGTCTCCAAAGCTCTCAGCTGAGTATGTAATGTTCGGTTACACCCGAACTTAGCCTTCCTTACTTGTTAATTATAAAACTCTTTGACATACTTTTATAATTGCGCATGGAATGTCACTTTGTTAACCTGGGGGGAATTTATTTTATCTAAGTATTCTTTTTATCATTAAATGGTTGCTCTTCATACTTTCTCGTACTCATTCAACTTGTTTCTTAGTTTTACAGAAATTCCTGATTCTTTTGGATACGCTAAAGTTTTCTACTGCGATTGAAAACTCTTCAAAATAAATTTCTATGGTTTAAGTCAAATGCTGTGCGTTGTTTGCATCGACTATACTTTGTGTTCGTATGTGTGAATATTAAAGGTAGGTCAAGGTATGTGTGTCAAGGAACAAGTTTTTAATATTTAATAGATGACTGCTCATCTAATATGAACATGTGAACGATATGACATTCGAGTTTCACTAATGAAGGGTAGATGAGAGTAGAGAGAAGTAAAGAAAGGAGACAGATATCAACATACATAAACATATGTCTATGTATGCCCAAGCTACTGCCCTGCAGAGAAAATGGGAGACAGACGCACAAAGCTACACATCCGCACTAGTAATTGAATGAATACCCTCGAACTGGTGCTAATCGGATGCAGGGCTCGAAAGTTGGCCGCCACACTTGGACCAACGGTGCTTAATTAATTAATTAAGTGCTGCGATTATCTCAGAACAACCCCAGCGGGTTAGGTGGCTTAGAATATACCCGCGGCAGGTATGCCTGTCGTAAGAGGCGACTAAAATACCAAATTGATTCAAGAGGTTGTGTAGCGCAACACTTTCAAGGGATTGCCAGCGCAAGATATAGCTGCTCCAATCCAAATTTAGACCTCACCTATCCGTTTCGTATCCTTTCTTTAACAGTCGAGGCTCTGGCGACCCAAATTCCTCATGGATCTAGGCGGTGGGAGGGCGTTATGGCCTAGAAAGTTTCATGTGGTCATACAAAAACGTTCCCGAAATGGTCGCGCTAGTACCTTAATGGTGATTGTTAATGGAACGTACCGGATCTGCATCCGGCAAAGGGCCTTCAACATCGATAACACTCCTTAGAGCCATCGGGGAGTGCCCCTATCGCTACAACAACAACAATATTATCTCAGAACCACCTAGGACTGCACCAGTTCAGAACGCCTTCAAAAGGCCTTCATAGAGGGTAGTTGGCATTTCGTAGAACATCACAATATTACAAATTCCAGTTGAAAACAATGCGAGGTAACAAAATTAGAACTAGTATCGATTCTTGGCGCAATAGTATACATTAGGGAGGTTAGACTTAACAAATTCCTTTGTGTAGGACTCAATTTGCTTTTCATCAACAGCGATTTTGGCCGTTTCGTAACAAGTCATGCAAGCTCTCCCCGTTTCGCGATAACTGACGCCAATTTGGATCGCCAAGTAAGGTAAAGTCTTCCTCCACCTGCCTGTCCCAACTCAGCGGAAGTGATGTCGACTGAAATACTTTCTTTGCTGAAGATTCTTCGCCCATCCGCATAACATGACTTTTGTGTTTTCATTCGCTGCAGTATCGTCATATGTGCGTAAATCTCATACAGCTCATTATTAAACCTTGCCGTCGGCATCACGTATAGGACGATAAATCTTCCGGAGAACTTTTCTCTCGAACACTCCAAGAGCCATTTCATTTTCTCTCGACACCGTCCGTGATTGCGAGCCATACATAAGGACAGGTATGATGAGCGACTTGTAGAGCGTGATTTTTGTTCGTCGAAAAAGGACTTTACTTTTCATTTGCCAACTCAATCCAAAGAAGCATGTGTTTGCAAGATTTATACTCCGTTTGGTTTTTAAGCTGACAACGTTTTCGCTGCTGATGCTGGTTCCTCAATAGACGAATACCTTCACAGTCTCGAATTTATATCCGTTAACAGTGACGCGGTGCCAAAGCGAGAATGAGCCGATTCTTTCCTGGATGACAGCAAGTGCATCGTCTTGTCCTCATTCACTGCAAGACCCACATTTGTCTATCAGTCAGGAAAATCCACGGAGCCGGTCTATGAGGACCTAACATAGACTGATTGAGTCCGTAGTATTACCAGAAGTTTGTTTTAACGACCAAACTGAAAAACCCTATCATAAACCAGAACCTATGTTATAAAATAACTCCGTCCTCTTTGCAAATTAGATGCTTCCTAGGACTTAAGCCACTTGCTGCTTCTAGATCTGACAGCTGTGTCACTCCTAATAGCTGGAGTCTTACCCTGGCAAGTGCAGGGCACGAGCACAGAACGTGCTCGATCGTTTTCTCCTCCAACCCGCACTTCCTACATCTGCTATCACTGACCAAGCCTATTTAAAGGCATGTGACGCCAGAAGGCAGTGTCCAGTCAGAATACCCGTCATGAGTCTACAGTCCTCTTTTTTTAATGATAGAAGCAACTTTGGTAGTCTAAGGTTGTAAGACCTACACATAATCTTCGACACTTTACAGCCCCGCACTTGAACCCACGCATTTCCCGCTTGGTCGATCATGTGCACCTCTTGCCTTCGCTTATTCTCGCCCAGTCTAATTGGGACGTCTAAGGAGCAAGCTTCAAGGGATGCGCCCTTTTTAGCTAGTTCGTCCGCTTTTTCATTCCCATCTATTCCCATATGCCCTGGGACCCAATATAGATGTATGCTTCTCCCTGTCCCAATTCTCTCCAGAGACTGCTTACACTCTAACACGCATTTAGATGCTGTGCTATGCGATGTCTTAATTGCTGCTTGACTGTCAATATAAAAGTTAACACGGTTGCAGCTTAAGCTGTTCTCTTCCAGGGTTTCTACTGCTTTGGTTACGGCTAATATTTCCACTTGGAAAACGCTAAAGTCATCCGGCAGCCTCTAGGATCTGCTTATTTCCGGATCAGCACAGTATACCATAGACCCTACTCCTTCCACTACTTTGGAACCATCTGTGTACACATGTATCGCCTCGTCCGCCATTTGCGCACACTTGCGCCAACCGTCCACCTCTATTGTGGCCTTAAGATCTCCCTCGAACCGCAGATAGGGAATCAGGTAGTTTGTTCGTCTTGTGATTGATGACGTTATACTACTATGGCCATATGGTCGGCGCTCATGATACCCCGAGGCACCGAGCCTGGTTGCGGTTGTTAATGCTTTGTTCTTGCTAACAGGTCTACAGATGGAATGTGCAAAATGGCATACAATGCAGCCGTCGGGGTTGTTTTCAGGGCTCCCGTAATGCTAAGCATCGATAGTCAGGGGGTATCTGTAATTTTTTGAGGTATGTTGTTTTTTGTGTGGCTTTCCACCAAACAAGAACTCCATAGTATAGAATAGGGCTTACAATCGCTGTAAAAACCCAATGAGAAAGAGAGGGCGATAGACCCCACGTACACCCCAGCATTTTTTTACATGCATATAGTGCCGTTTAGGCCTTCTTGACCCTCTCCTCCACGTTTAGCTTCCATGACAGCTTACTGTCTAGGATGATTATTCCTAAATATTTTGTGCAAGGTTTCTCCTGTAAGGTCACTCCTCCTAACTTAGGTCTGGTCCAATTTGGGACCTTGTACTGCTTTGTAAACAATACCATATCCGTCTTCTCCGCATTAACTTTCAACCCGACATTAGATGCCCAGGTATGAATATCCCGAAGCGCCCGATCCATCAAAGAACTAATCGTTGGAAGGCACTTTCCACTTATGACAATTGCAACGTCATCTGCGTAAGCCGTAAGTTTTACGGGTCCCTCATCGAATCGCCGGAGCAGTTGGTTGATGACCAGCGTCCACAGCAGAGGTGATAGCATAGCACCCCTCCCTGCGGCGTGCCCCTGTCCACTGATTTCATGGCCTCGTACAATCCCCATTGTGATGTAATCTTTCTGCAATTTAACATGCAGCCGATCCATCTGATTGAGGCAGGATGTACTTTAATGTAATTAAGACCATCCATAATCGCCCATTTTGCAACATTATTGAAAGCCCCGGCAATGTCCAAGAAGAATCCTAGAGCATACTCCTTATATTGCAGGGATTTCTCTATGCTTATTACCACCCTATGCAATGCGGTGTCTACCGACTTGCCTTTGGTGTACGCATACTGTGTTGTGGAGAGCAGCTTTTCATCCACGTTGGACTTTATGTACACATCTATCAGGCTCTCAAAGGTTTTAAGCAGAAATGATGTTAAGCTAATGGGTCTATAGTCTTTGGGATACATGTGACCGATCTTCCCCGCCTTTGATAGGAAAGCTACACGAGCAGTTCTCCAAGAGTGCGGTACATGATTCAGCCGTAAGCACCCATGGAATATTATTTTAAGCTATTCCACGACCGCCATACTTGAAACTTGTAGCATGGCTGGGAATATACCGTCTGAGCCCGGCGATTTGAACTTAGAAAACGTTTTCACTGCCCATTCTGTCTTGGTATCGGTCACCAAGCCCGGCACTACTAGCTCCGTGATCGAAGTGTGAGTGATGTCTGCTGGCTCTTCTCCCGATGGCAAATGTGTGTCGAAAAGCACCTTAAGGGATTCCTCACTATTACGTGGCCATTCCCCGTTCTCTTTCTTTATTAGTCCACGGACTATGTTTCACCTTGCTAAGACTTTTTTTCAATCGTGCTGTTTTGCTGGAGCACTCTATGTCCGTACAGAAACTTTTCCATGAGTTTCTCTTCGCCCTGGTAATTTAACGCTTGTAGATCCTCAGTAGATCCCTGTACTCGTCCCGACATGCTTCGCTTTCCGCGGTCTTTGCGAGCTTAAACATTTCTTTTACATGTCTTCTTAGAAGACTCAGCTCATTTCTCCAGCATGGCGGCTTTGCTTTTCCTCTGAATCTTCTTAGAGGGCAAGCTTTGTTATACGCAGTTATAAGCGTCCTTGATGGGAATTCATTCGACGCCTCCAGTTCCTCTACATTGGCAACCTCTTTGGGTTGTCCCAGTTTTGTTTCTACATGTTTCTGGAATTTAGTCCCGTTCGTAGACCTAGGGTTTCTAAAGGTTCCTCCCTTCTCTACCCTCTTTAGGGGGATGCTGAAGCTGATATACGCATGGTCGGAGAAGGATGGTCTATCAAGAACCATCCAATCATACCTTGATATATCACGCTCGGAGCTCAATGTAATATCCAGAACATTGCTGGATGTTGGACCAATGTATGTAGGGACATTTCCCCTCTTGGCTTTATGCAAATTGGTTTGCAGGATGTAGCAAAATAGAGATTCGCCCCTCTCGTTCGTATCTGCTTCTCCCCACGCATTGTGGTGCGCATTTGCATCTGCGCTTTTGAGGTCCTTTTCGACTTCGCCCACCTCTAGCGTGTTCGTGTTTTTATCTTCGGAACTTCTTTTCCTCAGTCGCATGTAAATTTTGCCAGTGCCAAAGGACATTTTGCCAAGCTGCGTGTACAAAATATCCTCCTCCTGCTTGTTTATTTGGAAGATGTAGAACTGACCATCCTCGGTAGGCCGAGACCGAGAAGTACCTTCCAATCCTGTGTCGGTATGTTCGGATTCTGATTCTGCAGAAGTCGCAGTGTATCCTCCGACTTCATCACGCATGGTATCCATACCTTACCTTTTGGTACCATGGGGATTTGCGCTTTATCCACCACCTCAAACCGAGCGTTCGTGCCTTGCCTTTGGAGGTTTGGAAACACTTCCTCCAGCCACCGCAAGCTCGCGATGTTGTCGCACGCTATCATCTTCACACCATTATACCATCCCCCCGAATCAAAGGTTGGAAGGGGCTTACTTGGTTGTTCCTGCATCATCTTAAGCATTAAGCTAATAAGCTCGCTTTCCACAGATCTCGCCCTTTCAGTAGTCATTTGTCCGAAAGGACTGCTACGATCAACCAGCGCCACAGTCAGTGACTGCTTTGCCACATCACTCATCTTCTCGGGAAAAGCCGGAGTCTTAGTGTTATCTCCCTTTGGCACCTCCGAGAGAGCCGGAGTCTTAACGTTAACTCCCTTTAGCACCTCCGAGAAAGCTGGAATCTTAGCGTTATCTCCCTGTAACTTATCTTCTACTTCCGTAGTTGGAACTTCCCTCTGACTCGCAGCTTTCGAGGTAGTTGCTACCTCGCTATTGGAGCCCGTTTGTCTTACATCTTTGGGCCTAATTGTCTTGTCTATATGACTGCCCTCCTCGTGGCTCTAGGACTGGGTCCTTTCTGTATCTTGAAAGCAGGCTTGTCGCCTTCCGCCGAACCTTGCCTCTTCATTCTGCCATTCGACGCTTCTTCCTCCTCGTACCGGTTGCAGAACCGAGGGTTTCTCGCAGCAAACTTTTTAACTGCCTTTGACCTACTTCTACCGCTTCATTGGCCCATTCCAAGCGCTCGATCTCCACTTCTGTTGGGTCGACCACTGCTCCCAAGCGTTGTACAGTTCTTAGTACTGCACGGTACTGCGAGATAGCTCTTTTACTTCCTCTGCTCCGTACCCTTCTCCACTCTTCTACTCCATTTTCATTTGTGGGCTTCTCCAACACGGAGTTCATTGAATCGGCTGCTCATAGCTTTACGGAAAAAATTTAAAGGCTTAGGAGTCTTAAAAGGATATTTGCCCAATGATCATTCGCCGGGTGATATTCATGGTAAAGAGAAGAAAATCAGTATTGAGTTAGTAGGCACAACCAATTCAATTATGGTCACTGGTTGGTAGCGTACTACCATCAAGGGGGTGTACTCTTCTCTCCGTTGTGAACCTTACTAATAGCTGATCTCCTTCAGTTACTCAAATCCACTGGATTCGACACACATGGGCAGCTGCATTGCCGGGATGCACGAGGGAACAATATCAAATGGCATGCAACAGGTCCTGCACATCATGGAAAGTTGGTGTGGCCCCAAAGGACTGTCTAACAATTCATACAAAACTGTCCCAGTACCTTTTAGACGAAGATGAAGAAAAAAGACGCTAGAACGATACCTGGGTGGCACCAAAATCTAATTTTAAGTGGAAGCAAAATACCTAAATGTGTAGCGATTAGATGGCGCTTCGGGTATTCGGAAGAAAAATTGTCCGGTAGATGTATGGTTCGCTGCGTGTTATCCACAAATACTAATGAAGGATACTTTGTGAAGATATGTATGAGTTTTACGCAGATATGAACATGGTGCCGCGAAAGAAAGCTCAAGGGCTTCTCTGTAATGATTTAAGAATTGATAATGACTCTGCGGGCCATACAGTATTCCTATGAACACCCGTATTTGGAAGAATAAGAACGCCGAACCTTCACAAAGTTAAAAGAGACAGGGCGGAGGAGACTTGATCTCTTTGGCGGCCCCAAGTGCTGGCAGGTATCACAAGACAGAGATAATAGCGAATTTTCCAATTCAATACCTACAGATATGTTTACCCTATTAGACATTAGTTCCACTACTCACCCAGAAGGGCGACCTTATACAATTTTTTTTTTCATAACCAGCAAAATTTTCAATTACGTTACTCGTATGTAATCAAGTCTGTAGCCACTAGCGGTAATACGGATTCTTTAAATACGCTACTTAGGTTAGGTTGAACTGGCAGGTCTGTGAGGATCTTACATAGACTCCATTTGTTTAATCCTTTGGGGCAATCGGGGTAAAGAGAAGCATATTGAGTCCCAGGCACCTGGAAATAAATGGGACTGAAAAAACTGATGAACTGTGTAGTTAAAAAGCTTGCTCTGTAGATTTCCCAATTAGATTGAGCAAGATTAAGAGAAGGCGAGCGTTCCACGTTATCGATCAAGCGGGAAAAGCGTGGGCCCAAGCGCGGAGCTATAAAGTGTCGAAGATCATGTGTAGGTCTTACAACCTTAGACCAAAGGGCTACTCATATTAAGAAAAAAATGAGGGGGATATGTACTCTGATTGGACATTGCCTTTTGGGGTCACGTGCATTTGAATTAGGCTTGGTCAGTGAGAGCAGATGTAGGAAGTGTGCGTTAGAGGAGGAAACGATAGGGCACATTTTTAGGTCCTGCGCTGCGCTTGCCTAAGCTAAGAGCTATTAGAAGTGATACAACTATCAGATCTAGAAACAGCAAGTGGCATAGTTTCTAGAAAGTTTCTAGTATTTGCCAAAAGGACGGAGTTATTTTATAAAATAGGCCCTGGTTTTTGAAAGGGTTTTTCAGTTTGGTCGTTAAACAAACTTCTGTATTAATACGGACCAGACAGCTCGACACATGCTTACTCACCCAGAGGGGCTGACTAACCAATGGAAATTACATTGACGCATATTGGAAGCCAGGCACTTTCAGAAGCGGCCTTTCACTGCTTCATTTCCAAAACTAGGAAACATTTTTATTGGGTTACTCATACGCCATAGCGCACTATAGAGTATTTTTTAAAAGCTTTTATGTAAATCAAATGAGTAGTCAAAAGCGGTAATACGGAATCTTTAAATAAGCTACTTAGGTTAGTATGAACTGGCAGGTCTGTCTGGACCTCACATATACTAAAACACGCTAACAGCCAAACATTTTAATGAACTCCACTAGTATCAAACTACGTCATTTGTAAGATATTCTATCGCAATCTGACAAATCTGGTAGTATGAGTTGCTGAAAAGGTTTCATTCGTAGAGGCTGTTCTTTATCCTGCTTTGAAATTGAGCAAATATGATGGTACAAGCCGAGTCTTCTTTTACAGTTCTTGCCCAGAATTTGGCTTATCGGGAAACCTACTCGATTGTAAGCATATAACGCCTAAAGACACTCTGATAAGGCCCAATTACTTAACTCATAATACCTTTTCTTGTGACTTGAATACAATACACTTAAGCTCAAGCCCCCCTATTTTGACTCCCTAATGAATATCCGTTAGATAAGTGCTTTTATGTTCATAGATTAACTTAATTCAATAGCTTTGTGCATCCTAATAACACTTCATATTAGCTGTCTATTATCGAGTATCAATTCAACCAAAAATATCAATATCCGTAATAGAGAATTTATAAACAAAAGCATTTGTTCTTACACAACTTAGTGATAGAAGCGAGCATGTAGAAATTTGCAAATATAAACAATAGAAAGCTATTTGCACAATTACACATACATATGCATGTATATATAAGTACTCATATGTAGTACAAATATATGCTATAACTAGCGCTTTGAGACCCACAACAAGATTCTTTCCTTCTCACGCCCACTAATCAATGCGCCAACAACAAGAATGCTCCAAATATACACACGCAGGTTATTAATTTATACTCAGTCCGCGTTTCTAATTGTTCCGCCTTTCTATTTACACTCAAACCCGCCAATAGGCCCACTTATGTAATGTATGTAGTTAGTTTTGTGGTTATTTATCTTTTCCCATTAACATCACTTTCTGCATCATTTTTTTTTATACTTAGCAATTTATTGTTGGTATTGTCGCCGCCGCCACTATTATTATTATTATTTCCATATTTATGGGACGCAAAGTGTTAGAACTATGACTTAGTTATGCAAAATGACGAGGAACCGAATACGGAAAACATGGCAGGTACTCTAATGAATCGATGAATCCAAGTCGAAAGGTGAGTCTAAAAGCAAGTTTATGTCTAAATATCGATGAATCTAAGTCGAAACATGAGTCTAAAAGCACAACAACTCGATTCCAATTCCTTCGAAAGTTCGTCTCCAAATATGGACGAATTTAAGTCGAAACATGAGTCTAAAAGCACAACAACTCGATTCCAACTCCTTCAAAAGTTCATCTCTAAACATCGATGAATCTAAATCGAAACATGAGTATAAAAACACAAGAACTCGATTCCAATTCCCTCGAGAGTTCATCTCTAATTAAAACAGCCTCGATGAATCTAATTATCTTAAATATCGAAGAATATAGGTCGAAACATGAGTCTTAAAGCACTAGAACTTGATTCCAACTTCTCCGAAAGTTCATCTCCGAATATAATTATGCAAAGGTTTTTGTTCAAGGCTTGATAAATTATTAGGTTAGGTTAGGTTAAAATGGCTGCCTCCGCTGTCCGAGCAGAGACTCACGTAGGCCGTTGTGGCCCGTTGTGCTACCACGCAGGGCCCCTATTTGCTGTTTCCCTACTTTCGAAGAAGAAGAAAATTAGATCCCAGTGAGGCTAAACCAGCGCGTTTGCCTGATGAAACGCAAGATGTCGTTTGTGTTTGTAGATTCAAGCTCCGCAAGGCACCCAAGGGATAATAAATTATTATATCTTAACTCTTTACAGACAAGACATGTGATAATTCAGTACAAAAGAAAGTAATGATTCTTGCAGTTGGCTCTAAAGTTTGCTAAAGCAAACATGGAAGTCTTTAAAGGACTCCGGCTGGGTTACAAGTGGCGGATGGTGGTTGTATACGGAATATGTCACGGTGGTTCTTACTGGATACTTCAACTTTTCAATATAGCCTTACTCAAATACTGAGATCGAACTTATATATCGTTCCCGAGATGGTCCGGCTTACCTTAATGGTACTTGTTACCGGAACGTACCGGATCCATATTCTACAAAGGACCATCAAGGAACAAAGCGTTTGGAGTGTCTTTAACGCTGCAACAAAAACAACAACAATGGATGATTATTATCTGTGCTGCTTTTTGGTTTCATCAGGCGTGAGGCCTTTGGGTACAGATTCGTAAAAATTCGAGAAACTCTGAAGTGTTCTGATATTCAGAAGTTTACTTTCATTTGTTCATAAATTAACTGATTTGAAGGGAATTAAAAGGCAGTATGATGAATGGTACTTAAACAGTCTGATTGCTGTTTACTGCATTTAAGTTTCCTAAAATTTTGTATTGCTTATACCCGACGCCCGTTTTCAATAGAACCAAGTCTTCAAATAATCATATGCGCGTATCACATATATTTATATGTGTGAGTGTTGGAAAGAAGCAAATCATCTGTCCTATTTATTTCTACGGCTATTTAGACATTCTTTCAGCAATAAGTAGTAGGAAGTGGAACAATGCAATGTAAAGGAAGCACAGAAAATATAGAACCAGCGGAATGGAAAAAGAAAGGAGCACTGGCGTACTGTATGCTCATATTTGGCGCTCATATGCAACTATTTATATCGAAGTAGTGATGGTATGCCTTTATGGGTTACATGCCGTCAGGTTTTTTTTATGAAGGAAGTAAAGCAGTAGAGGAAAAAACCATAAGCATAATCGGCACATTAGCATAAAAAGTGAATGTGAACAATGAAAATGTTATCAGGAAACGTGTCTAAAATAGAGGACAGCATAAGAGTACGGAAATAAGAGGGCACTCACATTTACGACTTAAAATGAAAAAAAAAAAACAAGTAAATGGGGCTGAACAATAATCTTATCCCGTTCGTAATCCCCGAATAATCGGATGTATAAGATAAGAAATATATAGTGAACTGATCTACATATCTAAACGATTTTTAAGATAAATATAAAATAAAAAACTGGTAGGTACTTTGTGTGAGGATGCAAAGTTTCAGGTTTTTTGTGGTCTGCGTGTAAAAACTATGACTACGAATCACGTATTTCCGCAATATATGACGTAAACGTAACTATTTGATGAAATTTGATGAATTTTGAAGCTTCTAGCCGTAAAATAGGGGCAAAAATTACAGTTTATATGGGGTATATAATATATATACCACCGATCTCTATGATTTTTTCAGACAACAATATATGCTATATACGTAAGCATTTGGTGAAATTTGAAGCTTCTAGCTGTTAAAATAGGGCCGAAATCGCAAAAAAAATATATATATACTATATATATATTAGGGCGGGTCGATTTAAAAATCCCTCATTGCTCTGTGAAAATCGTATTTTAGGGATCAAAATAAGAAACTTTGCCGAAGGAACCATACCTCTAATACGAATTCTGATGTCCCCCCTTTGGGTCGAACTTTTGAGTAAGGGCAATTTCAATTCTACCTGCTTTGTCTTGTGGTGGCTTAAAACAACAAAAGCAATTTTAGGATCTGCAATTGTGTCACATTGATACCATCATTTTTTAAAACGGTTGAATAAAAAACCCGCACAACTATGTTTACGACATGCAAATGCATCACAGTGATGCCTTTGTTTTAAAAGGGGGTTGTAAAAACGCTAATTTCTAATATTTTTTTTTAATTTCTTTTCTATTACTAAGTTAAATTCATTTTTTCATTTACATATGTTCTGACTAAATAAATTTCTAAAGAGAAAAATAAACTCCAAAAAGAAAAAACTTAGGCATTTCAAAGTGGGATTTTTCAAAATTTTCCCCTACGACCCAAAGGGGGGGACATCAGAATTCGTTTTTGAGGTATGGTTCCTTCGGCAAAGATTCTTATTTTGATCCCTAGAATATGATTTTCACAGAGCAATGGGCGATTTTTTTGCCTCCCCACAAATCGACCCGGCCTAATATATATATATACTATATATACCATCATATATATATTATATATACCACCGATCGCTATGATTTTTTCAGACAACAATATATGCTATATACGTAAGCATTTGGTGAAACTTGAAGCTTCTAGCTGTTAAAATGGGGCAGAAATTGCGCAAAGTTTCTTATCTGAACAATCGGTTGTATGAGATATGTACTATATATACAACCGATCTCTATGATTTTCTCAGACAACAATATATGCTATAATATAAGCATTCGGTGAAATTTGAAGCTTCTAGCTGTTAAAATGGGGCTAAAATTTCGAAAATATATATATATACTATATATACCACCATATATATACTATATATACCACCGATCTTTATAATTTTTTCAAACATCAATATATGCTATATACCTAGGCATTCCTTGAAATTTGAAGCCTCTAGCTCTTAAAATAGGGCAGTAATTACAAAAAGTTTCTTATCTGAACAATCGGTTGTGGGGGATATATACTATATATACGACCGATCTCATCAATTTTTTCAGACAACAATATGTGCAATATACGAAAGTATATGGTGAAGTTTGAATTTTCAATCTGTTCAATTGAGGAAGATATGACAAAAATCCTCTTTTTCTGAAAAATCGGTTGTATGGAGGATATATGCTATAGTGATCCGATCCGGCCGGTTCCGACAAATGTCTAATCGGACACTCAAATACACCCGTTCGCCAAATTTTATCAAGATATCTAAAAAATTGAGGGACTAGTTTGCATCCAAACAGACAGACGGACAGACGGACACGGCTAAATCAACTCAGCTCTTCATCCTGATTATTTCGGTATACTTAATGGTGGGTCTATCTATTTTCCTTTAAGGACTTACAATTTTGGGCTTCGTGACGAAATTAATATACCATTTCATTTTCATGAAAGGTATAAAAATAATAATAATAATAATAATGTAGAAAAGAAAAATTATATAGATTATTAAAAATAAACACAACATTATTATTAAAATAAACATCCTACTAAAAATATTGGCATATGAACAAAAAAAATGCATGCAACCTATTCGTAGGGCTTCAGCCAAACAGGGCGTATGAGTAATGCAAAATGCGATTTGACATACACATTAGGGTTGTTACGGAAATAAGTTTACCGAAATCGAAATTAAAACTTATTTTATTAGAATGGGAAGCGAAATCGGAAGTAGAAGTAGTTTACAAGAAACACATGACTAATACTATTACTATCGATGCATTGCGATCTTTATTTAGATCTGCTTTACCTTTCAGCCTATTACTGTATGTGGAGTAGACTGGGTCGATTTATTAACCGATATCGCGCCATCGATGTTTCGATAGAATTTGGGCTCAGGAAAAAAGTTCCACTACGCATACCCAAAAAAATAATTTTCGAGCCTGCGAAATTTCATTTTTTTTTACTTTTTTTCGACTTTGATTTAAAAAAAAAATTTTTTTTTTAAGAAATAATTTTTTTTTTTTAAACTGTTATTGCCAAAGTTTTAGCGGACATTTTTGGGTCGGACAGGGTAAACATATGAAATTTTTTTAAAAAAAAACCTTAAAAGTCAAATCGAAAAAAGGCAAAAAAAATTAAATTTCGCAGGCTCGGAAATTATTTTTTGCGTATGCGTAGTGAGGTTTTTTTCCTGAGCCCAAATCCTATCGAAAAATCGATGGCGTGATATCTGTTAACTTTTGTCCATACGACCCACCATAATGTGGAGGCTCTCAATGTATTTAAGTACCTCTTCAGGCTTTGCGCTCTATATCATCATAAGAGTCACGCCATTTAAATGGGAGAGTCTCTGCCTTTTCCCCTTACAAAAGCGACAGATTTGTGTATCGGATAGATCTAACTTCCTTAGGGAATATCGTAGACTACACTGTCCCGTATAGTACCCAGTGAAACTTCGTATGTGCTCTCTGCTTAGATTAATGAGTTTTGATGATACCCTCGTTGTTGGGAGAATGAACGATTTTCGCCTTTACCCTGGTTGTTGTTGTTGTAGCAATGCTCGCCCCACCTAAATAGCCGCGACCGATCACAAATTGTCATCAATATCCTCTAACGGGAGTCCAAGGAAACTTGCCGTTTCAACAGGGGTGGACCATAAGGAAAGGGGTGTTAGAGGCGTTGGTTCCACATTACAATTAAAGAGATGGTTGGTGTCATGTGGGGACACATTGCAAGCAGGGCATACATTTTGTATGTCGGGGTTGATTCTGGATAGGTAAGAGTTTAACCTGTTACAGTATTCAGAAAGAAGTTGAGCAAGAGTGACACGCGTTTCCCTGGGGAGTATGCGTTCCTCTTCTGCGAGTTCTGGATATTTTTCTTCAAGTACTGGATTCACCGGGCAATTCCCGACATAAAGGTCCGACGCCTGTCTATGGAGTTCACCAAGGACCTGCTTCTGTTTTTCCGCTTCATACGACTGGGTTCTCAGGTGCCGTATTTCCTCAAAATGCTTACGGAGATGACTCCTTAGGCCCCTAGGCGGTGCTGGTTCGTCAATCAGATGTCTGTTGGGATGCCCAGGTTTCTGGGTATTCAACAGAAACTGTTTGGTCAGCATCTCATTTCTCTCCCTGATGGGGAGTATTCTCGCCTCATTATGCAGATGGTGTTCTGGGGACATAAGAAGACAGCCTGTGGCGATTCTGAGAGCAGTATTTTGGCAGGCCTGTAGTTTCTTCCAGTGGGTGGTTTTTAGGCTTGGCGACCATATGGGTGACGCGTAGCACGTAATCGGCTGGCTAATTGCTTTGTATGTGGTCAAGAGCGTTTCTTTATCTTTTCCCCAGGTACTGCCAGCAAGGGATTTGAGGATTTTATTACGGCTCTGAATTCTTGGAACAATTGCGGTTGCGTGCGCACCAAAATGTAGATCCTGATCAAACGTCACACCCAAGATTTTGGGGTGTAGGACAGTCGGTAGCGTAGTGCCATCGGCGTGGATGTTCAATATGGTCGACATTTGGGGCGTCCATGTTGTAAATAAGGTCGCGGAAGATTGAGTCGGTGACAATGCCAGGTTTCGCGAGGCGAAAAAACTGGAGAGATCAGGGAGATAGCCGTTTATTTTATTGCATAGCTCATCGATCTTTGGGCCTGGGCCTGTGGCCATTATTGTGCAGTCATCGGCGTAGAAAACGATTGTGACTCCTTCCGGTGGTGAAGGTAGCTTAGATATGTAGAAATTAAACAAAAGCGGGTATAGGACACCACCCTGTGGCACCCCTTGTTTAATTCTCCTTTGTTTTGATGTTTCGTTTCTGAATTGCACCGATGCCTGCCGACCACCCAGACAATTTGCGGTCCACCTTTTAAGACATGGGGGAAGGGTGGACCCTTCCAGATCTTGCAGTAACGAGCCATGGTTGACCGTATCAAACGCTTTTGATAGGTCTAACGCTACGAGTACTGTTCTATGGTGGGGATATTGATTCAAACCGCAATTTATCTGGGTGCTAATGACATTTAGCGCGGAGGTAGTGCTATGGAGTTTTCTGAAGCCATGCTGATGAGGGGCTAGCTGCAAATGTGCTTGGAAATAAGGGAGCAAAATGGCTTCAAACGTCTTTGCCACTGGCGATAGGAGAGATATCGGACGATATGACTCACCTACGTTAGCTGGTTTCCCAGGCTTTAGTAGCGGGACCACCTTGGCCATTTTCCATTTCTCGGGTATGACAAAGGTGGAAAGAGACAGGTTGAAGACATGCGCTAAATATTTGAAACCCTCTTTCCCTAGGTTTTTAAGCATCGGCATAGCTATGCCGTCTGGGCCCACTGCTTTGGATGGTTTAGCGCGAGCAATGGCGTCCTCAACCTCTCTAGCGGTGATGGTAATTGGTGACGCGCTGAGTTTGTGTTTATGTGCATGTCTATTGGCTCTCCGTCTATCTTTGTCGACCGTAGGATGCATTATATATTGTCGGCAGAAAGCGCTCGCGCATTTTTTCGCATCCGACAGCACCTTATCGCCAAAGGCGATGGAAACTTTGTCTTTGTGCTTAGTCGGATTCGATAGGGACTTTACAGTGGACCAAAGTTTACCCACACCGGTAGAGAGGTTACAACCTCTTAGGTGCTCTTCCCATTTCGCCCGCTTGTGTTCGTCCACAAGCAATCTGATGCGTTGGTTTATATCCCTTATTTGGGGGTCGCCTGGATCAAGCTGTCTTATAAGGTCGCGTTCCCTCGCTAAGATCGCGGCCTCCGCCGGGAAGTGGGGTCGGATTTCGGGAATTCACCCGGCGGGAATGAAATGTGCCGAGGCGGATTCAATGACCTTACGGAAGGCACGCTCCCCTTGGCGGACATCAGTCGGGATAGGGAGGGCAGCAAAGCTGCTGTATGTTGCAGATTTATATTCTTCCCACTTTCCTTTTTTGAAGTTTATGAAAGTGCGTTTTTCGGTGACGATGAAGTCGGCGGTACGCTCGAACGAAATAAGTATGGGCAGGTGGTCGGATGCCAATGTTACCATCGGCTGCCAGTTGACGCAGTTTACGAGTTCTGCGCTCACGATTGAGATATCTGGCGAGCTATGACAGCTTCCTACCATACGTGCGGGGGCGTCTCCGTTTATTGTGCAGAACGTCGTTTCGTCTATTTGATCCGCCAACATCTCACCCCTACTGTCCGCCCGCAAGTTTGAATGCCATAGGTCGTGATGGGCATTGAAATCGCCTAAGCTAATGCGATTGTTGCCAGTGAGTAAGGCCTCGATATTAGGGCGGTATCCACTGGGGCAACAGGTGACAGGAGGGATGTAGATGTTGATGATTTCTAGATTTGCATCGCCTGACCGGACAGATAGGCCTTGACGTTCTAAGACATTGTCACTGCGGTCGATGCCAGGATCAAATATATGATATTGCACAGAGTGGTGTATAATAAACGCGAGGCCGCCTCCATTTCCGCTCTCGCGGTCTTTCCTGTGGACATTATAACCAGAGCAGGTCTGCAATGCAGATCTTGCTGTGAGTTTAGTCTCTTGAATCGCAGCAATGCGGATGTTGTGCCGCTTCATGAAATCGACTATCTCCGTAATCTTCCCAGTTAGTCCATTACAGTTGAACTGCAGAATTCTGAAGTGCATGAGGGGTGACGCCGCCACTCTAGGGGTAAGTGAAGGGTGACTACGCCTAGTGTGACCCCTTTACCCTGGTCATTCAATACAGTGTCGTGTGAACTGCTTTGTTTCCCAGTTACTTATGGTTTCCCTATTGTGATCCTTTGTGAGTTCACAGAAGGGCACTGAAACATAGAATGCTGCTAAAACACCCTGCTTGGCTAGATAGTCTGCCTGTTCATACTCTTAATGCCCCTGATGACCAGGCACACAGCCTAACAAAGCCTTATTTTAGGCACCCAGATCTTTAAGGACTGTAATGCATGCATAAACTAGTTAAAAAGTATATGTTTAAGACTGCAAGGCACGTAAGGTCTGGCTGCCTGACATAATGAGGATACTCGTAGAGGATAAGCCTCTTCGTAGACACTATCTACAGCAAACATCAATTGTATGGCTCTCTGTCTGAAAAATAGTGGGGTAGCATTCCGTTGTTATCGATTTCTTGAAGTTCGACCCATAGAAGCCTGCGAGCATTTGTCCGTTCCATCAAATTTTGAACAAGATCTCTGAGTCAGTGTCAGTATATGGATTCCCTACTCCCCGAAGATTTCTGTGCATGGGATTCTGGGCGAAGGGGCCATTGCACCACCTACATAGTTCACATCCCTAGTTTGGGAAAATCCTATAAATATAAATGAATGTGTGTGTGTGTCCTATGGGCGTACAAAGCACTCCACCAATCTTGAAAAAAAATTCAGTAGGCTTACTTGATCACCCAGTATGTCTATAAAGAATTTTGGAAAAGTTGGAAAGTGCCACGCCCCCTACTGGCATAGATTTAAGTTCAATGTATCTTCTTATCTATTTGAAGCAAGAATCCAATATTTGGTATAGTCATTCCATGGAATTGGAATGCTTCCAGACTGCAATATCGATTGAAATATTTTCTTTGCCAGAGCGTGGCCGTTCATTCGCATAACTTAACCTACATAGCCAGCGAAGCCATTGCACTTTTAATTGCTCCACTATCTTCGTACCTGAGTAAAGCTCTTGCAGCTCATCATTGTACATCCTTCGATATTCGCTGTCGCTCCGATCACGGAGAGGACCATATTTCTCCAGACACCGTACATTATTCCGAGCCATACATAAGGACAAGTATTAAGAGCGTAATTTCCGTTCGTTGAGAAAGGACTTTACTTTGCAACTCCTACTCAGTTCAAAGCCAAGCCTCGTGTGAGAACTATTTTTCTGAAAACGACCACGGCGAACGTTCAAGGGACAAACAGTTCATCACTAAATCTTCTTCGTACACCAATATTTAGTGTTGATGGGTATTTTAAAGAACTTTTCGTTCAGCCCACAGTTGCGTTTGTTGGCATAAGTATTTCTTTGTTGGTTATCGGTCTTATTAAAGTGGAAGAAAATTGTTGTCGTACATCTAACGATTAAAAATTACTTCATTATCTATGCTGAAATTTTTCTTTCCGTATACTAGCTTTTTAACCCAACGCGCCTTATAAGCATACTTTGCCAAGTATCTGTTAAAATATGTTTGACAAACAACCACATTTTACTAAAACTATCCAACTACCCCAATTAATTCCTTTGCACGAAAAGCCATCCAATTTACCTTCAGCACAGTACATAAATGTCCTTAGTGCTTGTTTAAACATCTCTGCAATTAAATCTGCCTTATCAGTGTTTAGTTGAGAAACATAACCTTACACCCACACACAAACGACAATGAAATGTGAAAATTATTGATTAGGCTTACGTAAGCCTTGCCATACCAGCATGATGGTATAATATAGAGAATATATTTATGTACATACATACACATCTAAATACATATGTATGTATGTCTATTAACCATCTTTGACATTTATTCATTTGCTCTATGCATTTTTATGTTTTGTTAAATCTGGAACAAAAGCACATCACTACAACCCGCTTATGTCAATGTAGACCGAAAAGCTAAAGAAAAAAATGTGGCAACACTGGCGCCGCCATCATCACTTTATGTGCAAGTGAATCATCAGCTACAGATTTAATAGTGAAAAATGAAGGTTGTGCATAAAAGTTGAAAGTATGGTAGGTATGGTGACCCAGTTTGGAAAGTAGCGACAAAAGCGATTAGATTTTATTTTTGTTGGTCTCTTTACAGTGTATATTGTAGTCGGTAATCGACTGTCGACAATCGTCAAGGCCAAGTTTACAAGGATATGTGTGAGTAGGCGTCATTTGTAACTGTATTCATATTACTTAAACCAACTAGGACTACGCTCTTGATGACCAAGTAAGAAAACTCCTTACGGTCGAATGGCTCATTTTGAATCAAATTAAAATTCTTATCGGCAACATAAAACTACGTAGACACTTCTACTGATGAAGAGTGTAAATTTATGTAACAAAAAAAGTGTTACAAAGAAAATATAAAAAAGCAACAAGTTGGTATGACGTAGAAAGACTGTTTGCAAAGCAGTTTGTGCTGATAATGTAAAACAATTCATCATCGTATAGAAAATAGTTAGAACGGAAACGAGGAGAGTTGGTTAGGTCATCTAATACAATTGAATGGACACGCTGCTTCAGAATGAGTTTCGATTTATTATTACGAGCCTTACCCGTGCGCATCTTGCACAACCAATATAAAAGTATCTTATCAATTATCAACAGAAATCAGCTGTTCTATCAACTTATAACATCTAGCATGCAATATAGATTGTGCTGCCATCTAGCGTACAATAGCAGCTGTCGGTAATGCAGTGCAATATTCACAATAGTGCCATAGCACAAATGGATTTCTTTGTGTGCTCACAATCGTTTATCTTTAACAAATTATTTTAATAAAATATAGCTAAACAAAAGCACTACGACCAAAATTGCCCAAAGCTCGCTAATAGCCCGAATCTCCATCTTTACAACCAAAACTTTATTTATAGTTTTTGGATTCCAAATAAGAGCGAAAAAGGGACCCGTACATAAAAACAACAATTAGAAATAATATATATGATGATCATCATCATTACTGTCATTTATTATTAGCGCTTAACCGACAAGGCGATTTCGGCCACTGTGTAACATATCACGCCAGTTATTCCTGTGACGCGATAACTCTAGCCAATAGGATGCACCAAGGGAGATCGATTCGTTCTCCACTTGCCTCTATCAACTACTCGGAGATCTTCACCGTCATTAGCTTCCAAATACCCGAACCAATAGGAACGGGAGGATCTACATCTATTCGCATAGCATGACCTAGCCAAAACAGATTAGGTCACGAATTACGATACAATACTTTAAGCTGGAGACATTGGTGCTTTATCGGTAACCGTATCGGTAACCTTTTAACAGCTGATTCGACCAACCCTATGAGAATCAATGCAATCGATTATTGGTGCCGCTAAGGTCGTAACCGTATCGTAGCCAACCAATTGGGTTTTGGTTTACCGTCGTAACGATAAACAGCTGATTACGTTAGGGATACGGATACAGCGATACTACATACGGCACCAATGACTCCGGCTTTACTTACAATGCTCGATACTTTTGACATTCGATACCGATTCTTTATACTCGATACTTTTATAGCGATACTTTTTGGCATCGGGTATTTCGACAATAGCCTTGTATCGAACTTTCGGTAAAAAATGGCAACATACATGCAAGGAAAGAGCTAATCGACAAATGGGCTGCTCTTTATGTTTGCCCCGTCTAACTTATTTCGCGAATCGAAAGAACGCGCAGTTCGCTTTGAGAGATGAGTTGAATGTGTGGTTTATGTGCGGTCTTGCTACATAAAGTTTGTAGAACGAAAAACGAAGCGAAAATAAGAGCCCTTATGCAACATATATTTTGAACATCCAAAGATATATTGAGATCTCATATAAATATTTTGAGTATCGACTATTTTCAATACGATACTATGGGGTACCCGATACTTGTAGAGCAGTATGTACTTAAAATTTCGCTGTCAAGAAGCAAATGCGCATATTCGTTCTTTAATGACAGCAACTGATTTCCTCATTCCTTGCGAGATACACTTTCAGCTCTTTTTTTGTGAGTTTTGTGGAAGGAAGATATGCTTTATGCAACGATTGGGATATTTGAGCCACGAAGGATTTCGCCCGTCCTTTAAAGGGCTTCTCTTGAATTCATTTCTTGCCCCGAACCTATTGAACGTTAGCTCCGATGATTAGTTCAATCTTGAAATGCCACACGATTCACTTTTAGTCGGATACGTGTACAAAATTGCTGCAGTTAGTACAGCCGGAAACACGTAAGAAGCACACAGAAAGTTCAATCAGGTCATGGCATATGTGGTCTCAAGCTGGCAGCTGAAAAATCAGAGTCGATACTCCTAACAAAAACCCCATGCTGATAAACGCTTGTTTTGAAACTTTATCATAGAAGGTGGTAATCTAGTTACTCGTAAGGCAGACTCCCGACCATGTTCTCCGTACATAAATACTTCGAAAAATACCTGTGAGGAAAAAAATGTCAAAGTGCGTTTACGTCGATGCAGACAAGGACGATGCTGCTGAACACAACTTCTTCAAATGCTCATGATTTGACCTGAACCGATAAAAATTGGAGCAAGCCGAAGAGGCAATAAATCAGCAATTCATAGAAATCATACGTGCAAAAAAGCGTGTCCTGGACGCAGGAGCATCAAAAAAGGAGAATGCAACGGCACGCTGAAGGAATGGTAAAGCGATCCCGGAGTGAGCGCCGGCTTTCACGTCGCTCCCAGGTTTCTTTCTTCTAAGTAGATGCTCCAATATGCCCCATTGTTGCGTCCGCGGGGACCGTGCACCTGCAGACACCGCCCTTTTCTTCGGAGACAGCGCGACAGTCCTTACTGTAGCAGTTGTTTTCCAGAAAACCTATAGTTTCACAACATGTGAATATTTTGCTGCCACGTTCATCCGGTCGAAGATTGCTTTTGCATCAGCTGTCTCGTGAGCTGTTCTCGATGGAATCTAGATAGACTATCGTTTAATCTAGATAAAACTTTCCTATTATACACCTTCTATTATTGCCTGTCTTGGCTTATCGTTCCATTTCCATTCAATTCTAGGAATTATTCCTTGAAAAAAAAAAAACAAATATAGTTCAACGAATCACGCTATCCTTAGACAAGCTATACTACAACAACAACAGCAATAGCCCTTTGCCAAATATATAACGAGAAGCGGTGACTACTAACCAACAAAAAACTATCACTTGTGAACTAAGCAAGAAGAAAGTGTAGGCGTATTTAATTTGTTGCTTAGCTGTAATTGAGGAGAACTTTTTTCCACATAAAAATATTCCCCAACTGCATTTTATAATTTAAATATTTGCATGTCAGCAACAAATAACTAACTAGTAATAAACAAAAGTTATGAATGGGAGAGGCCTTGTATGCCCTTGTGCGAGCGAATGAACGAAGAAGCATTGTAAACTGCTCAGCTGTGCAGTTGAAGGGCAAACAGATGACGATTAGATGTGCGTAGTTTTGAGAGATACATTTCCATATACATTCATGAATACATATATATTTACGAAACAAATGAAGCATAAAATACAGTGAAGTGCATTATTGTGCACCCGGCAGTTTAGTTGGTGGTCACCTGATAGACTCGTGCATGATGCAGGGCCCTTCAACACCTAAAAAGATCTTCTTTACCGCGGGCATTCAGCACATCTGAGTTCTTAATGTTACCACAATTACTTACTTAATTGGCGCTTAACCGTCTAAACGGTTATGGCCATCCAGCAAAGCGCGCCAGTCGCTTCTTTTATCTGCCAACTGGCGCCAATTGGTCACACCAAGGGTTTTTAAATCGTTTTCCACCTGGTCCTTACAGCGAATTGGGGCCGCCCTCTTCCTTTGCTTCCATAGGCGGGTTCCGATAGAAACACTTTCTCAGCCGGAGCGTCATCTTTCATTCGCATAACACCACATACCACAATTACGAGTATATTGTAACGAATATAGTGAAATTCCGCTTTTTCCAAACCTCCTGCTAATGTTCGAATCGCTAAACTGTTGAATAAACAACTCCAATATTCAATAATACAAAATGGTCTTTATTAGACTACTTTGAGAGTACTTCATAATAACTCTTACTTCACAACTAATTGCGTGTTTAAATCAAACTGATTAGTCATGCCTCAGCTTGCGCTGCTTTTATACCCTCGGTTTCCTCGTTCATCCATTTCTCCTAAGGTCTAGTAATTTCGTGAACTTCATGCTTGGTTACCACATATATATATGTATATTTGTAGTTTGTAACCATATGCGTGTGTACATGTGAGTACTCCTTCGGCTGGTGATTACATGTGTTTGTGCGTATCTCTCCGTTGTCTTGTATGTATGTGAGTAAATGATGATTGATTTGATGTACACAAGAATGGCAGCTTACTTTATTGCTGTTGGGCCTTTATTTACTTAGTATCAGCTTAGTGATGTGAGCATCACTTAGTGATGCTAATATTCGTCACAATATATACGGAAAAGCCACAATTTTGGTTGTAAGGAGATGTAATTTTTTACTAAATTCCAAAATTTTCGTCACCTAATCTTTTCATTGTTGCACTTTAGCACCAAAGTTTTAACGGTACGTGTTTTTTATCGCATTATCCAAAGACCTCCGTTCTTGGGAGGCGTGGCGCCTTCAATCAGATGTCTGTTGGAATGAAAATGTTAATGGGTATTAAACAGAAACTATTTATTCAGCATTTCATTTCACTCATTTATGGGGAGGATTTTCGCCTCACAGGAGACATAAGAAGACATTCCGTGGCAGTTGTGATCACGGTGTTTTGACAGGCCTGCAGTTGACTCCAGTGCGATTCTTTTGGGCTTTATAAATGTCTATGAGCGTTTCTTTGTCTTTACGCCGAGTAATGTCAGCAAGAGACTAGGGAATTTTGTTACATATCTGCACTTCAGGTACAATTGCAGCTGCATGCTCGCCAATATGTAGGTCCTGATCGAATATATTATTTTTAGGTGTACGACAGTCGGTAGCGTAATATTATCGACGTAGATGTCCAATATTGCTGACATTTTCCACGTCCGAGTTGTAAATAAGAACGCCGAGGAAACTGAAAAACTGGAAAGCTAATAGCGAAGGTTTTTAATCGACGGTACGGCAATCCCGCCCGGGCCTACTGCTTTATATGGTTTAGCAAGTTTGATGACTTCTCTGTGGAGGTGATCGTAATGGGAGACGCGTTGTATTTGTGCTTACGTGCGCGTCTGTTGGTCTGCCATCTGGATTTATCGGCCGAGAAGTCAGGACTGATTAGGGAGAGTGCTTGGTGATAATTTCGAAAGTATTGCGCTACCGCTACTGGATTGTGCTCATGATCATTTCGGATCGACTTTTAAATCGATGTCTGGATAATTTTGGAGCTATTTCACATTAGCCGTATTGGGATCTATTTTGTGATTATTTAAGGATTATTTCGGTATCAGTGTATAATCATTTGGAGTCCTATTTTTGAAAAACTTCAGGATATTTCTCGGGTTATTTCGGAACTTTCTCAAAATCGTTTAGATTTTAAAGTTTCAACATTATTTGCAGGGTCATGTTAGGACAGATTCGTGATAATTTCAGCATTCATTTCAAGAACATTTCGGTAATCATTTTTTCCGAGATCACTTTTTTTTCTCTGACACGCAAAGTCTAACCAGTGTAATTTTCCCGTCACGTCAACCTGGGACCTCTATATTATTGTCTATACTATTATTAGCGTCACTATGATGTTAGTAAATAACCACAACAACAAAAAAAGCAAGCAGCTACACTTATGTGCATGTACACAATGAAGCAAACAGCCACACTTATGTAAAAGACAACAAAGAATATTCCACACACATAACCAGCAGCTCGAAGCGAAGCCATTATTTCACATACACATATGTACACATAAGAGCAGAAGCTGTTACTCACGCATACCTACGCATATATGTAGCTAGAAGAAAAATATAAACTACAGATACACATGAATATAGCTAAATAACCAAGCATGAGCAACAACTGTTCTCGTAGGCATGTTCGTGAGACGTCTAGACCTTAGAAGAAATGGGCGAATGAGGTAACCGAGAGTATAAAAACAGCGCAAGCTGGGGAATCAGTAATCAGTATGAATGAAACACGCTATTATTGGAGTACTACTCCCAAAGTAGTCTAAATAATGAGCATTTTTCAATACAGAATGTTAAAGTTTTTTATTCGACAGTTCAGCGATTCGAACGTTAGCAGGAGGTGCAAAGTAATCGGAATCCCCAAAAATTCCATATAATATAATTATATTTTGTTAGAGTACGAATTATGATATACTTTGTAACAAACACTTTGCTATATATTATCAGTATTACATTGTATTTTGCGTATGTTTCTCAATTATAAATTGAACATATTTTATTCATTACTCATTAAACTATACTTTCTAACAGGTTATGGGCCTGCTGAATTGAGTTTTTCTGAAATTTTTTTTTTTCCTTTTTGATTCTTTAAAATGGCGAGCTCCGGCAATTGGCCTAAGATTGAAAAACTGAGGAGACGCGATAATTATGTGCAATGGGCGTTTGCAATGCGCACCCTTTTAGAGATGGACGAGCTTTGGGAAATCGTTGGAGTCAGTAAGAATTTTGAGGAACTCTCCGAAACTGAATGCAAGGCGAGCGTGCGAGCTCGAGGGAAAATTGTCCTGGCTCTTGGTGGAGACAATTTTGTGCATATTGAGAATACGAAAACGGCGAATGAAACTTGGTGCAAGCTACAATCAATATTTGAAGACAACGGTCTTTCAAGGAGATGCAGTTTACTAGCGCAGCTTACAAGTTTTAAATTAGTGGACTGCAGCAATGTTGCTGAATATGTGAATGGCATTGTTTTAACGGCGAATAAGCTGAACGCTATCAATTTCAAAGTTTCTGAAGAATGGGTGGGCTCATTGCTTCTTGCTGGACTACCTGACGAATATAGACCTATGATTTTGGGTTTGCAAAGCTGTGGAATAGCGATAACCGGAGACTTTGTAAAGACGAAGCTTCTGCAAGATGTTCGTGCAACGGCATTTTTCACCAAAAATCAAAAATCTAAGAAGGTAAGATGCTACAACTGCAATGGAATTGGACATATTGCAAAGAATTGCCGCAAAGAAAAATCAAAAAATATCGGTGAGGAAAAGAAAAATATGAATGACCATTCCGCTTTTGTCTCTGGTTTTGTTGAGGAGAATAGCTGGTACATTGATAGTGGTGCTTCTGCTCATATCACTAGGCGATTTGATTGGTTAAATAATTATACAACCGATATTTTTAAAGAGGAAATAAAGATGACAAATAGCAAAACGACTAAAGCTACTGGCCAAGGAAGTATGCGGCTTAACACGTCAAGCAAGGGTTTCGAAGCGTTTGTTGATATCGGAAAAGTTCTACATGTTCCAGAACTTGCAACTAATCTACTCTCAGTCAGCGAGATGGTTTTTAAGGGAAACAAACTGGTTTTTGATGACAATGGCTGAACAATTTTAAATAAAAAAGGGATATTTGTAGGCGTAGCTGAAAAGGTAAATGGTATGTATAAGCTTCAATGTACAACATGGCGCATGAATAACGCAATGACAGCAAAAGCTACGGCCTCGTACGAATTATGGCACAATCGCCTTGGACATCTAAATTCGACCGCAATCGGTTTATTAAGAAACGGCATGGTGCATCGCGTTGATTTCACATCAGAAAAAATTCCTGGTGTGTGTATTCCGTGTGCGAAGGCGAAGCAGCGAAGAAGTGTTTTTCCGAAAGAAGGTCATCGGACAAACGAAAAGTTAGCATTGGTACATAGCGATTTATGTGGTCCAATGGAAATAGCATCATTCAGTGGGAGCAAATATTTTATGACGCTTGTTGATGATTTTTCGAGGAAGGTTTTCGTTAGGTTCATCAAATCCAAATCAGATGTGACACAAGTTTTCAAGAAGTTCAAGATGTTAACTGAAAACCAAACAGGGTACAGAATTAAAATTCTCAGAACTGATAATTGTAAGAAGTATTTGAACAACGAACTGAGCGCAGAATTAAAGAGAGCTGGTATTCAACATCAAACTACCGTTGCATACAACCCTGAGCAAAATGGGGTTGCAGAGCGCATGAATCGGACGCTGGTGGAGAAGGCTAAATCTACGTTGGCACAAGGAAATTTACCGAAGCAATTTTGGGCTGAGGCTGTCAATACTGCGGCGTATTTGGTTAACAGATCTCCACATTCTATTCTGGCGTGTACCCCGGAAGAACTATGGCAAGGTAAGAAACCTGACTTATCAAATTTGAAAGTTTTTGGCTGTCTTGCTCTTGTTCATATTCCTAAACAGAAACGCCAGAAGTGGGACTATAAGTCAGAAGAGCAAATTTTTATTGGCTATGCAGAAGACTCTAAAGGATATAGAATTATGAATCCAATTACAAAGAAAGTTGATGTCAGCCGAGATGTAATTTTTGATGAAGAAACTTTTCATCACTGTTAAGGGAGTCGAACTCAAGATTGGATTCGAATTCCTATGGAAAATACTGTCGTCGATAAAAAATCAAATCAAGAGGAGTTTTATGAAGGAACAGTTGAAACCGAAATGAATTGTGAACAACCTTTTGTTGAAGAATCTTTTTCATCTGCCTTCGGTGATGATAATGAAGTGGGGGATGAGCAGGTGAGCATCAACGTGGAGTAGAACGATAGTGAAGTGGTGGATGATCAGCTAAGAAATCAGACAGAAATTTTTAGTCCAAATAAGCAAGTTCAACTTCGCCGTTCAGACAGATTGAGACAAAAGCAGAACTCTGTCTGTTTAGTTGGTACTAATGGTGGGGATGATGATCCATTGACAACTGAAGAAACTTTAACATGTCCTGAGAAAGAGTTTTGGCTGGAAGCAATGCAGATATTCTGACAAAAGCTCTATTCAAAGAAAAACATATTTATCATTGCAAAAACATGGATTTAGAAATATTATAATTCGAGTGGTGATATACTTTGTAACAGACACTTTGTTATATATTATCAGTATTACATTGTATTTTGCGTATGTTTCTCAATTATAAATTGAACATATTTTATTCATTACTCAATAAACTATACTTTCTAACATATTTAATAATACATTGAGGCTTAAAATGTCGCTTTTCACTTATTTTTAATAAGCCCATCCTATGTATATGGATGTATGTAAGTAAATATCATTTTTGAAAATTTGTGTTGACTTAAGAATATAAATAACATACACTCATGAAAGTTCTCAGCAACGTCAACTTACCCAACACAGCGCACGTATCACTACTTGAGGTTTCATGGCGAACGTGAGTGGATCAAAGGCGCCACCAGCTTTACCACCGCCATACGCGCCACCAGCATTCATATTTAGAATTTGATTTAAAATATCCATTTTGTTTGTGTTTATATGGATATGTTTGTTGGTGTCTTTGTACAGTTGACGTTAATTAAAAACTTTTGCACGACTTTATGATATTTAACTGTTAAATTTTTTTTTTCAACAAGCTGAAAAAAAAAAATTTCCTAACTTTATTGATTTTGGTTTATTTGCAAGTCGTTGGTTTTTATACAAATTAAGAAAAAAAAATTTTTATTGCAATTTTTGCTTTTTTAATTTCGTTTTTAATATCTTTAGGGTTTTTTATAATACTTTTATTGTAGATTTTGGTTATTTTTTTTTTTTCTTTTTAATTGTTTTTTGTTAAAATTTTCTGTAAGAAATTTTGGAGCTCTTTTTTCGCAGCTTTTGATTACAAAATCAAAGTCTTACACACACACACCCTTGCATGCGTTCTGCGAACAAGTTTAGAGGACGAACGCACACATCTACATGCACGTGATAACAGTGAAAAAGTTTTGAAGAAGCACAACAGAAATCAGAAATTCCAGTACGCATACAAACATATATGTATATACATATGTATGTGTATATGCACATTAACCTGGGTCGATTTGTATGGACGAAAGTTAACCTACATATATCGCACCATCGATTTTCGATAGCATTTGGGTTCAGGAAAAAAAGTTCAACTACGCATACCCAAAAAAAAAATTTTTGAGCCTGCAAAAAAAAATCGATTTTTCGACCAAAAATCTTCTAAATCTCCATAAAAGAAAAATTTTTTTTTTCAAAAAACTGCATTTGCCAATTGACACGAAAAAAATACATAAAAAATGATTTGGAGCCTTGAAAATGAAAAAAAGCATAAAAAATCGAAAAAATCGTTGAAATTTTGCAGGCTCAAAAATTATTTTTTTGGGTATGCGTAGTGGAACTTTTTTTCCTGAGCCCAAATCCTATCGAAAAATCGATGGCGCGATATAGGTTAATAAATCGACCCAGTCTAATGCACATAAATGTGTGCTCACTTGTACAGTGTTGTGCAAAATAAAAGCAACATCAAAAGTAGTGAAAGAAACTCCAATAGGGCAGACAAAAAACTGTTTTCGAAGAAATTTCCTTTAAATTGAGCAAAATGAGCACAAACTGCGCGAAAGAAAAATGGTATCGCATAGGGCACATCGGCAATGGAGTTTCAATCTAATTTTCTAACGATAATACTTAAATATAAATGTGCTACCACCATTGTAAGGCTGACGACATAGTAGAAAGGGGAAGCGTTACTATGATACAAAGATAGAAAGATCTGCAAATTACTTCTTAAGGAAAATTCTAAAAGTTGTCATGGTGCCAGAATCGTGTCAAGCTTGTAAAATATATGAAAATAAATCGCTTCTCACCTAGCATAGCTGATAGCGCTCACGCTGCCATCAGCCTAAATGTATATACATAAGTTATGTATGCTTGTTTCCTTCTCCTAATAAGACATAGACGTGTGCCAGTGAGCAAAGTGTTAACACTGCCAAGGTTGCTGCATTGGGATTTCATTTGCAAGAACTACGCATAAAAGGAGAAAAATTCCAGATATGGGCTGTTGTGATAGTTAATTTCTTTTCTAGTTTAGTATGAAACTGAAATTGAGATGTGTATCGGAATTACTGAAAATTGTACTAAAGTGGTTAAATTAGGTTAGTAAATAAGCAAAGTTATATCAAAAGTGAACTTTGTACGATCATGGTCGACTGGTCTATCTGAATTGTCGGGAGATATATCAAAATACGTAGTTTTATATTTCTCCCATAGAATTTTCAGTGATGTTTTAGCAGTCGGACACGGTCCTTATTAATTACTACCAACTATGAAACAAAGTGTCGAAAAATATAATTATTTTACAGAGATATGCAATTAAGTGTTGCTTTGAATATCAATAAAGCTATTTTTTGCAAGTATACAATACAATTTTATCATCCACATCTGAAGAAAAGTCCATTTATAGAACATTCAAGAAAAAAATCGTTTGTCAAGTAGTATCCACCTCTCAAGGAAACTTATACGCTTTCTAGTACTTCTTTCTTCAGATTTTTTCAGAAAAAGTGCATAGCGGAGGCCTCAACAACAACCGTGTAAGAACACAGTGGATTAAATACCAGGAATAACAGCGACGGTATTTATAAATGGCATTTGCAATTCCATCTGAGCATAAGTCTTCTTTTTCTCCTGGATTAAGACATTGAGAGATTTCGTTGTTCTTAATTAATTTTTGGTACTATTTTGGTACTTTTTTACTACCTTAGTAATATAATGTGCTGTAAAGGGCCAAACTCGATACATATCCACATTGGAAACAGTCACATGAACGAATAGAGGAAATTAGATGGGAAAAAGAAGTAGAAGGGAAATCGGAAAAGTAAAGACAGTAAGAGGAATATGGAGAGTGAGAGTAAAAGTAAGAATAAGGGTAATGGTTTGAGACAAAGTAGTAAAAAGAGGTTAACAGGAAGATTAAGAATAAGGATAAGATTAAGAGTAATACTGAGATTTAAACTTGGATAAGATCAAGAGCGGGAAGAGTAAGAGAAAAGGCGGTAAGATTTACGGAAGGATGAAAGGGACAGTGAAATTGAATTATTCGATCAAGAATAACTAGACAATGCAGAGATATAAGAGAGAAACAGGGACAAATAGAGGAGAGGCAGGTGGATAGATAGGGAAAAGCAATACCATGTCTGTCAGGTTCGATCATACAGCTGGGAGTATTTCATGTTTGTCTAAACGTTTCCAGAGGTTGGCCAGAGCTGTTTAAAATAAAGTTCTGATAAGCTATGTTATTTTTTTTTTATCATCAGGTAAATATATAAGCTCTAATTTGTTGAAGCAACGCCGTAAAATCTCTGCTGCTATATATTTTTACATTAGCCACATCTTTCTGCTGAATGAGCCTACGTGTACCATCAATCCCGAGCTTTAGTATTACAAGCCTCCTAGATACTCATCCGAAGCTTCATGATATTGTTACAGATCGTCAATCATATCAATCATACTTAGTTGTGGACAATGTGATACTCTGAAGATCCAGCCATTCATTCTCACGAAAAGGAAATAAACCCTCCCTCAAAAGAAAATACAGACCGCAGACGTTATTTTTCTGCATGTTACTTCATATTTTATGTAGTATATTTTTATTATACTGAAAAAATTAATGCTGTAGATAAGTGAAGAAGCATCACTTAAATGTATGAGGGTGATTATTGTCAAATGCGACTACATTTTGTAATATTAACTTCACCTGTCTGGTTTTATTGCGTCATGGGGTTCCGCTAAACTGTTTGCTGCGCATACTTGGACGTTCCCAGTTAAAGAAAGTAAATATTGTTACGAATATTAGCAAAACTAAGGGGTGCTGCTATGTCTAAGCCGATGCTAAACAGTGATATCATGCACATCCATAGATCAATCATTATGTATCTACATAAACGAAACAATAATTGCGTCTACACATATGTACCATGTACGTATACGAGCAGCGGAGAATCAATGCACAAACACATGCATATATCTTATCTGAATTGCTCACAAGAGAGGGCAATAATTTGTGCAATGGGCGGCCACCGTGGTGTGATGGTAGCGTGCTCTGCCTATCACACCGTATGCCCTGGGTTCAACTCCCGGGCAAAGCAACATCAAAATTTTAGAAATAAGGTTTTTCAATTAGAAGAAAATTTTTCTAAGCGGGGTCGCCCCTCGGCAGTGTTTGGCAAGCGCTCCGGGTGTATTTCTGCCATGAAAAGCTTTAGTGAAAACTCATCTGCCTTGCGGATGCCGTTCGGAGTCGGCATAAAACGTCTAGGTCCCGTCCGGCCAATTTGTAGGGAAAATCAAGAGGAGCACGACGCAAATTGGAAGATAAGCTCGGCCTTAGATCTCTTCGGAGGTTATCGCGCCTTACATTTATTTTATTTTTTATTACTCAAATGAGAAGTTATAAACGTAATTGTGGCTGGCGATTTTGTAGCTGAAACTAACTAGTAAGTTCTGGAATGGAAAAGCCTGGAAGAGTGGTTGTTAAGCAAGCTAGTTGCAAAGTATAAGTGTTATTGTGAAGTACTTTAATAAAGGCCATTTTTCCATTATTCAATATTGGAGTTATTTATTCAACAGTTTAGTGATTCGAACTTAGCAGAAGGGCAAATAAGAGGATTTGCAAGTAAAATCGTTACAATATTTTAAAATGTACTAGAAGAGTGTCCTCGCACTACACGCTTACTCTTTGCCTCCTCTAGATCATATTCTATACATTTTTATCTATCTTATCTTTTCATTGTCTTCCGTTCTCTAATGCCATGCTGTCTTTTTTTCCTTTGTCTCTTTGTCTGTCACACTGTCTCTCCCCCTGTATCCATCGCTATGGACGCTTTTCTCTCACTTTACCTTTCTAATACACGTTATTTTGAGTATTTAATTCCGTCTCTTTTTCTCTTCTCCTCGAAGGTTTCCTCAAAATTTCGAATGATTCAATGACTAAAACTAAGGGCAAAGAGGATAGATATAATAAGAGCTGTCACTCATTATTTTTTAGGCAGTTACTCGATGTAAAATGTGTGGTAGTCGATACTTTTTTATGAGGTTCATTTTTGAATTCCCTCCCATTTATCCATGCAGTGTTGACACTTTATGCAAACGTGATTTTTGTAAAGAGAATTAAATAATTAATTAAATACAGTCGGAAAAATAAACACAAATACCCCATGAAAATGTATAGAAGCCATTTATAAACATTTCGCCCAAAAAAAAAAGTAGCGACTACCTCACAGTTTACATCGAGTAAATGCTTAAAAAATAACGAGTGGCGGCTCTTATTATAACTATCCTCTTTGCTAAGGGCTTCATTCTGTATTGCGAACGATAGCTCAGACGAACGATTCGCCTCCAAACGCCTTCGTTTAGTAATGGTATTCTCTATCATTTTCGTTCAGCCTTTGCGTTTCTTACTTTATGTCAAAGAGGAAGGCGAAAGCAATTTTCAAATGATATGTTGCCATCGTTTAAGATAGTGCAAATACACTACGATACGTCTCTGAGGCGAAACGAAAGTTCGTTTCGTAATAGAGAATGAGGCCCTAAAATATATGGCCATATATTTGTAAAATAATTACTTATATCGGCCTAGCAGTTCTTCTGGGAATTAACGCAATTTTTATCATATATATGTTTGGCCATTAAATTATTGCTTTTGTTTTGCGCAACACTGTAATATCATGTATATTTGCGCATAACCGTTAACGCGAACTTACGCTTTCACATGGCAATGTTAATGAAATTAACATTTTTGCTCAACATTTGTATATTCAATCGCTCATTCACTCAAAATAGTTTAGGTACTCTGTATGAAAATAAAAAAAAATTATTACAAATTCCAACAAAAAAGCAAAATAGAAATTGCGCTTGAATTTTTTCGGATTTGTTTTGGGGGTGTGGGTGTATGTGTGGATTCACATTTTCAATTATGTCTGTATTGAGCATTTTTGTGTTTTTTTTTTGCTAGTAATTTTCTTTACTTATCATTTATCAGCATAACACCATACAATTTTTTTACTTTCTATTATTTATTGAAATATTCGTGTTTTTTTCACTTTCTGCTCATATTACTTAAGCAAGCGTGTATGTAGTTGTGTGCGATATGTTTTATTGGCTCGAACAACTCCTTACTATGTGTGTGTATACTTAATATTTCACTTTTGCTTGTGGTTACCCGTTAGCTACTCAGTACTAACAGTACACTCAATTTACCGTAATTTACCGAAAGTAGTGAAATCGTTGCGTGAGCTTTTCCAACTGTTTTCTTCGGTCTTTGGTTTTCGCGTATAAGTCATAGAAAACAGTTATCATGTTACTGTAAGGAAGTACATACATATATGTGTAAGTGTGTAAGTGTCAAACTGCAATTTACGCTTGACATTTTCTCGTCGTGGTTGGCATTACTGAGTATGTGTTAAAGCTTTTTGAAAGCTCTTTGGCATAATATTAAGTGCTAAAAAGTTGTTGTGAAGTAAACAGTAAAATTAGGTTAGATTGGACTGGCGGGCTCAAAAGGACCTTTTAAAGCAAGCGTTCGACACATACGGTGAAAATGTGATCAAACTCTGCCCTCTTGGCAAATACTAAAAGCCTTTTAGAACCCTACTTGCTGCTCGTTATTTCTGTCGCTCCTACTAACTTTAACTTTAATGTGGAGAGTGCAGGGGCCCTATTCAGTAACTGTGAGTTTTAATATGTACCTACAGTTTTTCTTCATATAATTTGTATGCAAGAAAAATCTACATTTCACAACTCATAGTTACCGAAGAGGGCCCCAAGGGGTCAATTCCCTAACTGTGTCATTGAAAACTCATTTGCACACACAATTTACACTTTAAATTTTCATGCGATTCTGTAAATCATTGTGCACATTGTTTTGCTGAATGATCGCTTAATGTAAAAGTCTTATGTCAGTGAGAAAATATTCATCAAACGCAATGAAAACAAAAAAGTCATTCTGCAACAGTGCGTATGAGTTTTGAATGTCAAAATAGTGTACACTTGCTGTCAAGAAAACTCACGAAGTTTTTATCAGTGAGTTTTTTGTTCACAGTTTTGCTTTACAGAATCAGAATTTCAAGGTTTTCACAATTTCTTGTGTACACTTTAAAACTCACAGTTAGCGAATAGGGCCCCAGGACACCAAAGCGTAACAGAAAATCATTGTGGATAAAACAAGTGTGATATCTTATCCATCAAATGCCTGACAGGATGTTCAATATGGCGCATAGGTCCGGGTGATAGAAAGAGATACAGAATGAGACAGCGATAGTCAATAAAAAATCAGGTGATCCATTCTATTTGTAATTTTGACGTTTATGCAGAAGTTATCACACTTGTCTTATCCACAATGCAGAAAATGAGCTCAACCGTTACCTGCAACACGCATTTCCCACCACTGCTGTAACTGGCCAAGCATGCTATACCGAAAGACCGTGACTTTTATACAGCACCCATGATCCCATTGCCTACTATTTTTAGTGATAGAATAGCTTTCTAAGTCCTATTATTTGATCATGTGTAAAACTCTTACCTACTTTTTATCTCCTGATCGGAATGCGACGTCGACTGCCTCTGCTTTCAGGCTAGCGAACTTGTTTGTCAGCTCGTCTGCCCTTTTATTACCATATGGCAGGTAAAGGGCTAATTAAACTTCCTTAACCCTAACGCCATAGTCGTTACCATAGCCATATCAATAACCATCTCCAATGTGGTCGATTAATGGGGCCTTAGCCTAAAAATCGTGAAAATTTCATAAAAATGAAGAAAACGCAAAAAATTACAAACATATTCCACGAAAAATAAGTCTCTTAGGCCCGGTTTTTCAGTACAAGTACAACTCAGTTTGTCAGTTAAACTACGCTTAAACTTATTCTGCAGTTTTTCGGTCTACTTTAACTGAAGTTTAAGCTGAGCTTAAGAGGCCGACCTGGCCTCTAGTTAATCTATCAGTTATTGGCGTTCGTTCGAAATGGCGTCGAATATATCCAACAAGCATTTCGGCTTGAGTACCATTAGAGCTCATGTTGATAACTAGGCATACTTCTAAAATCTCAAGAGTTGTTTCGAAACAGTGGCTCAACTGGAGAATCATGGCGTACTCAGCAAAAGAGGGAATTTTTTATTGAGCAAAAAATGCTATTACTGAATTTGAAAAAATTTTATTAACAACTTGTGTTTCACTAACTGAACTCAAATGTAAGATTCCATACTACAGAATTTACACGAAAATAAAATGCAATATATATAATTTAAAAAACAAATAAATGTGAGGCGCGATAACCTCCGAATTTAATTTAATTTTTCCTACAAATTGGCGGGACGGAACTTACTTGTTTTATTCCGACTCCGAACGGCATCTGCAAGGCAGATGAGTTTTCACTGAGAGCATTTCATGGCAGAAATACACTCGGAATGCTTGCCGAACACTGCCGAGGGCGACCCCGCTTAGAAAAATTTTCTTCTAATTGAATAACTTTGTTTCTAAAATTTTGAAGTTGCTTTGCCCGGGGCGTGAAACCATGATCTTCGGTGTGGTAGGCGGAGCAAGCTGCCATCACACCACGACGGCCGCCTATATAATTTATTTTTGATTAATTACGCTTCATGACTGCTATCAACTAGGTGTAAACAGCTGTTTGTTTTGGTGCTACCATCTTGGAGATTTTTTTCAACTCCACCTCAACTCGATATCTAGTGTACGATATCAACTGGAGACATGTGTTGAATATTCATTTGAGAATTGTACATTTCTGAAAACTTCTTGATATTAGGATAATAATTGGAAAATATATTTGACGTTGAAGATCAACTCGAAAACTTCTAATTTTACAAAACATCTCAAAGGTTGGATAGTGATTGGAGAATAAAGTTGGATATCAACTCTTAAATTAATTAAATAATGATGTTGGACATCACTTCCGGAAATAGATATATATTTCGCTGGAGAATTTTTTTCCATGTTTGTTGGGTAAACAAAATGCAACTGTTGCCGTATCAACAAATTATCTAGATAATAAAAAAACAATGTTGCCGCACAAAAAAGCATACCCCAAAGGCGGCCTTAAACTGTGCTATAAAACTGCTCCGTAGTTTAACTGGAGTTTAAATTTGACTAGAGTTTAAGCAAACTTAGTTTAAGCTTAGCCTAACCAATTACTGATAAACCGGGCCTTACTCATAACATATCCAAAACAATGATTAAAATATACAAAAAGTTATTAAATTCACCAACTCAAATATTTTTAGGTTATGGATATGGCGAGAAACCAAAAACCAATTGATTGGCTATGGTATGGTTATGGCGTTAGCGTTATGGTATGGCACCATTAATCGATTACATTGATTTCCATAAGGTAGGTTCGATCAGCTGTTTTATCTGGTTATGGTTATATGGTTATCAGTCAGCATTAATTGGCCCTTAACTTCTCCATATACCTACCAATTCTTCATATTGCTTCTATGCACTAACTTAACGGTACAGTATGCCCCTAAATGTATGCCAGCTATGTCATCTCGATTGATATCAGAAGAGTAATTTTAAAAAGTCGGTACTTTCAAATTCCTACTTTGCGACATCTGACGTTGGTAAGGAATATAAGGCCTTTTGCATTTCACCTTTTCCTTTGACTTACATAGACTGCTACCGATAGAAAACCCTTTGGGACAAAAACATCCAAGTTAATTAGTTCGCAAAGGACGCCAACGATTTCATTGAACAGCTGAGTGTGCCGATAATATCAACCACACGATAGGAAGTCGCCTTGCATGAGGGGTGGGTATTTCCATTTCTGGTGAACGAGTTTCAACCTAGCCGTATACATAGAGTCATTTGGGTTTTTCTTGTATGTTTGTTGAGAATCCTACAATCCTACAGCTTCTCACAAGGGTACCTATGGGTGCGATTGATTTAACCGCATTCATTCATTTAGTTCACTCTGGCTTATGAGAAGAGTATGTAGGGGTTCTAGGAAATTTCTTTTACCCTGGCCTTTTCCAAGAGTGGGTATCAAAGTAATTAAGATCGATGGTGACCTTACCAGGTCTGAAAACGCTCTGATGAAGACCAATCACCTTGTATTTATCAAATCACATTTTATTTTTAAGTCAGTTCTCAGAGTCAGCTTATACGACCAAAGGGGATAGATATAATAAGAGCCGTCACTCGTGATTTTTTAGGCATATATATATCCGTCGGTTGAACAGTTCCTGCCCAACGGTTTCCTCCGCCCATGGAAGATTGCAGCCGTTACATGAAAATTTGTGATCCAATCCGCATGAACCACAATTGTCCAGTGCGCGATGAGTGCCGCCACTATTTTAAAATATATCCCTTTTGTTCATCTTAAAAAGGCCTGAGGATCATTTTGTCTTCCGCGAAACTGTGCCAACTGCAGTCGTCTCCACCATAGTTCCAAAGCCACAAAACATTTAAATATAGCTCAACTATGCTTTCTGCCTATTATCAGTCCCGCTAGAGTTGCACCCCCGGTTAATTCCCAGATGTGAAAGCTCTTTCATCCCTCCTGCGTCACCATAGCCGAATCACGATGTGTTTACTCGTCGCCCTATAGTTTTCGATGGTGACCTTACCAGGTCTGAAAACGCTCTGATGAAGACCAAGCACCTTGTATTTATCAAATCACATTTTATTTTTAAGTCAGTTCTCAGAATCAGCTTATACGACCAAAGGGGATAGATATAATAAGAGCCGTCACTCGTGATTTTTTAGGCATATATATATCCGCCGGTTGAACAGTTTCTGCCCAACGGTTTCCTCCGCCCATGGAAGATTGCAGCCGCTACATGAAAATTTGTGATCCAATCCGCATGAACCACAATTGTCCAGTGCGCGATGAGTGCCACCACTATTTTAAAATATACCCCTTTTGTTCATCTTAAAAAGGCCTGAGGATCATTTTGTCGTCCGCGAAACTCTGCCAACTGCAGTCGTCTCCACCATAGTTCCAAAGCCACAAAACATTTAAATATAGCTCAACTATGCTTTCTGCCTATTATCAGTCCCGCTAGAGTTGCACCCCCTGTTAATTCCCAGATGTGAATGCTCTTACATCCCTCCTGCGTCATCAAGAGCCGAACCACGATGTGTTTACTCGTGGCCCTATAGTTTTCGATGGCCAAACGCATGTATATGGGTGTGGCTGGCAGTGGTGCAAAGACGGCCCCACCCAATACTCAAATAACTTTAAGTCCTTTCGTGAGAAGCGAGATTTCGAGTCTCTGAGTGTGTGAGTTCCCCATATTTTCAATCTTGCCTTGAAGGAAAGCGGATTATTAGTTTGTACCGAAGACTGTAATATGATATGATTTTTGTTGTGATGTTATTTCCCAAATCCCGAAGCCTGATACCATTTTCTTTATAAAAGATCTATCAGCGGCATATTCTTTATCAAGTTTAAAGCTTCTAAAGGGCCTGATCTTTCTCTTTCAGAACAATTATGTAGTTCAACTCGGCCGCCGCACGGTGGGGTATTTGATCAATATAGCTGGCCAAAACTAAAACAGCAGTTATTTCTGTTAAAAAAGTGGTTGTCTCACTACACTGTTATTAAAGGAAATTTTTGACAGTAAATTCACGGTGTTCCGCGCAGAATTACTTGGATCGAGCCCCCGATTTCGGAGGGACCCGGGGTAATTTTTTGGCATTACATGAGATATGTATGTATGTCAATATGAGTATCAAACGAAAGGTATTTTACTCCGCATTTCTATTGACACTTTTGAGTAGGGTTGCCACTAAGGGTTACCACCTCACCTCCTTTTTTATATTTCTTTGTATATTCACTACCATCTCAAAAACGGCTTGACCGATTTGAATCACATTTGGTACATCGATAAAGTATTACATTTTAAGACTCTTCACCTAGGTGTTGCCACTGACGATGTTTTTACAAGATTGCCACCTTTTGCTAATAGGGGTATCAGTCTCTTACAAAATTGATCATCACTCAGCCGTATGCGCAGCCGTTTTTGTTATTAAACTTTGAAACAAATATAAGCTAATGTATTTCCAAAAAATTACTGACATGATATGCCCTGAAAAAAAGATATATTTTTGTTTGCAAGTGTTTTAAAAAATTTAATATTGAACAGTAGTAACATTACAAGTAGAATAACTCAGTTAAAACATTCGGTATAAAAAAAACTAACATATGACTTAAAAACACATTTACCTGTCCTAAAAGAAAATTTAACTAGATTTGAAAAAAAGGCTCAACAAGTGAACAAGTATTTAGGTTAGAACTGTATATTGCTTTTTAATCCAAACAAGTAAGGAAGTTTAAGTTCGGGTGTAACCGAACACTACATACTCAGTTGAGAGCTATTGGGACAACATAAGGGAAAATAACCATGTAGGAAAATGAACCGAGGGAAACCCTGGAATGTGTTTGTATGACATGTGTATCAAATGAAAGGCATTAAAGAGTATTTTATGAGGGAGTGGGCCATAGTTCTATAGGTGGACGCCGTTTAGGGATATAGCCATAAAGGTGGATCAGGGTTGACTCTAGAATGCATTTGTACGATATGGGTATCAAATGAAAGGTATTAATGAGTATTTTAAAAGGGCGTGGACCTAAGTTCTATAGATGGACGCCTTTTCGAGATATCGCCGTAAAGATGGACCAGGGGTGACTCTAGAATGCGTTTGTACGATATGGGTATCAAATGAAAGGTGTTAATGAGCATTTTAGAAGGGAGTAATCCTTAGTTCCATAGGTGGACGCCGTTCGAGATATCGCCATAAAGGTGGACCAGGGGTGACCCTAGAATTTGTTTGCACAATATGGGCATCAAACGAAAGGTGTTAATGAGTATTTTAAAAGGGAGTGGGCCTTAGTTCTATAGGTGGACGCCGTTTCGAAATATCGCCATAAAGGTGGGCCAGGGGTGACTCTAGAATTCGATTGCGCAATATGGGTATCAAACGAAAGGAGTTAATGAGTATTTTAAGAGGGAGTGGGCCTTAGTTCTATAGGTGGACGCATTTTCGAGGTATCGCAATAAAGGTGGACCAGGGGTGACTCTAGACTTTGTTTGTACGATATGGGTATCAAATGAAAGGTGTTAATGAGTATTTTTAAAAGGGAGTGGGCCTTCGTTTTATAGGTGTTCGCCTTTTCGAGATATCGCCATAAAGGTGGACCAGGGGTGACTCTAGAATTTGTTTGTACGATATGGGTATCAAATGAAAGGTGCTAATGAGTATTTTAAAAGGGTGTGGGCCTTAGTTCTATAGGTGGATGCCCTTTCGA
This sequence comes from Eurosta solidaginis, assembly GCF_040869045.1. Taxonomy (NCBI): domain Eukaryota; kingdom Metazoa; phylum Arthropoda; class Insecta; order Diptera; family Tephritidae; genus Eurosta; species Eurosta solidaginis. The sequence continues at coordinate 40,491,845 of NC_090321.1, read as the reverse complement.
GATATCGCCATAAAGGTTCTAGAATTTTTGTGTACGATATGGGTATCAAATGAAAGGTGTTAATGAGTATTTTAAAAGGGAGTGGGCCTTAGTTCTATAGGTGGACGCCGTTTCGAGATATCGCCATAAAGGTGGGCCAGGGGTGACCCTAGAATTTGTCTGCACAATATGGGCATCAAACGAAAGGTGTTAATGAGTATTTTAAAAGGGAGTGGGCCCTAGTTCTATAGGTGGACGCCGTTTCGAGATATCGCCATAAAGGTGGGCCAGGGGTGACTCTAGAATTGGTTTGTGCAATATGGGTATCAAACGAAAGGAGTTAATGAGTATTTTAAGAGGGAGTGGGCCTTAGTTCTATAGGTGGACGCATTTTCGAGGTATCGCAATAAAGGAGGACCAGGGGTGACTCTAGAATTTGTTTGTACGATATGGATATCAAATGAAAGGTGTTAATGATTATTTTAAAAGGGCGTGGGGCTTATTTCTATAGGTGGACCCCTTTTCGAGATATCGCCATAAAGGTGGACCAGGGGTGACTCTAGGATTCTTTTGTGCAATATGGGTATCAAACGAAAGGAGTTAATGAGTATTTTAAGAGGGAGTGGGCCTTAGTTCTATAGGTGGACGCCTTTTCGAGATATCGCCATAAAGATGGACCAGGTGTGACTCTAGAATGCGTTTGTACGATATGGGTATCAAATGAAAGGTGTTAATGAGTATTTTAAAAGGGGGTAAATCTTAGTTCCATAGGTGGACGCCGTTTCGAGATATCGCCATAAAGGTGGGCCAGGGGTGCCTCTAGAATTCGTTTGTGCAATATGGGTATCAAACGAAAGGAGTTAATGAGTATTTTAAGAGGGAGTGGGCCTTTCTGGACCAGGGGTGACTCTAGACTTTGTTTGTACGATATGGGTATCAAATGAAAGGCGTTAATGAGTATTTTTAAAAGGGAGTGGGCCTTCGTTCTATAGGTGTTCGCCTTTTCGAAATATCGCCATAAAGGTGGACCAGGGGTGACTCTAGAATGAGTTTGAACGATATGGGTATCAAATTAAAGGTATTATTGAGAGTTTTAAAAGGGAGTGGTGGTAGTTGTATATGTGAAGGCGTTTTCCAGATATCGACCAAAATGTGGACCAGGGTGACCCAGAACATCATCTGTTGGATACCGCTAATTTATTTATATATGTAATACCTGCCAAGATTTTAAGGGTTTTTTATTTCGCCCTGCAGAACTTTTTCATTTTCTTCTACTGAATATGGTAGGTGTCACAACCATTTTATAAAGTTTTTTTTAAAGTTATATTTCGCGTCAATAAAAAAATCCTTACCTTACCATGTTTCATCCCTTTTTTCGTATATGGTATAGAATTATGGCATTTTTTTCATTTTTCGCAATTTTCGATATCGAAAAAGTGGGCGTGGTTATAGTCGGATTTCGTTCATTTTTCACACCAAGATAAAGTGGGTTCAGATAAGTACGTGAACTGAGTTTAGTAAAGATATATCGATTTTTGCTCAAGTTATCGTGTTAACGGCCATGCGGAAGGACAGACGGACGACTGTGTATAAAAACTGGGCGTGGCATCAACCGATTTCGCCCATTTTCACAGAAAACAGTTAAAGCCATAAAATCTATGCCCCTACCAAATTTCAAAAGGATTGGTTAATTTTTGTTCGACTTATGGCGTTAAAAGTATCCTAGACAAATTAAATGAAAAAGGGCGGAGCCACACCCATTTTTAAATTTTCTTTCATTTTTGTATTTTGTTGCACCATATCATTACTGGAGTTGAATCTTGACATAATTTACTTATATACTGTAAAGATATTAAATTTTTTGTTAAAATTTTACTTAAAAAAAAATTTTTTTTTTAAAGTGGGCGTAGTCCTTCTCCGATTTTGCTAATTTTTATTAAGCGTACATATAGTAATAGGAGTAACGTTCCTGCCAAATTTCATAATGATGTCTTCAACAACTACCAAATTACAGCTTGCAAAAGTTTTAAATTACCTTCTTTTAAAAGTGGGCGGTGCCACACCCATTGTCCAAAATTTTAGTAATTTTCTATTCTGCGTCATAAGTTCAACTCATCTACCAAGTTTCGTCGCTGTATCGGTCTTTTGTAATGAATTATCGAACTTTTTCGGTTTTTCGAAATTTTCGATATCGAAAAAGTGGGCGTGGTTATAGTCCGATATCGTTCATTTTAAATAGCGATCTGAGATGAGTGCTCAGGAACCTGCATACCAAATTTCTTCAAGATACCTCAAAATTTACTCAAGTTATCGTGTTAACGGACGGACGGACGGACGGACATGGCTCAATCAAATTTTTTTTCGATCCTGATTATTTTGATATATGGAAGTCTATATCTATCTCGATTCCTTTATATATGTACAACCAACCGTTATCCAATCAAACTTAATATACTCTGTGAGCTCTGCTCAACTGAGTATAAAAATACATCGAACTGTCCACAATTTTCATACAATTTTAGTTGTGCGCGGTTAGCTCCGTTGACGTTGCAGATGGCTTTTGGGGTGTGTATACTGTTCAGTGGACATCTAGGAACGAAAGGGAGTATATTTAAAAAACAAGTAAGGAAGGTTAAGTTCGGGTGTAACCGAACATTACATACTCAGTTGAGAGCTATGGTGACAACATAAGGGAAAATAACCATGTAGGAAAATGATCCGAGGGAAACCCTGGAATGTGTTTGTATGGCATGTGTATCAAATGAAAGTCATTAAAGAGTATTTTATGAGGGAGTGGGCCATAGTTCTATAGGTGGACGCCATTTAGGGATATAGCCATAAAGGTGGATCAGGGTTGACTCTAGAATGCGTTTGTATGATATGGGTATCAAATTAAAGGTATTAATTAGGGTGTTAAAAGGGAGTAATCCTTAGTTCCATAGGTGGACGCCGTTTCGAAATATCGCCATAAAGGTGGACCAGGGGTGACTCTAGAATGTGTTTGTACGATATGGGTATCAAATTAAAGGTATTAATGAGTATTTTAAAAGGGAGGGGGCCTTAGTTCTATAGGTGAACGCCTTTTCGAGGTATCGCAATAAAGGTGGACCAGGGGTGACTCTAGAATGTGTTTGTACGATATGGGTATCAAATTAAAGGTATTAATGAGGGTTTTAAAAGGGAGTGGTGGTTGTTGTATAGGTGGTCGCCTTTTCGAAATATCGCCATAAAGGTGGATCAGGGGTGACTCTAGAATGCGTTTGTACTATATAGGTATCAAATGAAAGGTGTTAATGAGTATTTTAAAAGCGAGTAATCCTTAGTTCCATATGTGGACGCCGTTTCGAGATATCGGCATAAAGGTGGACCAGGGGTGACCCTAGAATTTGCTTGTACAATATGGGTATCAAAAGAAAGGTGTTAATGAGTATTTTAAAAGGGAGTAATCCTTAGTTCCATAGGTGGACGCCGTTTCGAGACATCGCCATAAAGGTGGACCAGGGGTGACCCTAGAATTTGTTTGTACAATATGGGCATCAAACGAAAGGTGTTAATGAGTGTTTTAAAAGGGAGTGGGCCTTAGTTCTATAGGTGGACGCCGTTTCGAAATATCGCCATAAAGGTGGACCAGGGGTGACTCTAGAATGTGTTTGTGCAATATGGGTATCAAACGAAAGGTGTTAATGAGTATTTTAAAAGGGAGTGGTGGTTGTTGTATAGGTGGTCGCATTTTCGAGATATCGCCATAAAGGTGGACCAGGGGTGACCCTAGAATTCGTTTGTGCAATATGGGTATCAAACGAGAGGTGTTAATGAGTATTTTAAAAGGGAGTGGTGGTTGTTGTATAGGTGGTCGCATTTTCGAGATATCGCCAAAAAGGCGGACCAGGGGTGACTCTAGAATTCGTTTGTGCAATATGGGTATCAAACGAAAGGTGTTAATGAGTATTTTAAAAGGGAGTGGTGGTTGTTGTATAGGTGGTCGCCTTTTCGAGATATCGCCATAAAGGTGGACCAGGGGTGACCCTAGAATTCGTTTGTGCAATATGGGTATCAAACGAAAGGTGTTAATGAGTATTTTAAAAGGGAGTGGTGGTTGTTGTATAGGTGGTCGCATTTTCGAGATATCGCCAAAAAGGCGGACCAGGGGTGACTCTAGAATTCGTTTGTGCAATATGGGTATCAAACGAAAGGTGTTAATGAGTATTTTAAAAGGGAGTGGTGTTGTTGTATAGGTGGTCGCATTTTCGAGATATCGCCAAAAAGGCGGACCAGGGGTGACTCTAGAATTCGTTTGTGCAATATGGGTATCAAACGAAAGGTGTTAATGAGTATTTTAAAAGGGAGTGGTGGTTGTTGTATAGGTGGTCGCATTTTCGAGATATCGCCAAAAAGGCGGACCAGGGGTGACTCTAGAATTCGTTTGTGCAATATGGGTATCAAACGAAAGGTGTTAATGAGTATTTTAAAAGGGAGTGGTGGTTGTTGTATAGGTGGTCGCCTTTTCGAGATATCGCCATAAAGGTGGACCAGGGGTGACCCTAGAATTTGCTTGTACAATATGGGTATCAAAAGAAAGGTGTTAATGAGTATTTTAAAAGGGAGTAATCCTTAGTTCCATAGGTGGACGCCGTTTCGAGATATCGGCATAAAGGTGGACCAGGGGTGAACCTAGAATTTGCTTGTACAATATGGGTATCAAAAGAAAGTTGTTAATGAGTATTTTAAAAGGGAGTAATCCTTAGTTCCATAGGTGGACGCCGTTTCGAGATATCGGCATAAAGGTGGACCAGGGGTGACCCTAGAATTTGCTTGTACAATATGGGTATCAAAAGAAAGGTGTTAATGAGTATTTTCAAAGGGAGTAATCCTTAGTTCCATGGGTGGACGCCGTTTCGAGATACCGCCATAAAGGTGGACCAGGGGTGACTCTAGAATTCGTTTGTGCAATATGGGTATCAAACGAAAGGTGTTAATGAGTATTTTAAAAGGGAGGGGGCCTTAGTTCTATAGGTGAACGCCTTTTCGAGGTATCGCAATAAAGGTGGACCAGGGGTGACTCTAGACTTTGTTTGTACGATATGGGTATCAAATGAAAGGTGTTAATGAGTGTTTAAAAATGGAGTGGGCCTTAGTTCTATGGGTTGACGCCTTTTCGAGATATTGCCATAAAGGTGGACCAGGGGTGACTCTAGAATGTGTTTGTACGATATGGGTATCAAATTAAAGGTATTAATTAGGGTTTTAAAAGGGAGTGGTGGTTGTTGTATAGGTGGTCGCATTTTCGAGATATCGCCAAAAAGGCGGACCAGGGGTGACTCTAGAATTCGTTTGTGCAATATGGGTATCAAACGAAAGGTGTTAATGAGTATTTTAAAAGGGCGGGGGGCTTAGTTCTATAGGTGGACGCCTTTTCGAGATATCGCCATAAAGGTGGACCAGGCGTGACTCTAGAATGTGTTTGTACGATATGGGTATCAAATTAAAGGTATTAATAAGAGTTTTAAAAGGGAGTGGTGGTAGTTGTATATGTGAAGTCGTTTTCAAGATATCGACCAAAATGTGGACCAAGGTGACCCAGAACATCATCTGTTGGATACCGCTAATTTATTTATATATGTAATACCTGTCAAGATTTTAAGGATTTTTTATTTCGCCTTGCAGAACTTTTTCATTTTCTTCTACTTAATATGGTAGGTGTCACAACCATTTTATAAAGTTTTTTCTAAATATATATTTCGCGTCAATAAACCAATCCAACTACCTCACCATGTTTCATCCCTTTTTTCGTATTTGGTATAGAATTATGGCATTTTTTCATTTTTCGTAATTTTCGATATCGAAAAAGTGGGCGTGGTCATTGTCGGATTTCTTTCATTTTTCATACCAAGATAAAGTGAGTTCAAGTAAGTACGTGAACTAAGTTCATTAAAGATATGTCGATGTTTGCTCATGTTATCGTGTTAACGGCCATGCGGAAGAACAGACGAACGACTGTATATAAAGACTGGGCGTGGCATCAAGCGATTTCACCCGTTTTAACAGAAAACAGTTAACATCATAAAATCTATTCCCCTACCAAATTTCAAAAGGATTGGTTAATTTTTGTTCAACTTATGGCGTTAAAAGTATCCTGGACAAATTAAATGAAAAAGGGCGGAGCCACGCCCATTTTGAAATTTTCTTTTATTTTTGTATTTTGTTGCACCATATCATTACTGGAGTTGAATGTTGACATAATTTACTTATATACTGTAAAGATATTAAATTTTTTGTTAAAATTTTACTTTAAAAAAAATTTTTTTTTTTAAAGTGGGCGTGTCCTTCTCCGATTTTGCTAATTTTTATTAGGCGTACATATAGTAATAGGAGTAACGTCCCTGCCAAATTTCATCATGATATCTTCAACGACTGACAAATTACAGCTTGCAAAATTTTTAAATTCCTTCTTTTAAAAGTGGGCGGTGCCACGGCCATTGTCCAAAATTTTACTAATTTTCTATTCTGCGTCATAAATTCAACTCATTTACCAAGTTTCGTCGCTTTTCTGTATTTGGTAATGAATTATCGCACTTTTTCGGTTTTTCGAAATTTTCGATATCGAAAAAGTGGGCGTGGTTATAGTCCGATATCGTTCATTTTAAATAGCGATCTGATATGAGTGCTCAGGAACCTACATACAAAATTTCATCAAGATACCTCAAAATTTAATCAAGTTATCGTGTTAACGGACCGACGGACGGACGGATATGGCTCAATCAAATTTTTTTTCGATCCTGATTATTTTAATATATGGAAGTCTATATCTATCTCGATTCCTTTATATATGTACAACCAACCGTTATCCAATCAACCTTAATATACTCTGTGAGCTCTGCTCAACTGAGTATAAAAATTGGAATATTTTGAAAATCGACTTTTGACCAGTTAGATTGATCAAATACCCCACCGTGCGCCGTGCACCAAACTAGTGCTCCGTATGTTCAGCTCAGGTTTTACTAGTACTCCTAGGTATTTGGCTATGCTAGGGACACTTAGCTCTTGATCATTAAGAGAGTGTTAGTTAAAACTTAAAATTTTCGTATTTTTGATGTAAACCACTAACATTTTTGCCTCTGAGGAGTTAGAGATGGACTTTGGGAACTCGTTTTTCCAAGCACATACTACATATTTCCGTTACATTAACATATTTTGGTTTATTTATTAAAATATTTTTTTTATATTAATAACTACTTTCCTACAAATTTATTTTAATTTAATCACTTTGCTATTTTAAAAACAATATAAATTTACTGGCAAAAATAAAAGTAATAATAATAGTATCAAGTATTAGATATAAATGCAAAATCTGGCATTCAGTTCCAGGTAATTGCTTTACCCTGCACTCAAATTGAGGTATTAATTGTTTTTAAAATTCGCTGGACGCTTCTCGACGAAAGCGGTCATGCCTTCCTTGCGATCTTCCTGTAAAATGAAACATAAAAAGTTAAACTGTGTTGCTCTCATATTCCCTCATTTACTCACAGTTGCGAATGTTGCATGGAAAGTACGACGTTCGAACTTCAGACCTTCCTGTAATGTAGTTTCATACGCTGTATTCACAGCCTCCTTGCACAACTGTACAATCAAACCAGAATGTGTGCCAATCTTTTCACCCAATTTAACGGCCTCATTGACCAGCTGATCCGCAGGCACCACTTTACTAACCAAACCCAATTTCTCTGCCTCAACAGCAGAGATCATGTTGCCGGTCAAACACAATTCCATTGCCTTCGATTTACCAATAATACGTGTCAAACGTTGAGTGCCGCCAGCACCAGGAATGGTACCCAAAGCAATTTCAGGTTGTCCAAACTTCGCTTTATCTCCAGCATAAATGATGTCACACATCATAGCCAATTCGCAACCACCACCCAATGCATAACCATTTACAGCAGCAATAATAGGTTTCTGACAGCGTGCAACCTGCGACCAATCGCTAAGGAAATTACCCATAATACATTTTGAGTAGGTATTCCCCTGCATTTCCTTAATATCAGCGCCTGCAGCAAATGCTTTTTCGCTGCCAGTGATGACAATGGCGGCAATACTGCTATCTTGTTCATAGGTCTGCAGAGTTTTACTCAGCTCAGTCATAAGACCATTGCACAAGGCGTTGAGTGCTTTGGGGCGATTCAATGTGATGACGGCAACATTTCTCTTTTCGCCAGTTACTTCATGCTTGAGATATTCCAAGTTGGCGGCTGCAAAGATAGAAGAAGAAAAAAACATCAGCCAAACAAATCAGAGTTACATTAGGGGTATTCCATCGTCACGGGTGGGACACTTGTACGCATAATTGCATGTTTGTTAAAGGATTTTAATAAATTTTACAAGTTATTCCTAGTTTGAATATAGATTTCGGAAAATATAGTCAATTGTTAATGCACCAATTGAAAAAAGAGCCGTAATATTACAAAGTATTATGATAAAATTAAATTTTAAAAGTTGTCACGGGTGGGACAGAAAAAAGAAGCTATTCTCTAGTCACATAAAGTATTACTTAAACTCCGAATTTATAAAAGTAATTCATTTTATTTAAATATCTCCATTTGCACATAACATATGTGGAATATAATAACTTGAAAATAGCTTACTTTCAGTTTCTACTTTTATAATAATAATTCAAAATTGTCGTGCCACGGGTAGGACACGTTCGAACTGAAAGTACTTTGAAAGTTTATTTACCATAATTTATAGATGCCAAAGGGTCAGAATCGGACTCGTTCGATGCTTTACCATAAATTAAAGATGCCAAAGTTTCAGAGTCGGACTCGTTCCATGAACTTTCATCATCGTCGGAATAAATTTTTTTTACGTAAGTTTAAATACTTAAAGACTAGTAAGTTTTGAATGTAAGTCCCATAGAAAGATCCTGTTGACTACATATTTTGAAGAAATGGTGTGCCTGAACCTTTTTAATAGCGAGTATATCGTTCCATCTTCGGTCAAGCATGATTATGTTAGCTTCAACCTCTTCTTCAGATAAATGCATAGTCTCAATATTCTTTACAACCTTTCTAGCAGTCAACATGAAATCTACAGCATTATTGATATCAGGCTTACGTTGCCGTACATGACTCCATACCGACCTCTTCACAACGGCGCCAACTCCATTTACTGCTCCTTTTCCATGGGAAGTGGCGAAAAAATACCACTCTACCTGCACATTAAAATCTGTAGGCATATAACAAAGGTTCGATAGGGTATACTCGTTTTAAATTGTGATGCTGCACCATCAGAGAACATTTTAATTGTTTTAGTCCGGGAATTTCATTTTTTAGTGACACGATAATCTCTTTTAGGCACGCATACCACAGTATACTTGTCATGGCATAAAACGTCACTAACAATGGGGTACGAATATCTTTTGCCTTCAGCCAGCCATACACACGCAGTAAATACTGTAATCTGTGCATGGCCCCATTGTGCAGACTGAATCCCATCTTGCATTATTACGCTATAGTTTTCAGCAAAATATATTTGCATGATTGCTTCGTCAGTAGCTAGTTCTACTTTCACCTTAATAAATGTGTCAGATTTCATTCTTTTTACATAAAGATGACTCTTAAAGCGGGGGACTTGTTCATCCAACTCTGCAAGGGCGTTTTCGATAGTGCCTTCTACTGATATCAATTTATGCCGTCCATCAATTTCTGTCCATTTTTTCCAGCAAAAAAAAAACATTTAAATCATTTCTATTAGTGTTTCTTAGAATATTCTTAATTTGCTTTATGCATCGACTGCATTTTCCAAGCATACATTCTTCACATGTTACATCACAACAAATCTTCTGTAATAAGTCACTGCCAGTAGAAGGGAAATACGGAATCTTTCTGGCAATACTTTCTGTTAGATAATTGCAATTTGCGTGGTACTTACATTCACAGACATTATGTGGTATTTGACTAGTCAATAGTACATATTCAGGACGAAGCTCATAAAATTTAGAAATGTGTATATTCGCCGCAGGGTTGTCATTTTGGAAGAGAAAATAAGCTTCTCGAACCGTCATATTCATATGACGCTTCTGAATTGGTACTTTTTCCCCCTGTTTCAATATCCTTTATAATCTTAACATCTTTAAGTTTGTTATTAATTTTTTTATTACATCAGAAATAGCATGCCTACACATTCTTTTCCATGCAGGTAGGAGCAGTAAGTTACGAGGATCATCAACATTTTCCAAAGCAAGCTTTCGAATGACTGCTAGTGTCTTGTTTGGGCTGGAATGATGTATTTTCCTTACCTTATTGACAGCTTTTCCCAATGTCTGATTGCAAGAATACGACCCCAAAGATGAAAACGACTTTCCGCTTTGTTGTACTGAACTTGACGCTAGAAGTCTTTTTCTTTCTCTATTTCTTTTTGTTGCCTGCCCCATTTCATTTGTTTGAAACGATTTTCCTCCTCATTCCTTATTTTACGGCTTATCTCATCCCGTTTCCTTTCCAGCAATAAGTGGTCAGCAAAATCGTCAGGTGATTCCTTTAGTTTCTGTCTATACTTTATCATTCTTTCCGCCGATGTTGTTTTACCCATAGTTCTGATCAAAATTTCTGTTAACATAATTAACCCACCTCCAAGAACGGTCCCACCCATATCTGTCACGGCTGGGACATATTTCACTACTGCATATCTCTTAAATATCTTTGTAGAAACGAAATTGCAATTGTGGTATACATTCGCAATATAATTCTAGTTTTAGGCAATAAACACGAAAAAATGGTTCATCACTAATTTAGGAAAAAAAGAATTTTGTCTTTTTGTTTTGTAACGGGTGGGACAAGGCCGATATTGTTTTATTTATTGTACAAAAAATAATAATAACTTACCCAATGTGAGATAAAACTAAATTTTATTAAATAAAGACGAAATCCTGTATTCACTACAACTATCATTCACTTGAATTGAGAACCACATACAATTTGACAGCTATTTCAAAACTACCTTATTCACCCTTACAAAAAATGCGTGCCAAATACTTTACTTTAAAACGTGAAAAAAATAATTTTTGGTCTGTGGTTCTCTTTCTCATGGAAGCTCCCATTAACGTCTTAAGACTTCTCCAACTGAAAGTCCTCGACGTTTTATTATTAAATATGTTGCTTAATGGTAGGGCTTTCAAGTTTGTTCATTTATTGCAACGTCTCTAATGCACGGCTCAGTCTGCCAACCTTACGAATGGGAGAACTTCCCTTAAATTAAACATAAACGCGAGGAAACATCGCATCATACGTGATAAAATTCTTAGATCTAGAAACAAATTGTTTTAAGCTCAGCTAGCTGACGAATTAAATGCGTTTTCGCAGATGCGAGGCACTTCCTTATGATGAGTCGACTATCCCAAAATTACCCGTACTCGAATTGTGGACTGGACGTAAAGCTCCCTCGCAATGAGATAAATTAACAAGCCTCTGATCAGAGCACAAAGTAGATACTGGCCTTGTTGTTGAAAAGGGATTTCGGCACCAAGTCTTTTCGTTTACGTGAATGAAAATTCCGCGGCAGAGGTATGCCTGTCGTAGGAGGCGCCTAAAATACCCAAAAGATACAAGGGGTTGTGTAGCGCAACCTTTCAAGGAGTTGTGGGTGACGAAAATCTCATTGGCGTCAGTTTTCACGAACGGTGCTAGGGGTTGAGCCGCCCTCTGGATCCTGCAGCCTAACCTGTTTCTTTCAAGTGACGACCCCAAAACTGTGATGCCGTAGAACTAGATGGGTTTTACGGGGATTCAAGGGGTTGATAAGCGCAATACAAAGCTTTATAGCTTCAAAGCTTCCGCAAACCTCACCTACGCGAGTGGAATCGTGTTACAAATATGAATGTACCGATTACACATATTTAGCAAGCGAGGCTTTGGCGACCCCAAGTTCCTCATGGAAGTAGGGGGTGCGGAGGTGGGGATGGCGTAGAAGGTTTAATGTGGTCATATAAATCGTTCCTGAGATGCTCAGGCTAGTACTTTAATGGTGCTTTGCTACCGGAACGTTCCGGATCTATATCCGGCAAAGGATCATCAACAACGATAACACTCCCCAAAGCCTTTTATCGTTAATACAACAACAACGACAACATGGGTCTTACGACCGCGGTCTACAGTTTCTTGTTTTTGTTTTCCGATATGTTGTTGTTATTGTTGTTGTTGTTGTTGTTGTAGCAATATTTCGCCCCACCTAATAGCTCTCCCTGATGGGGAGTATTCTCGCCACATTATGTAGATGGTGTTCTGGGGACATTAGAAGATAGCCCGTGGCGGTTCTGAGCGCAGTATTTTGCAGGTCTGTAGCTTCTTCCAGTGGGTAGTTTTTAGGCTTGGCGACCATATAGGGGACGCGTAGCACGCAAACGGTTGGCCGATTGCTTTGTATGTGGTTATGAGCGTTTCTTTGTCTTTTCCCCAAGTACTGCCAGCAAGAGATTTGAGGATTTTATTACGGCTCTGGATTTTCGGAACAATTGCGGCTGCGTGCTCACCAAAATGTAGATCCTGATCAAACGTCACACCCAAGATTTTGGGGTGTGTAGGACAGTCGGTAGCGTAGTGCCATCGACGTGGATGTTCACAATGGTCGGCATTTGGGACGTCCATGTTGTAAATAAGGTCGCGAAAGATTTAGTCGGTGATAATGCCAGGTTTCGCGAGGTGAAAAAACTGTAGAGATCAGGGAGGTAGCCGATTATTCTGTTGCAAAGCTCATCCATCCGTGGGCCCGGGCCTTTGGCCATTATTGTGCAGTCACCGGCGTAAGAAACGATAGTAACTCCTTCCGGTGGCTAAGGTAGTTTTGATATGTAAAAATTTAACAAAAGTGGGGATAGGACACCACCCTGTGGCACCCCTTGTTTAATTCTTCTTGGCTTTGATGTTTCGTTTCTGAATTGCACCGATGCCTGCCGACCACCCAGATAATTTGCGGTCCATCTTTTAAGACATGGGGGAAGGGTAGACCCTTCCAAGTCTTGCAGTAACGTGCCATGGTTGACCGTATCAAAAGCTTTTGATAGGTCTAGCGCTACGAGTACTGTTCTATGGTGGGGCTTCTGATTTAAACCACAATTTATCTGGGTGCTAATGGCATTTAGCGCGGTGGTGGTGCTATGGAGTTTTCTAAAGCCATGCTGATGACAGACTAGCTGCAAATTTGCTTTGAAGTAGGGGAGCAAAATGGCTTCAAGCGTCTTGGCTACTGGCGATAGGAGAGATATCGGGCGATATGACTCTCCTATGTTAGCTGGTTTCCCAGGCTTTAGTAGCGGGACCACCTTGGCCATTTTCCATTTTTCGGGTATGACAAAGGTGGAAAGAGACAGGTTGTCTTCAGATATCGTTTTATTCAGTGTTTCTTTAGAAGCGTAAAGTTCAGTTATGGTCTTTCTGGTTCTGATTTTTTGTTTTTAAGTGGCATTGGTCCGCATAATTTCGACTGCTGAGGGGAACATCAGCTCATCTCAACTTACAGCTCGAAAGCGTCCTACATTCGTATATCAGAATTCGTTTGAAATGCGCTCCACCTCAAAATTTTTTCATAAACATCCTTTTTCCACATTGTACTGAATTTATACCCATATAGCGCGTACTGCTAGGTATTAAATTCTAAAGTTGGGCAATCTTCTGAAATAGGTCATTTTCGAAACTACAACTAAGATAGATGATATTCCACTCAACAGTCGATTTGATGCGAATTGAAGGTTTAATGTGGTCATATAAATCGTTCCTGAGATGCTCAGGCTTGTACTTTAATGGTGATTTGTTACCGGAACGTTCCGGATCTATATCCGGCAAAGGACCATCAACATCGATAACACTCCCCAAAGCCTTCGGGGAGAAACCTTATCGCTACAACAACAACAACAACAACAACAGCAACGACATCATCATCATACGTTTTGCAAAAAGAAGTTCCCTTGTTATGTTGTTGTTGTTTTTGTAGCGATAAGGTTGCTCCCCGAAGGCTTTGGGGAGTGTCATCGATGTGATGGTCCTTTGCCGGATACAAATCCGGTACGCTCCGGTACCATAGCACCATTAAGGTGCTAGCCCGACCATCTCGGGAACGATTTATGTGGCCACATTAAACCTTCAGGCCATTCCCTCCCTCCCTACCCCCAAATTCCATGAGGAGCTTGGGATCGCCAGAGCCTCGTCGGATAGTGAAACAGGATTCGCCGCGGATAGGTGAGGTTGACAATTGGGTTTGGAGAAGCTATATATTGCGCTGGCAACCTTAACGGTTGCGCTACACAGCCCCTTGAATATGGTACTTTAGTCGCCTCTTACGACAGGCATACCTACCGCGGGTATATTCTGATCCCCTAACCCGCTGGGGTTCCCCCTTGTTATCACATTTTGGTGTTTTTAATTTGAGCTGATAAGCTTCACCAAGAACATCGCACATACAAATCAAAACTGAGACTGTCGGGTACCTTAAGTATATACCGACCTATCTGTATAATACACTCTGAAACAAAAAAGAAATTGGTAAGAACTAAAAGCTCGTTGAGGGGAATGGTAGAAGCTGCTAGGTTTTTGCATTATTTGAACAAGGGGGTTTTGAGGTGATCGCTGTTTAGATATATAACGATTACATAACAGGCAAGTGTCAACAGCATTGAATCTTAACACCACGCCCTCTTTTTTATTAAAAAAAAAGCACCTTGCACTTGGACTTGAAAATATCCACACAGCAAAAACAATTTGGTATTCCAAAGTCCAAAATGCTGCACAACTTTTATTAAACATAGCAATGTACATACCTACATACATATGTATAGTTGTGCATAGATATGTCTGTACATATGTTCAGAGAACTTTTTTATACAATTTTGTATCATTTATTGTTTTTCGATATCTCACCTGAAGCAAAGAAACGTGGCGCTAGCTGGGATTGTTTTGCTGCCACTTGAAATACATGTTGAGCACGTCCAGACAGGAGTTTTGCAATGCTCGCCATCTTTATACTATCTTTGTATTAATTTTAGTTATCACACCCCCCTACAAAGTAAACATACACACAATTTATAAGTTTGTAGGTATTTTAAGCTGTTATCAAAGCACCGTACTTACTTCGCTACTCTTTGAAATTGAATAAAATTCCAAATTGTAGAAATTTATTGAAAGCCGCAAACAATGAGCATGAAAGCCGGTTGGAAATGGGCACTGATCTTGTTTTTCCAAACGTGTGTGAATAAGTGAAATGAGGGTATAAATAAATATTGGGGCGATGCTACTCGTTTATATGAAATGAAGCGAGATGACTTGTTTGTTGTTGGCTTGCGAGCGTGTGCCATACGCCGTTTTGTCATATGGTTTTGTGATAGAATTCACCTCTAATAGCATGCGCTTGTGTGTTTATGTGTTCGAATGCTCCCCTTCAGCTCCCCATGGCTGCTTCATTGTGTAGTGAAGATGACAAAATATTTGTTGAGTTTATTAACAACTTATTCAACATACCGTAACCAAAGTTCTTTGCATAGTAACGAAACGGCGGCAAATTACGGGCTCGGCCACCAAACTACAGATCCCCAGCGAGTGAAGGGGCTTATAATATTACCGCAGCATGCATGCCTGTCACAACACGCGACTAAAATCCACAGATTCGAAGTTTCGAGGTGTCAAAAACACGTTCCCAAGCTAGTACCGGTAATGGACTAACCATGACACTCCTTAAGCCTACGGATAACGTTGTTGCTATTTAAATAACAACAAACAAACTGCAGACATCCTTAGGTTAGGTTAGAGTGGCCACCGGTGCGAGCACCAGTGCACTTAGGCCCAAAAAGGTAGAATAGTGATACCACGTCGATCTCTCCCCTACTCAAACCAACAGC
Organism: Eurosta solidaginis; assembly: GCF_040869045.1. NCBI lineage: Eukaryota > Metazoa > Arthropoda > Insecta > Diptera > Tephritidae > Eurosta > Eurosta solidaginis. Next base: position 40,475,995 of record NC_090321.1, on the reverse strand, counting down.
TCGATACAGCAAACGTCAGGAGTTTCTTGGGTTCCAACTTAGCCAGATCACAAAGATCGTCAAAGAAGGAAGATCCCAGAGATTTCTTACTCTTGTGCCAAAGCGCGGGACAATCGCACAGAAAATGTTTGACTGTTTCTATCTCCTCTGCGTCTTTGCAGCTGCTGCAGTAATCATTATAGGGAGCACCCAGCCGTTGTGCGTGCCTCCCGATTGCTATGTGGCCGGTTATAAGTCCAACCACCAGAGATATGCCCCCCCCCCCCACCCAAGGATACACGAGCTTGGAGTGGTAGCAGGATTCAAGATAGCTCCATCTCACATCCGCATCCCTAAGGAAAATCCCTTTCAAAATGAGCTTACAGGTAGCGAGCGGCATGCTCAATCCCTTCCAGGACGACGAAAGCAGAACGGATGTGCCCCCTCTACAAGTTGGTCAGCCATCTCATTGCCCGGTATACTCGAGTGTCCAGGCACCCATACCAGACTGAGGGAAGTTTGCTCAGCGATCTCGTTAAGAGATTTGCGGCACTTCGCTACTGTCCTGGACTTACATGTGACCGATCCAAGTGCTTTTAGTGCAGCCTGGCTGTCAGAGTAAATACAAATTTGGTTATAGCCATGAGCAGCCTTCCCCAGGTGATCAGCGGCCCCATTTATAGCAGCCACCTCCGCCTGAAAGATGCTGCAATGATCGGGTAGGCTAAATGATAGATTCCACCCAAGTTGAGGTGCAAAGATACCTCTACCCACCTTATAATCCAGTTTGGAGCCGTCAGTATATATATGCAACCTATCGCTCAGGTCCGGCGGCTCCTTCAACCAATAACTGACGAAGGCGAATGCAGATACATAAGGATAGCTGCATGGCCATCCACATTGTCTCTCCATCGGATAACTCTCGCAGCCGCAGAGCAGAAAAGACCGCACATTGCTTGGCCATTAAATCTATTGGCAACACATTAAAAATAGTGTCTAGCGCCTCCGCCGGGGTGGTGCGCAGGGCACACTCCCCACGCAGATTAGAGCAGACATCCTTATAGGAACCAAAAATTCTAATAATGACCATTCCCACTCGAATTATACATATGTGTGTCGGAATGAATAATCCAGGAGTTTCGAGTCGACCTATAGCTCTGTTTTGTCTTCATTTCAATACAGCACTTCATTGAAGCTAATATCCCGAAAGCAATGGGAACTACATAAATGGCGCCAGCTTTACATACAGTATGTACCTGTCCTCAAGTCTAGCCATGCTTGTGGCTACCTTTCAACGTGTACCTCTTTTTTAACACATACATGGCCTAAAAAAGATAATCGAAAGTTATATCAGTGATATGGTCTACTGGCTCGTAAGCCGAATATTTGAAATACGAACCACTCCTAGAAGGTTTTGTGGATGGTATAGATTTTGATGCTCATTTGCCGGATTTAGGTCTAAGAACGATAGACTCCCGCTAAGGAAATCAATGGCCTTAGTCTTCTTCAAGAGGCCAATATCTCTGATGAATGGCTTCTGAGAAGAAGCAAAGCTCAAGACTTTGGATAGGGGTAGCCTTCTGACCGATTTCTTGCTTTTGGCTACCTGCTGAGCCGTAGTGACTGGTGAGATTGCTGGAACAGGTGCAGTAGTGAAACCAGCGCATTCTGGTTCAGGTGCAGTGCACATATTTTTAATGAAAAATCGACGTGACCTCTTTCTTAGTCAGGATACTCGATAGAAGATTACTTCACGTCCCCCAGCGGGGTGGGGGTAAGAATATACCCGCGGTAGGTATGCTGTCGTAAGGGGCGACTAAAATGCCGAATTCAAGGGGTTTGTGTAGCGCAGCCCTTTCAGGTTGCCAGCGCAATACATAGCTTTTCTAAACCCAATTGTCAACCTCAGCTATCCGTGGCGAATCCTGTTTCATTAACAGCCGAGACTGTGGCGTCCCGAACTCCTCATATATCTATGGGTGGGAGGGCGTTATGGCCTAGAAGGTCCATGTGGTCATAACAAATCGTTCCCAAGATGGTCGGGCTTGGTACCGGAACGTACCGGATATTCATCCGACAAAGGACCATCAATTCGATAACGCGGGATTCAAGGGGTTGTGTAGCACAATATATAGCTTCTCCAACCCAATTGTCAACCTCACCTTCGAGCGGCGAATCCCGTTTCACTAACAGACGAGGCTCTGGCGACCCCAAGCTCCTCATGGAACTTGGGGGTGGGGAGGGAGGGATGGGCTGAAGGTTTAATGTGGCCATATAAATCGTTCCCGAGATGGTCGGGCCAGCACCTTAATGGTGCTGTTACCGGAGCGTATCGGATATGTATCCGACAAAGGACTATCACATCGATCACGCTTCCCAAGGCAGTCGGTTCTATGTACCGGAGCGACTCGGGATTTTTCCCGACCAAGGACTGTCATTTCAGTGTGACCCCATTTAATTTGTTTCGTCCCTCCCACAAATTGTCATCCTCCCAGCGGCTCCTTGCAGCAGGACTGCTACATATTCTCTTACTCCGGGAAGGTATCGAACCCAATCCGGGTCCGTCTCCTGACCCCGGTCCTGAGAAATGGTTTTGCTGCATTTGCCAGAAAAGAATCTTTTTAGGACGGTCATACTCTGTTCAGTGTGTCTCGTGCAAGGGATGGTTGCATCGGACAGGTTGTTCTGGGCTTGATCCCAAAACCCGACGTCCACGTAACTTTTATAAATCTTTTGTGGCTCCTTGCTGCTCACGCCCAAGGGCGTCCCGTAGTTTACGCCTAAGCGTATCCCCACTACCTTCCAGCAGCTTCGCTGCTCAGCAAGCCACAACAAGTACCCGCTGCTGCTCGCGCCCCACGGCGCCACCAACTCAAACAGCTGATACCACTCATAACTACTACCTTCGTAGTAGAGCTGGTAGCAATGCTGAGCATCAGCCCCTGTCCCCGTCTTCTTCTCCCCCCCCCCCCCCCCCTCTTTTCTGGCAGCAATCGTGCAGGTCAGGGAAACAGACTCTTAGTCCCTGCCTCCGTTTGCACCGTCTGCCAGCACAGAATATATAGGTTTGCGACATCCGCTCAATGCAGCTCCTGCCTTGGGTGGTGCCACTTTCCTAGATGTTCTGGTCTCCGCGACGGCAACCCCTCGACGGGTTTCATCGCGCCATGTTGCCAGGTCGCAAACCCAAATCATCCGGGTACCCCAATGCTTGCCCAAGGGCGCCCAGTCCCAAGGCCACAACAGCAATTGCGTCCTGGCCTTCCACAACCTAGGCGTAGTCACCCCTCACGCCCTAGAGTGGCGGCGTCACCCCTCATGCACTTCAGAATTCTGCAGTTCAACTGTAATGGACTAACTGGGAAGATTACGGAGATAGTCGATTTCATGAAGCGGCACAACATCCGCATTGTTGCGATTCAAGAGACTAAACTCACAGCAAGATCTGCATTGCAGACCTGCTCTGGTTATAATGTCCACAGGAAAGACCGCGAGAGCGGAAATGGAGGCGGCCTCGCGTTTATTATACACCACTCTGTGCAATATCACATATTTGATCCTGGCATCGACCGCAGTGACAATGTCTTAGAACGTCAAGGCCTATCTGTCCGGTCAGGCGATGCAAATCTAGAAATCATCAACATCTACATCCCTCCTGTCACCTGTTGCCCCAGTGGATACCGCCCTAATATCCAGGCATTACTCACTGGCAACAATCGCATTATCTTAGGCGATTTCAATGCCCATCACGACCTATTGCATTCAAACTTGCGGGCGGACAGTAGGGGTGAGATGTTGGCGGATCAAATAGACGAAACGACGTTCTGCACAATAAACGGAGACGCCCCCACACGTCAAAGCTCGCCAGATATCTCAATCGTGAGCGCAGAACTCGTAAACTGCGTCAACTGGCAGCCGATGGTAACATTGGCATCCGACCACCTGCCCATACTTATTTCGTTCGAGCGTACCGCCGACTTCATCATCACCGAAAAACGCACTTTCATAAACTTCAAAAAAGGAAAGTGGGAAGAATTTAAATCTGCAACAGACAGCAGCTTTGCTGCCCTCCCTATCCCGACTGATGCCCGCCAAGGGGAGCGTGCCTTCCGTAAGGTCATTGAATCCGCCTCGGCACATTTCATTCCCGCCGGGAGAATTCCCGAAATCCGGCCCCACTTCCCGGCGGAGTCCGCGAGCTTAGCGAGGGAACGCGACCTTATAAGACATCTTGATCCAGGCGACCCCCAAATAAGGGATATAAACCAACGCATCAGATTGCTTGTGGACGAACACAAGCGGGCGAAATGGGAAGAGCACCTAAGAGGTTGTAACCTCTCTACCGGTGTATGTAAACTTTGGTCCACCGTAAAATCCCTATCGAATCCGACTAAGCACAAAGACAAAGTTTCCATCGCCTTTGGCGATAAGGTGCTGTCGGATGCGAAAAAATGCGCGAGCGCTTTCTGCCGACAATATATAATGCATCCTACGGTCGACAAAGATAGACGGAGAGCCAATAGACACGCACATAAACACAAACTCAGCGCGTCACCAATTACCATCACCGCTAGAGAGGTTGAGGACGCCATTGGTCGCGCTAAACCATCCAAAGCAGTGGGCCCAGACGGCATAGCCATGCCGATGCTTAAAAACCTAGGGAAAGAGGGTTTCAAATATTTAGCGCATGTCTTCAACCTGTCTCTTTCCACCTTTGTCATACCCAAGAAATGGAAAATGGCCAAGGTGGTCCCGCTACTAAAGCCTGGGAAACCAGCTAACGTAGGTGAGTCATATCGTCCGATATCTCTCCTATCGCCAGTGGCAAAGACGCTTGAAGCCATTTTGCTCCCTTATTTCCAAGCACATTTACAGCTAGCCCCTCATCAGCATGGCTTCAGAAAATTCCATAGCACTACCTCCGCGCTAAATGTCATTAGCACCCAGATAAATTGCGGTTTGAATCAATATCCCCACCATAGAACAGTACTCGTAGCGTTAGACCTATCAAAAGCGTTTGATACGGTCAACCATGGCTCGTTACTGCAAGACCTGGAAGGGTCCACCCTTCCCCCATGTCTTAAAAGGTGGACCGCAAATTATCTGGGTGGTCGGCAGGCATCGGTGCAATTCAGAAACGAAACATCAAAACAAAGGAGAATTAAACAAGGAGTGCCACAGGGTGGTGTCCTATCCCCGCTTTTGTTTAATTTCTACATATCTAAGCTACCTTCACCACCGGAAGGAGTCACAATCGTTTCCTACGCCGATGACTGCACAATAATGGCCACAGGCCCAGGCCCAAAGATCGATGAGCTATGCAATAAAATAAACGGCTATCTCCCTGATCTGTCCAGTTTTTTCGCCTCGCGAAACCTGGCATTGTCACCGACTAAATCTTCCGCGACCTTATTTACAACATGGACGCCCCAAATGTCGACCATATTGAACATCCACGTCGACGGCACTACGCTACCGACTGTCCTACACCCCAAAATCTTGGGTATGACGTTTGATCAGGATCTACATTTTGGTGCGCACGCAACCGCAATTGTTCCAAGAATTCAGAGCCGTAATAAAATCCTCAAATCCCTTGCTGGCAGTACCTGGGGAAAAGATAAAGAAATGCTCTTGACCACATACAAAGCAATTAGCCAGCCGATTACGTGCTACGCGTCACCCATATGGTTGCCAAGCCTAAAAACCACCCACTGGAAGAAACTACAGGCCTGCCAAAATACTGCTCTCAGAATCGCCACGGGCTGTCTTCTTACGTCCCCAGAACACCATCTGCATAATGAGGCGAGAATACTCCCCATCAGGGAGAGAAATCAGATGCTGACCAAACAGTTTCTGTTGAATACCCAGAAACCTGGGTATCCCAACAGACATCTGATTGACGAACCAGCACCGCCTAGGGGCCTAAGGAGTCATCTCCGTAAGCATTTTGAGGAAATACGGCACCTGAGAACCCAGCCGTATGAAGCGGAAAAACACAAGCAGGTCCTTGGTGAACTCCATAGACAGGCGTCGGACCTTTATGTCGGGAATTGCCCGGTGAATCCAGTACTTGAAGAAAAATATCCAGAACTCGCAGAAGAGGAACGCATACTCCCCAGGGAAACGCGTGTCACTCTTGCTCAACTTCGTTCTGGATACTGTAACAGGTTAAACTCTTACCTATCCAGAATCAACCCCTACATACAAAATGTATGCCCTGCTTGCAATGTGTCCCCACATGACACCAACCATCTCTTTAATTGTAATGTGGAACCAACGCCTCTAACACCCCTTTCCTTATGGTCGACCCCTGTTGAAACGGCAAGTTTCCTTGGACTCCCGTTAGAGGATATTGATGACAATTTGTGATCGGTCGCGGCTATTAGGTGGGCGAGCATTGCTACAACAACAACAACAACATCGATAACACTCCCCAAAGCCTTCGGGGAGTAACCTAATCGCTACAACAACAACAACAAAAATTCTATAACGCTCCCCAAGGCCTTCGGGGAGTGTGCTTATCGCTACAAAGACAACAACATATAACTTCTCGCCCTGCGGGCAGTGTTGACCCGGTTGAATACCTGTGGTTGGCCGTCAGTGGCGGAAGATGTCATCGGTATTTGGCAGTTCGATAGGATAAAGGGGTCAAAGCTATTGGCCTGAGACTGGAAACTCACGTGGGGGCTTATGGCTTTATTCGACGATTATTTTCAGCCAGATAAAAGCATGGTGTGTTCGAGCCGCCAAATAATACCGGAAGTATTGCTAAAGTTCTACCTTATTGATGGAATGTTGCTGATACTTAAGCGAACGCGCGACGAAGAACGAAAACAAAGAATCTAATATATATAAATAAAAATTATCTAATGGCTATTGACCTTCAGGGCAGCAATAATAGCTATAGATTGCTTACCTCTATCCAGTAAATAACTATCCATCCAGCTTTATTTCTGACCTTTTATTTACACATTTTTCTAAAAATATAAAATAAAATCTTGATATAGTATGTATATTCAAATTTTTTATTTTTATTTTAAGCATTTAGTTAAAGAAACCTGTAGCTCATCATTAGCATTTATAAAAAAATTTAAATATAGTACAAAATATTATAATTCATATTTAATATTTTGTATAATTAAGTATCCATAACCGTTACTCCTCATTTCTGTTCTGTTTTGCAAACAACGCCGAAGCATATATCTATGACGTAAATCAGTGAAGTGCTTAGAACCGATTACAAAAAGGAAAATCCATTTCAAACTCTATATATAATTTAAAATGAAAATGAGGTACAAAAGATATATTGAACCGATTTTAGTTAATTACTAATAATATAATATGTTACTAATATGCCATCAAAAAAATTTTAAATAAACATGCTGCAGATGGCAAACAAAAGTAAATTACAAAACAAACTTTGCAATATTCAAAAATAAAATGTGCATAATTCTTGCTTTAGCGAAATGTTAGACGGATGATTTGACTATTTTTATTTTAATCGTTTTTTATCCTTGCGTTTCACTTTTTATATGGATAAGGCGGCGTACCAAGGAATTTGCGCTTTTTAAGTGTACTTTTAAGTGGTGTGGCTGTGAATTTAAATAAAAGAAAATTTAAAATCAACATAACACATTAAAAAGCAAACCAACCATATAGCGAATATAGGGATTCCTTATTGTTGCGACTAGGAGTGCGCGTAATCGTATTCGTTGAACCATTTGTTTGTGTATTCTCTTTATCTGCTTCCAAAATAACATATTGACCCCAATAATCGCCAGATATCTTCAAAAGATTCTGCATCGTTGTGAATTGCATGTACACTTCTGTGAAAATGGCATGCCTGTCAGGATCTGCCGATGAGTAGCCAACAATAGTTGGCCCGAATACGCGCGCAATATTATCGATGGGCATTAATACTTCACGACATTCAGCTATACGCTGGAAATGTAATATTAAAAATGCTAAAGTATCACGATTTGCTTGCGGTAAAGCATCGACTGCCTTGAAAAGGTCCTTTTGTATTTCAGTTTCAGATGGCTGTTGCACTGCATTACAAAAATCTTTCCACAAATTAGTGGGTATAAGCGGCTCGCGTAGTGAACGCAAAAAATCTTTAACACAACCACATAACACATGTACGTCAATATTAGCGAGATGAGGTGTATTCTTGCCGCGTAGGAAACGCTCTTTGAGTGCTTTAACTTCACGTTCCGAACCGGACACACGATATATACCAACCTCATTGAGTCCGCGCGACTCAATTTCGTTAACGCAATGTACAATGAGAGCTGGTATCATCGGCGACACGTTCGGTGCATAATCGCTAAGATAGCCTTTTATATTGGATGTGGGTGTGCCTGATTGTGGCACACAGCTTACTGTTAGCGCCAAACGACAATCGGCATGACAACGTATTGAACAATCTCGACAGCGTACACCCACTGTACCAAAACGAATTCTGCAAATGAAAAATAATATATAAGAGCATTTTCTTAAATTTGAAGTAAAAACATTACTTTTTCTGACAATGTGCGCAGGTATCAGTACGTATAAAGGTACGTGAAGCAAAATTGTGCTGACGCATTAGTTGCCCGCGTAAGCCTGACACTTGAGGCGAACATAGATTAACACCTGGTCGACATTTGATAGCTGTCATTGGTGTTACTGGTGGTGCAGTGGCACCTTTATATGGTGTGCGTGTAGGCGTAGAGCAACCAGCTTCTTGTGGACTGCCGCATTCTTTATCTAAAGCTGAAGTTGCTGTAATCGGAACAGCAGGCATAGATTCAATTGTTGATTCCGCTCGTATAGCACCATTTCCATCTTGTGGTATAGTTACTTTGGTAGTAGCACAAATACGATCTGACCCAGGCGCCACATCCATTGTATGTTGATGTACACCAGTGCCACTACGTCGGGTAGAACGTCTTGTAGCTGTACTAGGAGTTGTTGGCATACCAGCACCACTAACACGTGAACGCTTACCACCCACGCATGGTATTGAATTTTTAGGCAATGAAGGACGATGTTTTTGCCAACCTGTTGATGGGCGTACATCTAGAAAATCATCTTCGGATTGCGTAATTGACAAATCTGATAGAAATGACCCTGTCGAATTAATATCATTGCCGTATTTTTCCCCAATACGGTTCATAGATTTGCGCTTGCGTGGCAGCGTTTTTAGAAAAGCTAGCTTATCGCGTGTTTCATTATTCATAGTTGCATCTTTCTGTACTAAATCTGCTACAGCAATTATTTTTCTTTCCATTTGATCACGTTCATGTTCTGCTTCACGTCTTAATTTGCTTTCAACCTCAAGCAAGCGACGCGCATGGTACAGCTTCGTTTCTAAATCCGCCATTGATTCCAGTGAGGCATCTAATTCCTTTTGTATGCGTTGTGCTTCTTTTGCTGTCTCCAAGCACTCTTGGCGAAATTGTTCTTGTAAACGTAATACACGAAGAAATTCTAAAAAATACGTAGCATTAGCAAGTCTCTATTACATAAAACTAAATAATCACCTTCCTCTGCGGTGCCGTCAGTTAAAACTTGTATGCAGCGCCGTATATCATCGAAAGTCGCCAGGGTAGACAACGCGGCAACCGACATTTTTCTGTTCGACTTTTACAAAACAACAATGCTGTTATTAGTTAAGTACAAGCCTATAGCTATTAAATGTGAAGAAAACCAAATTATCTACTAATTTGTTCCTTATATTTTGTTTAATTTACTCGTAAATATGAGCAAATGAAAACACACCGCATGAAGTTTTCGAACAAATTTTCTCTGTTGACCGTTGAATTGAAACAACAAAAATGCAGCAGCTGTCAAGCTGAATGGCGTGAGTTACACTACACATGAAAAGATGCCAGATGAATGAAAACTCTACGAAATGTCCTTAATTTCGCAAAATAATTTTAAAATTTTTTGAATACTTTTGATTTGAAATATTTTTTCAATTATATATCTTTGTTTCTTTGATAGGAGCAAAGGAATATATTTTTGATGTACATGGCGTAACAAGTTTACAAATACTCTGAAAAAAACGTATTTCCACTACGCCAAGAACACTAAAACGGCAATTACCCACCGACGGGTGCCGCACGTACGGACGTTTGTCGTACGAAACACGTTTGTGCGTCTGTGTACATGCACATAACATATTTGTTTGTGTATTGTTTACAGATAAGCACTGTTGCCATTGACCATTTTGCATCCATGCTTATGGAAACATCAACTTTTTCCAATTTAATTTTTGATGTTGTAAAAGGCTGGAATTTATATTAAATAAATATAAATAGATTACATATTTATAATCTGCACTTTTACATAATTATTTCGAATTATTTTCACAATTTTTCAAACTTTAATTAGGTGTTTTTGCATAAAACTGCAAACGGTCAAAAATTAGCGCACAAAAGTTTACTAGGCAACTCTGTCTAGTGAGAGAGCGATCAGCTGACACGTTCTTACGGAAAAAATTAAAATTGTTTTGATTTCTACGTTCCGGGCTACGTACGTACGGGCGTTGCACATCGGTGAGTTTTCGTTTACATTGCACACTCATAAAGCTGTAGTGGAATTCACTAACTTTTTTAACGACATTTGCCATCGCTTTACTTGAGAATCGATAACTATAACGATTTCGTTATTCAGTAATTATTTTGTATCGATATTTGTTTATCGACGATCAGCTGTGTTGTTAAATAAACGGCAAGTAAATTGGCTGCGTTAAAAATCACGATATTAACATTTCTGGCAATTTTAGTTAAAAAGAAAATCGGAACTTTAATTATATACTTTCTAACACGAAAAGCTGCTTTATAAATCAAATGGCATTTGAGTACTTGGCGTACGTTTTATCACAAGATGAAGAATTACTAAGTCCATCACCAGTGGACAGACACCTTCTTAGAGAAGTATATAACCCATTCCACTTGAATGGAACGGAGTTTCGAAAGCTGTACCGACTAACCCCCGACTTGTCTCATGATATTTTTTCTCAACTTGATGGTCAATTAGAGGGTACAAGAATAACTGAGATATCAAGAGAGAAAAAAAAAATAAATTAATACCGCATTTACTTACCTTTTGTTAAAATATGTAAAAACTTTTAAAAGCATTTCGTATACGGAATTTATTTATTTTTGGCACTCCTTTTGTGCTTTTCGCATTTTTAGGTTTCGTTAAGCTGTGCTGCCACCTTTCTACTATTAAAACGAAATTTAAATATCATTTATTTCGATTCGTTAAAACTAAGTTAGTGAATAGTACAATCGATAAGGCAAGCGACAAAATCGTTAATTAAAAACTCGACAAACCGCATCGTTATAAATTAGAGAATTCCACTACTGGAGTCATTGGTGCCGTATGTCATATCGCTGTATCCGTATCCCTAACGTTATCAGCTGTTTATCGTTACGACGGTAAACCAAAACCCAATTGGTTGGCTACGATACGGTTACGACTTTAGCGGCACCAATAATCGATTGCATTGATTCTCATAAGATTGGTCGAATCAGCTGTTAAAAGGTTACCGATACGGTTACCGATAAAGCACCAATGTCTCCAGCTTAAGATAAGTCGTGTCAGCTGGCACGTTTTTGAAACGTACGTTCGTGAGTAAAGCGGCAATTACCCACCGACGTGTGCCGTACGTACGGACGTTTGTCGTACGAAACACGTTTGACCGAACCCTCAACCCCGTAGGAATCAATGTGTGCGTCTGTGCACATGTACATAACATATTTGTGTGTGTATTGTTTACAGATAATGCCAACATTGACCATTTTGCGTGCATGCTTATGGAATCATCAACTTTTTCCAATTTAATTTTTGATGTTGTAAAAGGCTGGAATTAATATTAAATAAATATAAATAGATTACATATTTGTAATCTGCACTTTTACATAATTATTTCGAATTATTTTCACAATTTTTCAAACTTTAATTATGTGTTTTTGCATAAAACTGCAAACGGTCAAAAATTACCGCACAAAAGTTTACTAGGCAACTCTGTCTAGTGAGAGAGCGATCAGCTGACAAGTTCTTACGGAGAAAATCAAAATTGTTTTGATTTCTACGTTCCGGGCTACGTACGTACGGGCGTTGCACATCGGTGAGTTTTCGTTTATATTGCACACTCATAAGATTGGTCGTGTCAGCTGACACGTTTTTGGTACGTACGTTCGTGAGTAACTGCCGCATAAGGCGGCACAATGAACTTTTTCATTAGATGCATGTAACACAAGCTTATGAATTCCAGTAACATCGCCATAATCAACCGAGATGTAGTGTTTATAAATATGAAGGAACTTCAGACTTGGCAATTGAAGTTTATTTCGCTTTGCCAATTCATATACAAAATTTCGAGAAGCACTGTCATAATAATTCTCCCTATACAACAAAAATACTTGTTAACATATTTTTTGTTATATTCCAGTTTTCAATTCCGAAAAATGTTAGAAAAGTTACCAACGAGTGGGAAAAATAATTTCACTTGTAAAACTGCCAGAACCCTTAGCCAAAACAAATGTCAAATTCTTCTTCTTATGCTGTACTTGCAACAAAATTTTGGAGTTGGCTACTTTTCCATGTCATATGGCGCCTGTGCCGCTCAATCTGAAGAAAAATACGTGCAATCTAGTCATAATGCATAAAATTGAGTAAAACGCATCTATATGAAAAACTGCTTATGTGACGGGGCTTTTACGGGCTGTAATGTTTGATATATAGCAGCTATGTCTCCCCAGCTTCCTACGTACTCATATGTTGGTTTCTATTAGCATACTATATGGCCGACTTTACATGCATTGCTTGCCGTGGTTCTTCCGTTTGACTCTGTTAAAGAGTTTTTGTAGATATGGTTCGTCTTTTACTGCATTGTGAATGATGACAAAGTGTGATCTCTGTAGCGGCAGCCAGTGGGTTAAGGCGATGGTAAGGATGTTCAAACATCTACGTATATATCTGTGTGCATATACCAGCATAGCTACGTTCACATGTGTTAGTAACTGGTAGAAAGCAAACACATTCCTAGATGTTCGAACATGTATCTGTTAGTATGCGTGAAGTTTGTTCGTGAAAGTTCCCTGCTAACCATGGCTAACCACATTTTGCTATTTTCACCTCAAAAACCAACACTATCTCAATTTCTTTTTGGACACAACTAACACCAACTCACATTTGTGGGACATTTTTCATAATTGTGGTAAATCTCTAAGATGTGCGAATGAAACAGTAGTATGATGTAGGAATGAAACAATAAGATACTACAGATTTCGCCACCATTTATGTAAATTTTTTTAAGCAAAACGCGTCTCATTGCGAAAGAATTTAATAAAAATGAATTTTACAAGTGTTCAAGTGAGTAAGAACATTAAAAAAAAAAAAATATATAACAGAAAAGTTTGCGACATTATGTTAGCGCAATAATTCGGGATTCGCTAAAGAAAAACGGGCGAACGTTCAAAAAAAAAATTTCCAGCTTTCATCAGCCACAAAAGGGCTTCTCCAAGACGCCACTTCCACGTTGGATTATCCGAGGTAAGTAAATGTTTAGGTATTTTAGTATAACTAACTTTTTTGTTGTTGTAGCAGTGCAAGTTTGGAAATATATTACAGAACTTACCCTTATTATGAAGATACCAAATCAGTGTTACATATTATGGACCTGACAGGGATCATGAATATTGTTTGGTGTCGTCATAATATGAATGATTCTGAGTAAATGCGGGTATTATGGTGATAGCCAAATTAGTTGAAGTTTTGTCCGTCCAACGCAGGACTGACTTTGTTTTTCATCACCATAATATGGGTATGTAGTTATACATATGTTTGATGGCACAATTTTTGCTGGTAATTCTTTTCTTTAGCACACAACTGCTAAAACGAGTCAAAATATATCGGGAGAGGTGTCAATAGAAGCGCTTTGAACTCAGAACAACAAATCTGAAAGCGGAAATTGAAAATTTTATATCTGTGCAGAGATATTTGCAGTTACCCAAAATGTATTAACGAAAACCCGAAAAATGACCCCTGCTCCCTCCGAAACCTGCGGTGTGATCCATAGAATTTTGGCCTTCGGCCGCGCTTATAAAAAATTACCACCAAGGAGGTGGAATCAAAATTAAATCAGTGCAAATTCCTTTCGTACATAAAATGTTTTCCTGTGAACAACAACATTACAATAATCACATGAAAATGCCAACTTCAACTAAAATATCTCTGCACAGATATACAATTTTCAATTTCCGCTTTCAGATTCGTTGTTCTGAGTTCAAAGGCGCCTCTTGACACCTCCCGATATTTTTTGACTAGTTTTAGCAATTGTGAGCTAAAGAAAATTGTTTTTTTTTTTATAAAAATGTGAAATAAATAGCTATTATGTTCCGCTTATTTAATACGGGAGGAAACGCTCCCCTTTTTATACCACCCTCGAAAGTGTTAGTCCGCTTGGGGTAACAAGCAGATACAATGGTGTCATTTGTTTATGATCTTGTTGGCAAAGAAAAAGAATGTGGACATATTTAAAGATATGTATGTTAATTTAGGTGATTCTATACACTCTAAATAAATCAGTGCTACAACAACAACCAAACCCTAAATAAACGTCCAAAAATATCGGGAGATGTATCAAAATATGCGTCTTGGACCCAGAAACGCGAATATAAAAACACAAATTTTGAGTCTGTGAAGAGATACTTGCAAAAGAAATTGCAACTTTTTGTGTGGTTGTTGTAATGTTGGTGTACACAGGAAATAATTTTGTGTACAAAGGGATTTTGCACGGATTAAATTTTGATTGCACCCCTTTGGGGGACCGGCCAGCGTTTATTGGACGTGTATTAAGAGTGTCATGCTTTCGTATAGAATTACCATCTTTTGAACAACTCACAATTTTTGTTTTCCGTTTTTGGATTCCCATTCTGGCTCCAAGACGCATCTTTTGATACATCTTCCGATATTTTTGGACTTGTATTTATAGGTTCATGCTGTTGTATAGAATTACCTAAATTAATTCACAAACAGTATCTTTTAATATGTATGTCCACATTCTTTGTTTGTCAACAGGATCAAATAAATGACATCACAGTATTTTCTTGGGGTAACATACTTAACGCCAACACTTTCGAGGCCTCCGTATTAAATAAACGTAACAATTTTATTTATTTAACATTTTTATACAAAATAAACAACTTGGATTCTCTTGAAGTTGAATTGTTTGCTGCTTGCAGCTGATCGCTTGTAAATTACCATCCTCAAAAATATTGCGTTTACCCCAATAAGCCCAAAGTGTGTTTCGTGAATTATCAGGGGATTATGCGCACTTAGGCAAGGTGCACATAAGGCTACGCGTCATCCACGCGTACACGATATTTCATGTAGGTACAATTCTTCTACGCTTCAAGATATGCGTCACTACAAAAAAAAAAATATTTCTAAAAAAAATAAACAAATTAATTTATACCGTATAATTGCAATTATACAAAAGTTGATTGTATATAAAATTAAAAAGGAAAGTTTTCACTATATCTTTATAGCAACAGAAGCACAGCACAAAAGTTTGTAAAAATGTGAAGCGTAGCATAATCTGATTAAGGCAAGGTGCACACGAGGCTACGCTTCATAAACGCTGAAGGCGAAATCTGTACGCTTTGATGTCGAACACATGTACTTGGATGAAGAGCTGCGTACGAGGCGTCAGCTGCATGAAAGCGACAAAGCATGAAAGTTTCATGTGTAGCTAGCCGTACAGCAATTTTGGTCGCTAGGCGTAAATACGCCTAGAAAAGAGCAAGAAGAAGATGTTTACAATTTTTCGTTTGCAAACTTGCTAAAGTTCTTTTTTTCACTTATGCGCGGCGGTGAAAACTTTCGATTTTAATTTAATACACAATCAACTTTTGTTTTATACAGCATAAATTAATTTGTTTAATTTTTTTTAGAAATATTTTTCATTTTACAGCGACGCTTGGAAGTAGCTACGTATGCAGATCTTGAAGCGTAGAGGAATTGTAGTATAGTGTTAACTACTTTGTACTCTTTACTTTAATTTTTAAAATAATTTTAATTGAGTTTTCGTGTTAACTTAAAATTTTGAATAACTTCAAAAAAAGAAAATTCTAATTAGTTTGAAAATATTTAAACTCAAAACTATACAAAAATAAATTTTTAAAAATAAAATAAATATTTGGCTTATTACCAAATATATTGGCGATTCTACCAACGGACCTAAATGTTTATATAAGTCTATATGTGATACAATCACTGAATGTCACGCTTTACGTATCACAAAGCTATTGACCAATAAAATACCGCAAATAAAAGTGCAACTAAGTGACGTGCTACCAAAGAAAATTTGTTTAAAGTTACCTGGACCAATTACAAGCTATCTACCGGTTTCAGCAAATGTACACACGGTCCTGCTCCGAATCATCACATCCTTGAATGCTGTTTAATATAAATTTTAAAAGTATATTCAGTGCATTTTCATACAACAAGAACAACCATTAAAATTTAAATAAAAAATCAATAACCGAAATTAACAGGATGAAATACGCATCCATCTACCCTCAACATTTGTGCGGTACATCTGTTAACACTAGTGAGAAGAAATCAACAATTAAAACAAATATCGAACAGGATGAGTACCGTTATGTGATATAGAAGAAAGAATATAAAAAACCGCTGGAACTAAACAAAAATAACTTTGATAGAAATAATAAAATAGTTAAAAATGCAACAAAAAATTGTGAAATAATTAAAAAATTTAATTTTTGAGTGATTTTTCGCAACACATTGCAACATATTTTTAAGTTACGCAATATAAAACGCTTAAAACGAGAAGTGTAAATACGTTAAACTCATTTTTAAAAATAAATGCCAGATCAAAACAATACTGTCACTGTTTTAAATACAACCACAGCTGTAGAAAATTGATCCAGCATTACCCAGGAAGTTTCATCTACAAAATAGTGTCACTAACATCTCCCTACATTTCATTCGTATATCCAAGTATTTTAACATTCAACAAGCAACATCGTCATATAGTGTACCGTTTATTGGAACCATTCATGATCTTTAACGTCCTCTACACAAATAAGAGCATCATTATATTTTAAAGCCATTGCATATTTAAATTTATCAATCAACTCTTCCATAGTAATAAATCGTAAATATAAATTTTAAATAATTTTAACTTTTTCTAAATACAATTTTTATTTTAATATTAAATTTAAATTTCAAATTTATTTTAAGATTATTTTTATATCTTAAAAATTTTAATATAAGTTATTTAAATTTATTTATTTTTTATATAAAATTAAATATTATATTTAAATTGTTAACTCCCTTTCCAAAAAATTCTTAAATATTTTCTTATTTTCAAATTTTTCATTTAAATTTCTTTTCATATGGTTCTACGTTCACCAATACGAACTCGTAATTTTACAAATTCAGAAAATCAAAATATCAACCATACAAATAACATCATGACTCACAATACAACTCAAAATTCTAACATTAATACAACACAAAACAACATCTCTAAAACAACACAAAATACTTCAACACAAGATAACTTTACAAATTTTCCTTCTACTAAATCTATTAAATTACCACAATTTTGGCAAGATTGTCCTGATGCCTGGTTTTTGCTTGTTGAAGGACAATTTGAAATTAACAATATCAATGATGATAATTTAAAATTTCAAAATGTTCTAATTACTCTTCAACGAGATACTATATCTAAAATTTTAGATGTTATTAACCCTCCTCCTCTTTTTAATAAATATTATACAACCAAAAAAGTTCTATGTGAAAGATTTTCTTTTAGCGAAGAAAAACGATTAGAACAATTATTTTCAAAAACTGAACTTGGTGATCGTTCACCATCTGAATTATTCAGATTTATGAAATCACTTATAGGTTCTGCCTCCATAGTTAGCCAAGAATTACTCTTTAAATTGTGGATTCGTAAATTACCACAAGAAATACAAACTCATTTGACTTCCAATAATAATCAAAACAGAGATGAAATTATTATTTTAGCTGACAAACTTTTTGATTTAATCAATAAACCTCATTCTTCCAAATCTCCTGTAGTCTCAAGTATAAATAATAATATTTTAGAACAATGCGTTAAAAATTTAACTGAATTAACCACGGCTATTTTTCAAAATTTAAATAAAATTTCTAATGATATTAATCAATTACAAATCCGTTCAAGATCTAAAGATAGAAATAGATCTAAATCTCGAAATTTTTCAGGATCAAGAAATGTTTCAAACAATCGTAATTTTACTTCACAAACAAATATTTGTTGGTATCACAAAAAATTTAAGAATAACGCTCTTAAATATATACCCCCAAGCAATTTTAATCAAAATCTCAATTCAAATTCCGAACAAAATTTAAACTGAAACGATCCATTATGACGGTGACGGATAATGGAACTATTATTAAACCTACTCGTCGCCTATTCATATTTGATAAATTCAATAAACTTAATTTTCTTATCGATACCGGTGCAGTTGTATCAGTTATTCCTTTTTCTAAATTTAAAATTTATAAAAGAAATTCGGATCTTACTTTGACTGCAGCAAACGGTTCTTCAATTGAAACTTTCGGTACAAAACTACTTAAAATTGATTTAGGTTTAAGAAGAGATTTTGAATTTCCATTCATTATTGCGAATATTGATACACCAATTTTAGGAGCAAACTTTTTAGAAAAATTCGGAATTATTGTCAATATTAAAAATAAAGAAATAATTGATTCTACTACAAAAATTAAAGTTGCTGGATCTTCTGGATTTTCTGATATTTTCTCACTCAAAATTCCTATTGTCGAAAATAAGTTTTCAAAATTACTTAATGAATTTCCGTCTATTACCTGTGAACCAGATTATACTAAAAAAGTTAAACACCATACGGTTCACAGGATAGAAACAAAAGGTATTTTACCATTTTCGAAACCCAGACGTCTTGATCCAATCAAACTTAAAATTGCTAAAGCTGAATTTGAATTTTTAGTTAAAACGGGTATATGCAGACCCTCAAACTCTCCTATTGCATCTCCACTTCATCTCGTTCCTAAAAAAGAACCAAATGATTGGAGACCTTGCGGAGACTATCGAAGACTTAATTTTATTACTACACCAGATCGGTATCCTTTACCACATATTCACGATTTAACAATTGATTTAAAAAACAAACAATTTTTTTCCAAAATTGATCTTTTGCGTGCTTACCACCAAATTCCAATGGCAGAAGAAGACATTCATAAAACTGCAATAACTACCCCTTTTGGAATGTTTGAATTCGTAAGAATGCCTTTCGGTTTACGAAACAGTGCTCAAACTTTCCAACGCTTTATTAATGAAGTATTTTCTGATTTCGATTTTGTATTTACATACATTGATGACATTCTTATTGCCAGTGATAATGAAGATCAACATATAAATCATTTAAAATCAGTTTTCAAAAGACTTGAAGAATATAATTTAAATATCAAACCTTCAAAATGTACTCTCGGTGTAAATAAATTAAATTTTTTAAGTTACGAAATTTCAGGCGAAGGTATTAAACCATCTTTAGATAGAATTGAAATCATAACAAATTTTGAAAAACCAATTTCTATAAATAAATTACAAAAATTTTTAGGTATGATAAATTACTATCACAGATATATTAAAATGTTAGCAACAGAACTTAGTCCTCTGCATGAAATGTTAACACATGCAATTAAAAACAAACTCAAACAATTAAATTGGACAAATGAAACCACAACAGCTTTCGAAAATGTTAAAAAACTTTTTGCTAAAAATACTTTACTTACACATTTCGACAAAAATGGTACTTTATCATTAGCAGTAGATGCATCAAATGTTGCTATTGGAGCAGTTCTTCAACAAACTAGCAATAATATACTAGAACCCTTAGCTTATTTTTCAAGAAAATTAACTACAACAGAAACTAAATATTCAACATTTGATCGTGAACTTTTGGCAATTTATAATTCAATTAAACATTTTAAACATTTTCTTGAAGGTAGAACTTTTACAATTTATACTGATCATAAACCTTTAATTCATGTTCTAAATTCTAAAGTAGATAGATCTCCTCGTCAACTACGTCATCTTGAATATATTGCTCAATTTACAAATGATATTCAATATATACGCGGAAAAGACAACATAGTTGCCGACACACTTTCCCGTATTCCAGAAATAAATGCAATTTCTACTCAAGATATAAATTTAGAAACTTTATATAAAGAACAGCAAACTGATACATCTTTACAAAAAACCATTTCTGATCCAAATTCTAAAAATAATTTAAAAGAAATTCATATTCCAATTATTAATTTAAACATATGGTGTGATGTTTCTCTACAACCTTTTCGACCTTATGTTCCACATTCTATGAGAAGAATTATATTTGACAAAATTCACTCATTATCTCATCCAAGTATAAGAACAACTAGAAAATTAATTCAAAATAAATATTATTGGCCTAACATGCGTAAAGAAATTAACGATTGGACTTCATCTTGCATCAATTGTCAAAAATCCAAAATTTCAAGACATACTAAATCTGCTATTCAAAAAATTCAAATACCATCAGGTCGTTTTGAACATATTCATATGGATATTGTTGGACCTCTTCCAGTTTCAAATGAAAATTGTTATATTTTAACAATTATTGATAGATTTTCACGTTGGCCTGAAGCTTATCCACTTAAAGATATTTCAACAAATACTATAGTAAAAACTTTTATTCAAAATTATATACCACGATTTGGTATACCATTGAATATTACAGTTGATCAAGGTTCACAATTCACCTCAAAATTTTTTACGGAATTAACTAAACTTCTAGGTTCTCATAAAATTCATACATCTCCTTATCATCCCCAAGCAAATGGCATGATAGAGAGATTTCATCGAACTTTAAAAGCAGCAATTATAGCATCAAACAACTCGATTCATTGGTCTGACATTTTACCATTCATTCTACTTGGTTTACGAACTTCTATTAAAGAAGATTTAAAATGTTCATCTGCTGAACTTGTTTATGGCCAAACACTTAGAATACCTGGTGAATTAATTATTTCAAATAGTAATAAAGAACATGATTTTTCTAATGACGCTCTCCATAAAATAAGAGAATATTTTTCACTTGTTCGTTCTAAAGTGTTTCATCATAATAAAGAAAATTTTTTCGTTCCTAAACAATTAGAAAATTGTGAGTACGTTTTTGTTAAAGTTCTTCGTAAATCTAATTTAGAGTCACCTTATGAAGGACCTTTTAAAGTTATCTCTAAGAAACATAAAACATTTACAATTCAATACAAAAATACTATTAAAAATATTTCAATTGATTTACTTAAACCAGCAAACATACTTATTAACACTAATTTAAATACAAATACATTAAACAACAAAAAACAAAAAAAGGTTACATTTAATATTAATTAATAATTTGTTTGTTTCAAATTTTCTTGGAGGGGGAGTAAATATAGTGTTAACTACTTTGTACTCTTTACTTTAATTTTTAAAATAATTTTAATTGAGTTTTCGTGTTAACTTAAAATTTTGAATAACTTCAAAAAAAGAAAATTCTAATTAGTTTGAAAATATTTAAACTCAAAAATATACAAAAATAAATTTTTAAAAATAAAATAAATATTTGGCTTATTACCAAATGTAGCTTCATGAAATATCGTGTACGCGTGGATGACGCGTAGCCTCGTCTGCACCTTGCCTACGAGAACACTAACCTCGTGTGCCAATGGTACATTGTTGTTGCATTTGCTTGTTAAATCTCTATCCGTATCTGGTTCATGTACCATTGGAACACGAGGTAAGATTGCTCAAATCAGTTGTTATGGCAAAATAATAAACAAACTGCTGAAACAGCAAATAGTCAATTATTTTGTCATTGTTTTATCCAAAATGTATTTTGTTGTGTTAACAGTGCTTCACCCCATTCCAAATTTTTGGGGTTTCACATGGATTTGAGTTAGAAATGACTTTTGCAAGTGGTTTTTCTAATTCGTTTGATTTTGCTGTATACACACAAATGCTGAAAGGTTTCAGGTTTTTATTTTGATTCCCAATTCGATGTTAGACTAAGGGTGATTTTTTAAGCGGCCTTCAGGCGAACGCCAACGCAGAACCACTATGGATACTTCTAGGATCATGTTGTAGTTATGTTAACTATGCTTCGCCCATTCAATGAGCACGGCCATTCACAAATTGTCATCAAAGTCCTATAACGGGAGGCAAAGGAAAATGGTAGTCTCAACAGGTATGGACCATGGGAGAATAGTGTTAGATGCGTAGTTTTCACATTACAATTGAAAAGATGGTGGGTGTCATGTGGGGACACATCGCATTCAGGACATTCAGTACACTTAAACGCTAGCATTATAACCCAAATTTTAACTTCAATGTGATCACAAGTTCCACCTAAAAGATTTCCTCAAATTATTGTAATGCAATGAAAATTTTCTGTATTAATATCGACCTGATTATCAAGTTATTTTGCTACTTGTTCGATGTGAATAAATTTATAGTGGAACTTTTGATGCAAAAGTCATGATTTGGCTGATCAAGTGTTTTTAATGATCTTAATTTTAATGTCCTTAATTTTTTACAGGCAAGTTCAAGAAAGCCCTGGAGAAGAACGGAGCATCGACCCATGTTAAATGCAGTGAGTGACAGAGTGGTTTGGAGACTGTTTCACTTAAGGAAAGTTATTTAAATTATTGGATAAGTTGTCAGGGTAAATAATGTAAAGTTGTAGTTTTTTTTAGATGGAAAGTAATTTTTTTTAGATTATCCTTAAGGAACTCTAAATGTTAACATGCATCAAAAGAAATATAATTCAATTACTTTTCTTTTGATGGAAAATTCCTTATAGCCAATTAAATATTTTTTTGGAAAATATTGCGAATTTCGCAAACATTAATATGTAGTCAGAGCAAATAGTGTAAAGTTGCAAGGAAAGTAATTTTTTTTGATGATCCTTAAGGAATTTTAAATGTTAACATGCATCAAAAGAAAGGTAATCCAATTGCTTTCATAGAGCCAATTAAATAATATTTCGAAAATTTTGCGAATTTCAGATCAAATAATGTAATATTGTAAGGAACGTGACTTTTTCACTTAAATTCCTTATTTTTTATAGTATTGCTACTAAAATTAATGAAGTTTAACAAAATTTTTTTATTACTGAATAGGTAACAATTCAAAAAAGGAGGTCTAAACTGTGACAAATATGCCGAAAGTGGAAGAACAAGGACGTTGGGGATTTTGTGGATGACACCATTATGTTAACCTGCGGCGTTTAAATTTGTATTTTTATTTTTAATTCAATAAAAAACTTTTCTTAAATTATTATAACTAAATTTTGAAAGTAAGAGTATATGTTAAATTCAATTGAAAGTTTAGTTTTTAAGCCAATGATAACTAATTAAATTAAATCTATATTATAAGTAAGAAAAAATATTTATTTTAATTTTAAATCAAAATCAAAAGTCAAACGTAACACTAACCGAAAGAAAAATTAAATGTATTAATACAGAGATGAATGAATTAAAAGGAATTTTTGTTAATATTTTTTATTGTAAATATCTAAAATATGCATACATCTAAATTATTCATATTCCCTTAAAATTTATTTGTTGTGTTTTTAAATTGAAAACCATATTTTCTTAATAAAAGCATAGAATGAAAAATTTTGGGCATTTTATGGGCGGTTTTTGGTTATTTTGTTGGGTTTTTGGAATTTTTTAGGTATTTTCAATTCGCATTATAGGTTATTTGATCATCGGGCTGGCAACTCTGGAGCGCATAAAAGTATGCAGCCTCTTTAAAATGACATTTTGAGAGCAGTTCAGCTATTCGTTTTTGATATGGCGGTTCTGAATGAGTGCGACAGAGATGGAAGATCACACGTACACGAAATATCCCATTTCACCATGGATAATATCGGCGGCTCGCCGAACAAAATTAACCAACTTATTATCCAATTTTTTGGATATCGTCAGTATACGATTACCCGATTTTTTATCCACTCATGGTTAGCAGGGTTTATGTCTTTCGTTTCCCACCAAAAGAGGATTGTATGTATTGGTATCTTTTGTTCTTGAGTGAAAGTGGTGAGAAAGAAATGCTTTCGATCTATGGGGTACGATCGCCAAACGATGACAGGGCATGTCTCAAATGTAAAGTACATGCAAGTGAGTGCGGAAGCTACTAAAGTCGTTTTAAGTGGAAAAAAAGTCCTTTGTGCAAAAAAAATATAAGTTTCGGTTTACGGTTGTTATTGGCCCGTTAAGCACCGGCACATAGGAAAAAACAACTCGGTGTCCTGGATCCTATTCAGGTGAGTCAGTGAAATCCCCAGCCCCAGTCCCTGGTGCGTGTGGACTATTCCTGAACATAAATAAAATTTTTAAAATGTAAATTAAATTAAATAAAATTAAATACCTAAAATTCATAAAATTGAATAAATAAATATAAGTAAATACAAAGATAATGTGAAGTAATAAAATTAAATAAAATAATGAAAGTTAAAAATAAAATTAAATTTAAATAAATTAACTAAAATTTTAAAATGAAATAAAATAAAATAAAATAACATGCATGAATACATAAAGTCCAACATTTGAGTAAAATCTAATACCTGGATAACATTAAATATACAGATAAAATTAAGTAAAATAAATTAAAATCAACTAAATAAATAAAATGACATAAATAGGTATATTGGAATAATAAAAAAAAAAAACAAATTTTTGTTGTTATATCGGCCTACTGATTTTAAGATCGCGGGTTCGAATCGAGCTCAAGGCCTAACAATAATTTTTTATCATTATTATTGTTATGATAAATTTTTTCTTAATTGAAAAAATTTTTAAATTAGAATAGAAGAAAGAAAAAATTTTAGACAACTGCCAAAGCTCGTTGTATAGATCCATTTCGGGAACTGCTAAATTCCTTCATCGGCAACGTTTAGGCGCCGCTGCTATAACCATTCAGCCATCACAGCGGTTTTTTGTTTGTCTTCATTAATCCTACTTCTATTCTGTTTCGTGCCAATTGATATTCACAACACTGCGACATCTGTTGCAGGATGGCTGTGAAAATTGGACTTGTTTGTTGGCAATGCCGCCATAGTGTCATATTTTATTGACACTTTTTCCCCGTGCTCTGGGATGTATTAACAATTTTTGTTGTTATATCGGCCTACTAATTTTAAGATCGCGGGTTCGAATCGAGCTCAAGGCCTAACAATAATTTTTTATCATTATTATTGTTATGATAAATTTTTTCTTAATTGAAAAAATTTTTAAATTAGAATAGAAGAAAGAAAAAATTTTAGACAACTGCCAAAGCTCGTTGTATAGATCCATTTCGGGAACTGCTAAATTCCTTCATCGGCAACGTTTAGGCGCCGCTGCTATAACCATTCAGCCATCACAGCGGTTTTTTGTTTGTCTTCATTAATCCTACTTCTATTCTGTTTCGAAAGAAGAAAGAAAAAATTTCTTCTATTCTAATTTAAAAATTTTTTCAATTAAGAAAAAATTTATCATAACAATAATAATGATAAAAATTTATTGTTAGGCCTTGAGCTCGATTCGAACCCGCGATCTTAAAATCAGTAGGCCGATATAACAACAAAAATTGTTAATACATCCCAGAGCACGGGGAAAAAGTGTCAATAAAATATGACACTATGGCGGCATTGCCAACAAACAAGTCCAATTTTCACAGCCATCCTGCAACAGATGTCGCAGTGTTGTGAATATCAATTGGCACGAAACAGAATAGAAGTAGGATTAATGAAGACAAACAAAAAACCGCTGTGATGGCTGAATGGTTATAGCAGCGGCGCCTAAACGTTGCCGATGAAGGAATTTAGCAGTTCCCGAAATGGATCTATACAACGAGCTTTGGCAGTTGTCTAAAATTTTTTCTTTCTTCTATTCTAATTTAAAAATTTTTTCAATTAAGAAAAAATTTATCATAACAATAATAATGATAAAAAATTATTGTTAGGCCTTGAGCTCGATTCGAACCCGCGATCTTAAAATCAGTCGGCCGATATAACAACAAAAATTGTTAATACATCCCAGAGCACGGGGAAAAAGTGTCAATAAAATATGACACTATGGCGGCATTGCCAACAAACAAGTCCAATTTTCACAGCCATCCTGCAACAGATGTCGCAGTGTTGTGAATATCAATTGGCACGAAACAGAATAGAAGTAGGATTAATGAAGACAAACAAAAAACCGCTGTGATGGCTGAATGGTTATAGCAGCGGCGCCTAAACGTTGCCGATGAAGGAATTTAGCAGTTCCCGAAATGGATCTATACAACGAGCTTTGGCAGTTGTCTAAAATTTTTTCTTTCTTCTATTCTAATTTAAAAATTTTTTCAATTAAGAAAAAATTTATCATAACAATAATAATGATAAAAAATTATTGTTAGGCCTTGAGCTCGATTCGAACCCGCGATCTTAAAATCAGTAGGCCGATATAACAACAAAAATTGTTAATACATCCCAGAGCACGGGGAAAAAGTGTCAATAAAATATGACACTATGGCGGCATTGCCAACAAACAAGTCCAATTTTCACAGCCATCCTGCAACAGATGTCGCAGTGTTGTGAATATCAATTGGCACGAAACAGAATAGAAGTAGGATTAATGAAGACAAACAAAAAACCGCTGTGATGGCTGAATGGTTATAGCAGCGGCGCCTAAACGTTGCCGATGAAGGAATTTAGCAGTTCCCGAAATGGATCTATACAACGAGCTTTGGCAGTTGTCTAAAATTTTTTCTTTCTTCTATTCTAATTTAAAAATTTTTTCAATTAAGAAAAAATTTATCATAACAATAATAATGATAAAAAATTATTGTTAGGCCTTGAGCTCGATTCGAACCCGCGATCTCAAAAAAAAACAAATAAATAGATAAAATAACATAACTCGATGAAAGTCAATAAATATAATAAGTCCACATGTACCCTAATGTCTGGTTTCGTTGTCAGCATGACCCTAGTCCCTAAAATTCTTTTCCCTTGCCTATTCAGATTGCGACACAAAGTTTTTAACCTGCCACACCAGCCACCATCATTAGTGCCACGACACGCACGCACACACACAGACACCAAAGAGAAGCAAATAAGCGGGGTAGTATCTGAAGTCCAGCAGGAGGGGAAACATAGAGCCGGTGCCGGACTCCACGCCGAAGGGTATAAAAGAGGGGCATCTTGGCGCTCCTGTCCCGGCACCGCAGCATTTTTTCGAAGCTTCGCCTGCAGAGAAAACCACAATAGAGGAGAGAGAAACCAACACCGCATTTGTTTTGTTGCAGTTTTTTTTGCAATCCATTTGCTTGAATTTTTTCGTGAAAATTTCATAAAAATGATGAAAACGCAAAAAATTACAAACATATTCCACAAAAAATAAGTCTCTTAGTCACAACGTATCCAAAACAATGAAGAAAATCTAAAAAAAGTTATTAAATTCACCAACTCAAATATTTTTAGGTTATGGATATGGCGAGAAACCAAAAACCAATTGATTGGCTATGGCGTTAGCGTTATGGTATGGCACCATTAATCGATTACATTCCTTTCCATAAGGTAGATTCGATCAGCTGATTTATCTGGTTATGGCTTTATGATTATAAGTCACCATTAATTCGCCCTTTACTAGTTCCAATATCGGGGAAATTGTTTGATTGACCTCAGTGCTTCTTTGGGTAGTCGAACTTTGATTTATATTTTTGTAATGACCAGATTATGTATGACGCCGCCACTATTTGCGTCGCATTCACTCATATTCACGGTCACCACTATATAGTACTAAAATTTTCATAAAGGCATTCAGTTTTACAGTCATTCACTACAGCGAGTGAATGCTCTTATATGATTGGAATTTTGGCTCACACGAAAAAAATTACTCTTTAAGCCTTCCGCGATTTACAACCAGATTGACTGAATTTTTGTATGTGTGCGTGTCGCGTATTTGACGCTTGCCCCGCGACTATCAAATAAAAAGCCATCAATCAACATTTGCATTGAGAAACCATAGCTTTCGGACGTGAATATGCCGTCATCGGATGATGACTTTTTTTACTTGCAACTACAGCAGTTTTATTAAATAATAAAAAAATTAATAAAAATTTTATTAAATAATAATAAAAGCTTTACATTCCATAAAGCTGGTAAACATATAAATAAATTTTAATATGAATTGCTGTTCTTCCGCGCACTTGTTCATTTTGAATGTCGACACAAACTAAATACAACACTGCGTTTTGTCAATCACACCCTGCGACTGTCAAATAAGCTAGCGTCAAATGAAAAAATCAAAAATTTTTGATTTTCATCAACGTGTAGCCGACAACAATTACGTGTGTCACGAAGCCACCCGACTGCACTAACACACACAAATTCAGTCAATCTGGTTGTAAATCGCGGAAGGCTCTTTGTGTTGTACAAACTTTGCGACAAATGCCCGGGTTTTCAGTGAGAGTTTAAACTACAGTTAAAGTGGAGTTTAACCCTGCTACTTTCGCCGCTTAAGCTGAGATGAGCAGCAATGTTTTTGTTATCGAACAAAGTCGCAAGGTTAAACCCTAGTCAACTTTAACTGAAGTTTTAACTTGCACTGAAAAACTAGGCATAAAAATCAGCGTGATGGTTCCAAAATTAAAAAAAAAGTCGTTCCCGCGGCAGCAATAAGAAGCTTAAATATGGCAGTGTACCGGCGCCCAAATTCCAGCTTTAGCTAACGCAAAGACCGAAATTGTTGGACTACCAGGCAATGATCGAAAGCTGAGAAAACGAATGACGTTAGAAATCATAATAAACAGAACGCTCAGTTGAAAATTGTTTATTTGTGCATTAAACATGTTTTAAGGGATCCGACGATTAACAACGAGATTGCTGGATTTTTGTATGTGTGCGTGTCGGGTATTTGACGCTTACCACTCGACTATCAAATAAAAAGCCATCAATCAACATTTGCATTCAGAAACCATAGCGTTCGGAAGTGAATATATCGTCATCGGATGATGCATTTTTTACTTGCAACTACAGCAATTTTATTAAATAAAAAGAAAAGGAAAAAGAGTGATAAAAAGAAATTGTGGATGAAAAGCTTGTACGCAAATAATAATAATAATTTTCAATAAATTTTAATATGAATTGCTGTTCTTCCGCGCATTTCATCATTTTGAATGTCAACACAAACTAAATACAACACTGCTGTTTTGTCAATCACACCCCGCGACTATCGATTAGAAGGCGTGAAATAAAAAATCAAACATTTTTGATTTTCATCAACGTGTAGCCCACAACAAATACGTGTGTCACGAAGCCACCCGACTGCACTAACACACAGACAATTCAGTCAATCTCGTTGTTAATCGCCGGAGCCCTTTAAAGCAAAACATGGCAGCTCTACACCCACCCAAAATCAAGTGTTTTCTGTTAACAAATCTCACGTCCCAATGAAGTATGATCCAGATACGGATATAGATTTAACATGCAAATGCAACAATAGCCGTGTTTTTTAACACGCGTATATCCGTTTACGCTTAAACTTTATATTGACTGCTAAGAGATAAACTATAAATACACCTCTGAAATTGCTGCGCATAAATTTTGTCCTACTAAATTTCAATACGCATTATACTCAGATGTAACTGAAATATGTGTCTTTGTTTCACCCTGTACACTAATTCTATGTATTATATGTGTGTCCACAATTCATCGCAACTGATTCAGCTATATGTTATACCCTATGGCCATCAGAGCGTTGCGTCTCCGCTTTCTGTACACCCTGTTGCTGTAGCTAGTTGTTTTACCATAGCCGCTAGATGGGTCTCCTAAGCATTATCTAAGCGAAGATAGGCGTTTTTTAACACGCGCAAACGAAACGTATACGCGCGTGTTAAAAAACACGGCTAATAAGAAGAATTTGACATTTGCTTTGGCTAAGGGTGCTGGCACATCTTGTAAGTGTAATTATTTATCCCATTCGTTTCTAACATTTTTCACAATTAAAAACTGCAATATAACTTATGAATAGGACACAAAATATGTTAGCAAGTATTTTTGTTGTATAGGGAGAGTGTTTATAACACTACATCGCAAAATTTTGTATGTGAGTGGGCAAGGTGTAATAAACTTCAATTGCCAAGTCTGAAGTTCCTTCATATTTACAAACGCAACATCTTGGTTGATTGTGCCGATGTTATTGGAATGCATAAGCTTTTCTTAAACGCGTCTATATGAAAAATCTCATTATGCCGTGGCCTTTAGTTTAACACCAACACTCTGATTTTGAGAAACTGAACAAAGGTATGTTGTTGCTGTAGAGATGAGCCAACCGTATAGTTGAGCCATGGCCTGATA
The DNA here is from genome assembly GCF_040869045.1 of Eurosta solidaginis. Taxonomy (NCBI): domain Eukaryota; kingdom Metazoa; phylum Arthropoda; class Insecta; order Diptera; family Tephritidae; genus Eurosta; species Eurosta solidaginis. Next base: position 40,445,564 of record NC_090321.1, on the reverse strand, counting down.
ACAATTGTTATCATAAGATTTCTGCGAAAATTTACGAGCATATTTTTTACGAATAACTGTAATAATTTCCGGACATGCTTATTTTCAACATCAGCAAACAAGCGCGTTATTTATTGCAAAATCCGCTGAACTCATTTCACTTTGCGCGTACTATGGGTATAATTGTAAAATCGTTGAAGTATTCCAAACATGGCGAACCAGCTGAAGTTATGGAGATTGTTGAGGAACAACTGCAACAACCTAAGGAAAAGGAGGTACTGGTAAAAATACTAGCGGCACCCATCAATCCAGCTGACATCAATACTATACAGGGTACCTTTTCAGTATAATAAATATAAAACATATTCTATGATTGCTCGATTTTAGGAAAATACCCTGTTAAACCGAAATTTCCCGCTGTCGGAGGTAATGAATGTGTAGCTGAAGTAATTGTTCTTGGACAAAAGGTCTCTAAGCTAACTTCCGGCCAACATGTCATACCTTTCGCTACTGGATTGGGCACTTGGAGGACGCATGCCATTTTCGCCGAAGAGCAGCTAATGCCTGTTCCATCAACTATAGGTTTAGCCGAAGCAGCAACACTTACCGTTAATCCCTGCACCGCCTATCGTATGTTAAAAGATTTTGTAGATTTACAAGCTGGTGATTGTGTTATACAAAATGGAGCTAATAGTGCAGTAGGGCAAGCAGTACATCAGTTGTGTAGGGCTTGGGATGTAAAATCAGTAGGCATTGTACGGGATCGGCCAGATATTGAGGCGTTAAAGAAATATCTAAAATCGTTAGGTGCTACAGAAGTATTAACTGAAGAGGAAATTCGTACGAGCACATTATTCAAAGAGAAACATTTACCGCGTCCATGTCTGGCTTTAAATTGTGTTGGTGGTAAAAGTGCTACAGAGGTGACGCGGCATTTAGCTGACAAGGGTGTAATGGTTACTTATGGCGGCATGTCACGTGAACCGGTTATTGCCAGTACTGCTGCGCTCATTTTTAACGATATCTCGTTCAAAGGCTTCTGGATGACACGTTGGACAAAAGAGAATTTCGATTCACCTGAACGTGTGAAAATGTTAGCTGAACTGTGTGAAATGATTCAACAAAGAAAGTTCGTTGGGCCTGTACATGAGATGGTGCCGCTTCAAAAGTTTAAGGATGCTCTATCCGCTGCACTGGATTTCAAAGGATTCACTGGCAAGAAGTTTATATTGGATATGCAAAACTAATGAATACGTGAAGTATATTTGTTGTAAATTTTAGAGCGCATTTTTTTGTTATATAAGATTATAGGCTTTGCCATATAAATTTATGTAATTTTACTTAGGGGTCTGTGCTATTGCCGAACAAAAGTAAAACATAACTTATGCCTTATTGGTATCGTCATCACGAAAGTCCTATTTCCAGCAGCATTCCTCTATTATTTTCTGCGCTGCTACTTTGCCAGCATTTCAGTCGGTTATACATTTCAGTTATATTTAGAAGCTTTACTAGATTTTTTTTGCCAAGAAATTCCTAAAATTAAACGCCATGAAAGTGAATAAAAAATAAATGGTATAGCAAATTTCAGAAATGAAATTGGATTTTTTTATTTGAAGATCATAGTATACAATTACTCACAAAAGCTTACAAAACCTTTCTAATTAATAAAATGTTGAAAATTAAAGTTAACCTTTAATTGCCAATTTCGACCGGTTCACCCGATTGTGTATTGAAGAATACTCTCCGTTCGATACCATCCTCCGTTATAATGCCTACACGTATAACACCACCTGAGCTTCCATCATGATAAATAGCATGTTTTACCGCTTTCTTTACAAAAGCTACACAATCTTCTTTGCTCATTTGAGGACGATAAGCTTCGCGTACAAAACCATATATATAACTAGAACCAGATCCGCCAATAGTAACTGCTTCACGCTTCAACATGCCACCCAGAGGTATAGAGTACACTTGGCCACCTTTGTGTTTATCCCAACCCGCCACAATAATGCCTGCCAGCAAGCTATCACGATAATTATAGCAGTAATTGCGGAATTCTGATGCAGCTTCCGACACTAGTGGTTCTTCACCAGTTTGATTTTCGTGATAATTCAATGAATATGCTACAATATCAGCAATGGCTTGAGTATCGGCAGCAGATCCACTGCGACAACAGTAGATTTTATCCGTTATGGGAGTCAGCTTGTCTGTAACACGATTGGCTACAAACAGCCCAGTGCTGGTGCGCGAATCTGCTCCAATTACAACGCCTTCATCAAATTCAACCGCCATAATGGTGGTGCCCGTGCTTACGGCATTATCGTGGATACCATAATCTTGTGAAAAATCCATATTGGTGATTTAATTTGTGTGAAATTTTTATTAAAAAGCGGCTGTTATAAACAAAATTGGGAATTTCCTCCGGTGACTGTGTGTATTTCGAAATGACAGCAGCTGCCAAATTGTAAAAGTCATGTTCGTGACATTTCAAATGTTGCCAGATGAGCCAGGGTTGAAATAGATTATGTAATAACGTAGTAGCGCATTTTATGGCAAGAGATAAAACAACAACGTGATGATTGATACGAGTCGAAAAACGACTATTGGTAACTCTTTCGGGTAAAAGTACAGAATAGGGATCGCCTGCCAATACGCGTCCAAAAATATCGAGAGGTGTCAAAAAAAGCCCATTGACCTCGATAACAGTAATCCGAAGGCGGAAAAGAAACACTTTATCTCTCTCCGGAGATATTTGCAGTTGAAGCTGACAATTTTCATGTGGTTGTTGTAATGTTCTTGTACACTGAAAACAATGTTGTGTCCAAAGGGATGTTGAGCACAATTAATTTTGATCCCACTCCCATTGGGAGTCCCTCCGAAACCGGGGGTGGGATCCATAGTATTTTTTAGCAGAACACCTTTCGGAATTGGCGGTCTTCGGCCGCGCTTATAAAAAATTAGCCTGGGTGGGTGCAACATCGGTATGGAGACCAAAACCATATCTGCGCAAAACACTTATGTTCACATTTTTTTTCGTGGGTACCACAAAATCATCAAAATTAACACAATCACATGAAAAATTTCAATTTATTTTGCAAATATCTCTTGACAGATCCAACATTTTTATTTTCCGAATTCGAATTATTGTTGTCGAGGTCAATACGCGTCTTTTGACACCTCTCTCGATAGTTTTGGACGCGTACTATCAGTGTCAATGCTGTCGTATAGAATTACCGTAAATTTTTATAAGAGCGGCCGAAGTCCGCCAACGCAGAAGGGTGTTCTGCTAAAAAATACTATGGATCCCACACCCGATTTCGGAGGGACTCGGGGTCATTTCTCGGGTTTTCGTTAAAATCTTTTGAAAGGTTTAAAATTTGTTTAAAATTTTTCTTTTCCGCCTTCAGATTATTATTGCCGAGGCCAATACGCGTCTTTGACACCTCTCTCGACATGCGTATTAGCAATCGACCCCTGTTCTAGACTATTACCCTCTCCCGTAATATGGATGTGTGTTATCTTTCCGTCCCTGTTCTAGAGTATTGTCATAGCTTCTTCCAAAACGTAGTCGGATAGAAGGTGGATGATGGGATTTCAGGCTCGTCTGCAGGCCGGCAAAACCCTCTTGTTATTGTTGTATTAACGATAAAGACGCTCCCCGAAGGCTTTGGGAAGTGCATCGATGTTAATGGTCCTTTGCCGGATATAGATCCGATAACAAAACACCATTAAGGTACTGGCCCGACCATCTCGGGAACGATTAATATGAAATTAAACCTTCTAGGCATACATTCAAGAATTTATTGTTGTTGTTGTAACCAATACTCTAAGATTTTAGGAAGTAATATAGCTTAGAACCGAGGGTTATACCGGACTGCAGTTAGTACAAAGATATGCCCGCTTCCGTTCAAACATATTGAAGGGCATCGCTCGAACTGAAAAACCGGGCTTAAGCTTGATACGCAATCACCAGACGCAGCATTAATCTCCAAGCCACTCAGTACTATGCATCCAGTGCGCCCAACCAAAGAATACGCGTATCATTTCAGCATTGCGACGTCTTGCGTTTCAGTTATAATAGCGAACACAGCTTGTAAAGAAAATAGGGGAAGTGTACGATGTGATTTGATCAAACGATGTCCCGAGATGTTAGGGCCAAGCATAATCTTCCAACCTGATGGGATCTGCCGACAAGGGGTTTTACATAGCGGAACCCTGTCCCTTCTGATTAATTTCTTTTTTCAAAACTCCATTCTTCCCCAAAAGGAATCACCGTAGTTTCCTACGCAACCGACTGCACAATAATGGCAACAGGCCCTTTTTGCTTCTTCTTCTTCTTGTAGCGATAATGCTATCCTTGAAGCTATTAGATAGATTCTAGCCCGATCATCTTGGGAGCGATTTAATTTGACCACGTTGAACCTTTTAGGTCATCCGGCCCCCCTCCTCTAGTTCAATGAAGAACTTTGTGTCGCCAGAGCATCATTTGCAAAATATGTGTATGATACATTCATATTTGTACCAGGATCTTGGGTAGGTGAGGTTGACAATTGGTTTGGAGAAGCTGTGAAGCTATACAGCTGGGCATTGCGCTTGGAAAACCTTGCAATTCCTCCTTTTTTAAGCAAAGTAGAAGGCGCAACAATTGGTCAGCCAACTCCTCAGTGCGACGTTCCATTATCGTCGCATACCGTTTGGGGGCAGCACCAAGGGAAAGAACAGAGACACGTCGTTGCCGAGATATAAAGCAATTGGGCATCTGATCGTGTGTTTCGCGATGACAATATGGTCTCTCAACTTACGCGGCACATACTAGGGAAATGCCAAAACTCCGCACTCAGAACTGACGCCTGAGTCAAAGCCAATCTACTGTTGAGGCCTATTCCGATTTTGAAAAAAAAAAAAAAAACACACTAATCATTTAGCGAGCTGGGCATGACACGGCCGGTTAGAAAGCCAGCACAACACTTTCAATCAAACCCGAAACCGGTTTGTCTCCAAACAAAATTGGACAGGGGATGATGGAAATTTGTTCCAATTTGTATGCATCAATCAACAAAACCAAATGAATCTTTTATTTAGCCCTTGATTCAAATTGCGGAGGTTTGTGTTTTTCCCGCCAAAAACTTTAACTCCCAGTGCTAGGCATTGTGTAAAGTCATGAAACTTTAGCCTCATGCGGCGAAATACAACCGAATCGTAATAAGTTGTCACTCTTGACGGAATTCCATCACAACACCGATGCGGATCAATAACTTTCACTGCCATGACTTTGGCTAGCTCTCATGTTTTTGTTTTTTTAATTATTTTCAATGGCTTACTTATAGAAGGCGCATGTTGGCAATAGTCCTACACCTTTCACTATGAACGAATAGATTGATGGTTTGGAGTAATGCAAAAATTATAACGGAATGGGAAAAATGGGTATGTCAGTATGATTAGATGTATGTATGTATGTGCCTTGCTATGTATGTTTATTGCTTACATAATATATAATTTGGCACTTGAGCCTTTATTCTTAAATATATAATACAAAACCAAATATTTTGTATACCATGAAACTATCTATATTTTTCTAAAGGGGACCGAAGTTATGAAATTCTTCTTCAGCCTAAAATTCAGACCTCGCGTGCCAGCTCAACAATTTGAGTAACAACAAGTAAATGCGTCTAAGTTCGGGTGTAACCGAACATTATATACTCAGCGTGAACTTGAATTGCACATTTCATTTCAAATAAATCTACATAACACGTGGCACAGCCCGTTAAAAAAAAAATGTCTCCCCATTTCTCTTACAATAAAACTTGATAAGTTAAATATCATCGATTCAAAAATATTTTTTGCTAAGTTATAGCTTATTATTCTAGTCTACGATCCTTTTAAACCTTTTAAACTTATTTCATATCTAAGTTGCCGTGGTCTTTAACAGATCCCGTCCATTTTTACTAGAAATATTTTCTGCAATAAGGAAAATATGTGTACTCAATTTTGTTACGATATGTAAATTTTTCTTCGAGTTATGGCTCCCGAAACATTGAAAATTGCTTAGACAAAAAGGGGCGGTGCCACACCCATTTTTTCAAATTAAAGTGTTTTCCAATTTAATGTTATAATTCAATTTAGAAAGTAAAATTGTATTGATAGAAATCTCTTTTTCGCTAAGATATAACTTATTATTTTCGTCTACGACCCTTTTAAAAATCTTTTATATAAAAGTGGGTGTGGTCTTTAACCGATCTCGTCCAGTTTTTCTAGAAATATTTCTTGCTATAGGAAAAATTTGTGTACTCAGTTTTATTAAGATCCGTTAATTTTTCTTCGAGTTATGGCTCCCGAAACATAGAAAATTGCTTAGTCATAAAATGGGCCACGCCCATTTTTAAAAATTTGAAGTTTTTCCTATTTATTGTTATAAATCCTCTTGGGGAATGAAATACCATTGTTATAAAGCTCTTTTTTTGCAAAGATATAGGTTTTTTTATTCATCCACGACCCTTTTAAAAATCTTTTATATAAAAGTGGGCGTGGTCCTTAACCGATTTCGTTAATTTTTCTTTAAAGCATTCCTTATAGTAAAGGCAACCTCTCCGCCGAATTTTGTTATGATAGGTTTAACGATTTTAATTTATGATTAATAATATTTGTAAAATTGATTTTATCACAATTGGGCGGTGCCACACCCATTTTAAATTTTTTTTTTTATTTTTATCAAGAGTCTCAATATGTAAAATTTCAGCATTCTAGGTGTGTTATTTACTAAATAATCAAGTTTTTTGTGTTTTCCAAAATATTATATATATAAAAAGTGGGCGTGGTTACCTTCCGATTTCGCTCATTTTCAATAGCAATCTATTCTGGGTCCAGATAAGCTCGTGTACCAAGTTTAGTGAAGATATTGCAATATTTACTCAAGTTATCGTGTTAACAGACAGACGGACGGACGGACGGACGGACATGGCTCAATCAAATTTTTTCGATACTGATTATTTTGATATATGGAAGTCTATATCTATCTCGATTCCTTTATACCTGTACAACCAACCGTTATCCAATCAAAGGTAATATACTCTGTGTACAAAGCACGCTGAGTATAAAAATTAAAACGTATTACTGTTAATCCATAATATTGGTTAATATATAAGTATATATGTACATACCCAGTAGTAAAATCAACTAGTAGTAGTTTGAATCCCATTTATAACTATTTTGGCTCTATCGAAGAAATAGTTTAGAGTGAGCTTATTCCAGAATATTTTTCGAATGAGTCTTATCCCAGAATTAGTTTGAAGAACGCTTTGAATTGCATTGATTTTAAAGAAATGCCGTATCTCAGAGCTCGGTTAAAGAAAGCCCTACCTATGCTCAAAATATATTGAATTGTGGTTAGATAGCGTGTTCTTGAAACACTTTCTAAGCAAGGGTGTTTTTTAACAGAATATAGAAATGGGGTGTTATTCAATACAATACAATACAATTCTTAGATAGATTTTGAAAAAGATTTTGAACTAGCCCGTTATTTGGGGAGGGGTAGGATGACGATGGTGTAAGTAAAAGGAGTCATATGGAACAACGATGAGGGAACCTGCAGATCAAAGCGAAGCGACCGGTCCAAGTAAGGGTGAGCTTCTTGTGCCGTGTATGTAAGTGAGATTGAAATAGTTGTAACTAACATCCATCCTGATATCAAGGTGGCCAATTGTTAAGGACGGCGTCTTATACCCTGAGCGAGTTGAGACATTCCACCTTGATAGCGCAACATAGGTTGGATGCATGAACGTCACAATTATATTATTATTTAAACAAACTTTGACAAAGGGCTTCATTCAAAAGTTTGTTGAAATAGGGCATTTTCGAAACTGCAGGGTAGATAGGGCAATATTACTGAATCGATACATATTTATATGCAATTTACTTATTCGTCTTATTTGCTTTTTTATATTGGAAACCATGGAAGCAACATATGATTTCTGTGACTTCCCGACACAACCGAAAAAGTCACTTACAGCTGTTTACGAGACAACCAGCTTTAAAGTTTTTGAAGTGTTTGTCAAAACTTGCAAACTTTCTTAACGTTTTCTTTTAAAATATTATTGTTTTGGTTAAATTATTTGAAACAATTTACTTTAAATTTTCATGAATTTATGCCTTGAAAACGCTGAATTGTTCGGGTATGCCGGTCATGTCGATATTAGGAACTGAATGTTGGATTTTGCAGTGTAAACTGATATTTTCTCTAAAGATTAACATTTCCAGATATTGAATCGAAATTATTTTTTTCGATATATGGCAAACATATACTTACTTTCTTTAATGGGAGTGCACCTTCGAGAGTGCGTTCTGTAAGTGCGTTTTCGCTGCTTCTTCAGAGCGATAAGTATCGGGTTGCTTCGATTGCGTATATAAAACAAACTGTCCCTCCTAAATAAAAAATATTTTTAAACAGTTCAAATATTACCAACTCAAATCTAGAGTAGAGATCTATTTTAACCGACGAAAATATAGACAAATGGTGATACTTAATAATTGCAAAACTGGTCCGCAACCATCTAATTCCGAACAGTATGAAAATAGGACTATGTTACGATCAGCTGTTGAGTAGACAACTATTATTCAATAACACAAAAAAAAAAAAACTGGAAATGAAAGTTCAAAAGCATTAGGTATGAGGGATAAACTAGGTGGACCCTGAAATTCTGACGGATGGACGAAATGTAGGTTCAATATTTACATATTTTCTTAAAGGATCAGCATTTGACTGGACCAAATATTATGAGTTTAGGAAGGACATTTGGTAGACTTCCGATAGAATCCAATCCCTTAAGAGACCAGTACTTACTTATTTTGGTAAGATATTGCCGATTGGAAAGAGGCATACAGATAGACAAAAAGGTGTAATTACCGAATTGCACAATTAGTTCACAATTTATCCTACGATTCTTATCAGTTCTTTTCCGCTAACAGGGAAAAGCTAGAATTGTCAGTTTAAACGACCGGCATTATGGCGAACTAGTGCTGAGTGTATAAGTAACTACTACTTATAAGAAATAAGTTAGCGTGACTCTGAACTTCTGCAGGTAGCTTATCGTACTACGAGTAAACCTGACTAACAATTTGTTCACTTGTTCACTTGGCGGTTTACTAGCAATACTGCTACAATAGCTAATTGTACTACAAGCTCAAGTGAGGTGATGGCGCTGCAACTCTTATATACATATATACGCGTGGCTACTTCCAATTTGCCTTCAACACTCGCTAGAGAGGCGATAAACAGCAGTCATACACGCACTAACCAAGAATGGAAGGTAGTGACAACTGCGAGCAATGGACATTGTACGGAGCACCCAAACATCTAGCAAACAAGCATGAATGCCGCTAGTATTTAGTTGTTTATGTTAGTGTGGGGGCGCTTGTACGAAATAAAATGTTTATTTTGATTCCTGTGTAGTATGCCTTCATTCTGATTGAATCAGTCTTCAGTTGGATCGCTAGAGTGATAGATGTGATTGCGGTTTATATCGTTATATGAATTGTGAACTAAGCCTATATACTTAGACTATAAATAACTTTCTAATATAAACTAACGGAAATTGTGCGATATTTTGTTATCGTTAAAATTCGTTGTTTTGAATTGTTTAGCCGGTACTACACTCTTGCTACCCAAGTGTGTTGGAAGATCTTATTTAAATAACCAACTTGACATCTCAACGACAAAACAACTATGGCGTCCTTGAGCCGTCAATGCAATCCGCGTGCTAACGTTTTCCTAATGGTCAATTTGGGCTGTGAAATGCTATATGTGATTGATCAACGTTTGAAGGCGCAACAAATTTCTGAAGAAAAGTCAATTCAAGGTAAAACAAAAACAAATGTGCAAATGTGTGTGTGAGAGGGGTTTTATGGGTAGCTTGTAAAGTATTTTCATATGAAGTCACTTGCTTTGACGACTTATTTGAGGATGAAGTAAAGTGAGCAATTTAAAATTGGCGTTTTTTGTGCGTCAAATAGATTATGGGAAATTAATGTGGGTGGGTGCGATATGCACGCACACACATGTAAATTCGTGCTGAAATTGTATTAACGGTCGATTATAAGAAATTAACAACCATCAGAAACTGTTGTTACTAGAAAAGATAATTTTATAAAACGTGGTGCTATTCAGAAAACTCGGTGGAATTAAAATACATAAACAATTATAGCAAAAACTGTGTGGGATTAAATAAAACACAATAACACATATAATAAAATCAAAAAACACCCCAGGGAGGCAATTCTTGTTCTGTGAAACGGTGATATGAAAAAAAAAACAAATTCAAGCAAAAATTTATTCAAATGTATGGAAATTGTTTTCATTTCACCCTTTCACAGAGTCAGAATTCCCCCTCAGGTAACTACCAAAAAAGGAGAAAATATTTAGAAAAAAAGGAGATTAAGAAAAATAAACTAAAAGTGAACAAAGAAAATTGTAAAACAAAATTAAATAAAATAGAAGTAAAAAAAAAAAAACAATATAATATAAAACAAAATTATGTGCAATAACATAAAAATAGTAAAATAAAACAGATAAAAACAACATGAAGTAAAATAATATGGGCAAAAAATTAAAATAATATTAAATGAACAAAATAAATATAGTAAAATGATATACGATAAAAAAAATAAAGGAAAATAAAACGGAAGGTAAATAAAAAAGTATAAAAGAAAAAATAACACATGCGACCTGGAATCATGAAACGACCCTATTGCACGAAAAGAAGTTTTCGAGAAAAACGCGTTTAAAGTTTTTGTTTAGCTTGACTCTGTGTAGCGGGCGACCGTTGTGAACGAATTTTTTTATTTATTTATTTATTTATACATATATAGTAAAGAATGGCTGTATCGTTAAGACATAGTCTTTTATAGTACATCAACTTATAGGTTAATACAAGAATTACAAAAAATAATAACTTAAAAATATTTATATATAACTAATTGCGTATGTTTATATTAGAATGTATGAGAATTAAACACGGTATTTGTTAGAGAAAATAAGATTTTACGTCAAAGAAGTAAGGACTTAGAATAGCACACTGAGATAGAAATAGAAATATGATGGAGCTAAACCGTAGTTACATTTACCCATTAGTTCCAAAGTAATTCTGTATAACGATCTTATAGTTACCTCGATTTATGATTGCCTTAATAGATTCAGGAATGGAGTTCCATAGTCTCACAGCATGAACAAAGAACAACCGCGAAGAGGATAAATAGGAGTATTTAGGGAGAATTAAATTATGATGCCTATTTGATCTTGTGAATTTTAGCTTCTCGTAAAGATAGCTAGGAGTTTTGAATTCAATAAGCTTATACAGGAATATACAGTTCCTAGCTGCAAGATAAGCTAAGGTGCTGCATCCCAGAAGTTTATTCTTCCACAAGGAGATGTGGTCATATCGCTTTAAGTCGTAGACGTAGCGGGTAACATTATTGAACAGAACTAGAATTTTATGAGACGAGACAGAGTCCAGCTTACTATATACAAGATCGGAATATGTAATATGAGGTAGAATTAATTGCACAGCTAATTTTTTTCTTGTGTCTAACGGTGTAAACGAGGCTGACATTCTTAGCCTGCTCAGCGAAGAATTCATAATAAAACCCAAATTGTTTATCTTGTCAGTTAACATGAGACAGTTATTACCAACAAAAAGCTTGGGAATATCTTCAACATGGACAGTACTATTACTGATGGGTAACACATACAACTTGGACGCGTTTAGACGGAGACAATTTTTCCGGGCCCATTCGGAAATGGCTAGCAGATCACAGTTTATTTTAAAACACAAATCCTCGACAAGACCAATTCGACTGGACAAATACAACTGAATGTCATCAGCATAGGCATGCACACTGACATACTGGCACACAGAGAACACATCATTAACAAAAGGACTAAACAAGAGCGGACCAAGTATAGACCCCTGTGGAACTCCGGATCCAACACCACTTGACAACGAAGACACAGCTCTACCCTTTACCTTTTGAGATCTTCCTCTAAGATAGCTGGCCATAAGTTTACAGCACTATTAGAAAATGCAAAGTAGTATTTCAGCTTTTACAAAGTAGATCATGGCTTACCAAGTCAAATGCCTTGGAAAAATCCAAAAGGCAAAGAAGAGTCAGATCTCCATCATCAAATTTTATACGAACGTCGTCCATTATTTTCATCGTAGCTGTAGCACAGCTATGCTAAGGTCTAAACCCTGACTGTAAAGGAGACAAAAGATTATGTTTTTGTATGAACGACAATATTTGAGAGGCCATTAAAGACTCACACACTTTAGAAAAGGTCGGCAAATACTTATCGGCCTGTAATCAGAAGGGTTAGTAGGAGTATTCTACTTCGCTACAGGGAATATGATAGCCATTTTCCATGCAGAAGGAAAAGATGAGACAGTGAAAATATGATTATTTATGTGTTAGCGTTCCCAGGATGAAAGGCAATACCAGCTTAACGCATTTTAAGGAAATTCCGTCCTCTCCAACTGCATTGGACTTAATGGCCATGACTGAAGTAACAACTTCTGTCTCAGTGACACCAACGAAATTGAACTCCTCACTCAGCTCATGCTGCACTGTGAAGTCTTGGGGCGGAGGACTTTCACTTTGTAATTAAAAATTAAGTAAGTTCCCGATAAGCTACAAGCTTGAAACTTGGAATATAGCAGGGATGCACCTTAACGTTAAGCTAATCGTTTATCAAAAAATTTCCACCGTTTCCGTTGAAACACTTCGAAATATTATCGATAAAGAAATTATCAAGATAAATTGTATCTCGTTTTTAACCGAAACGAAAAGCTTTCGTTTACGTTAAAAACGTTAACAAAAACGTGATACTTTATGTTTGAATTGTGCTGGCAATGCTATAGCCATGGTGAAGCCGTAAGGTGGTAACAACGAGGGCACATACACACACAAACTCCATGTAATTTGTTTGTGTAATTCGTTGGTGGTAATGTCAAAAATACTCTGAGAAATGTTCGTACTGTCAAAATTCATGAGAAAAGTTGCAATCAGCTTGGCGAATGCTTTCACCTTTAATGACTCCGCCATCAATCAGCTTTGCCAGCATAGTTTTAAATTAATAATCAACATAAACGATTTGATTTCGTTTTGATATGGCAGAAAACGAAACGAAATCATTTCGCTAATTTGACGTTTTTAACGTTAATAAACGAAACGAAATGACTTTGTTTCGTTTATTAACGTTAATTATCGTAACGAAATGATATCGGTTCGTTGGTTAAGCATGCCTGGAATATAGTTCAGAACCCAATGACAATGCAATAATAAGAAAAAAATCTCCAATAGGTGGTGCATGGATCGAAATATTTAAAAAAATCTTATTTGTGGTCCAATTTCACTTTAAATGCGATTTGTGAAAAACTAAGAAAGGTAGAAAACTGCGGTTTGTTCCATTGGAAAGAGCGTTAAATTTCCTATATAAGAATCACTTAAAAATTGAACAACGGTATTTTCGCACAATAGGGTCGTTTCATGATTCCAGGTCACATATAGTAAATGAAAATAAGGAACAATAAATTTGAATATTAGATAAAAAAATAATTACAAAAAAAGATTAAATTGCGAATAAAACAAAAATAATAATTATATGAAACAATATAAAATAATAAAATATGAATTCAAAATAAATGTAAAAAAAAAAAATAATAAAAATAAAGAAAATAAAATTAAAAAGTGAAAAAAAAAAATAAAGCAAAATGATAATGAAATGACATGAAAAAAAAAACAATATAATGAAAAAAATAAATTAGATGAATTTAAATAAAAAATAAATAAATATTAGTCGATATCCTCTGAAGAGATTTTAGGCCGAGCTTCTCTTACAATTTGCGTCATGATCCTTTTAATTTTTCCTTCAAATTGGCCGGACGGGACTCCGAACGGCATCTGCAAGACAGATGAGTTTTCATTGAGTGCTTTTCATGGCAAAAATACACTTGGAGTGCTTGCCAAACACTGCCGAGGGGCGACTTCGTTTAGAAAAAATTTCTTCTAATTGAAAAAACTTGTTTCTAAGATTTTGTTGTTGCTTTCCCGGGACGTGAGCCCAGGATCATCGGTGTGTTAGGCGGAGCACGATACCATCACACCATCACGGCTACCGTAAAAATAAAATAAATTCAAATAACATTGAATGTGCGAACAAACAAATATGTATTATACTGAGATAAAATACAAAAACAATAAGTAAATGAAAAAGGGTAAAATAATATAATATAAATCCAAAATTAAACAACATAAATAACAATACATAAAATAAAATAAAACAAAATAATCAAAATAAAATTAAATAAAATAAAAAGCTTTAAACAGAATAGAATAAAAATAGAACAAAATTAAATTAAACTAAAAAGTAGAATAAAATGCAATAAAATAAAACAAAATAAAGTCAACTGAAATAGAGAAAAATAAAAATGAAATGATATGAAAGAAGAAATAAAATAAATAAAGTAAATTCAAATAAAATTTAATAAATTCAGATAACATTCCAGAAAATATAATAAAACATAGGTTAAACTAAGATAAATCAAAATAAAAAAATTAGGAAAAAAAATTAAATAAAGTAAGATAAATAAAAAACAAAATGACGAAGCACATTAAAATAAAAAAAAATAAACGAAATAAAAATAGGAAAAAATAAAAACACATAAAATAAAACAAGCTAAAAAAATCAAATTAGTTAAATTTAAAAATATAACAAAATTGCATGTACGACAATTAACGTACTGTGGTCTTTTCTTTAAGTCGAAATTTATAGAATAAATAATTTTTGCTATTTAAATTGTTATAAAAACACCAAAACACCAAATTGAAAAACAAAAAAAACCTATAAATCACAGTACAAAAATTTCCCGACGAATAGCAGCGGCTTCAGTTATAATATACTTATTAGAGCTTAGAATTTCTTCTCGAACACAAGCGAGATTTTCGAAACCCGAGAAATGGAGAACTCAACTTCTCGCGAGATTCTCGTGTCTCGAAGTACTCGTAAATCTCGCGAGCTTCTCGACATAAACTTAATTGCTGTATAGGCAGTATTTATACACTTGGTTTTTTGTACTTGTGACTTTTTGGTTGATTATATTGCTTCAATGACATTTAACTCAATACATATTTTTATTATACATATAATTTTGTTCATAATATTTTATTTTTTAACGAGACATCAAGAACACGGCTTCTCGAGAGATTCTCGAATCTCGAAATACTCGTAATACTCGCGAGCTTTTGACTTTCAATTCAGTCGCTACATTGGCAGTATTCTGTACATTTCGATGTTTTTTAGTTGTGGTTTTGTGCAAATTTTCGCTTGTGCTCCAGAAGAAATCGTAAGCTCTATATATGTACATAAAACAGCCAATGAATCGATTAAATTGAATGTCGAGAAGTTCGCGAGTATTTCGAGATTCAAAAATCTCGCGGGAATTGAATTCGAAATTCGAGAATCTCGCGAGAATCGTACGCTCAAATATCTATCACTAATTGATGTATATCGGAACGATTTTCTGTTATCCCTTTGTAAAATTTGGTTTGGAGGCAATGCGGTATCGGCGGTGTGCCATCCTCAGTGAGATCAATTATCTACCCTTTCGGAAAATCAACAAAATAAAATGAAAGAAACTAAACTTAAACTGAACTATACTAAAACTGAGCTTAATTCATGTTAAACAGTTAAATGTCACCAATAAATCAAAATTAAAGGAGTGTATGTCGCGTTTGAAGGGAATGGCTTAACTGGTTTCACTTATGGCCGCTTGTTTTTGAATTTGGCCCCACTGTGGAGGGTGTCGCTTTCGTATAGTTCCTAGGAGAAATAGATAAGTAGCACGCTCTTGAAAAGTTAGTAAAAATAATAGTATTTATTTCTTAAAGCCTACCTTACTATAAAACGAGTTTATCACCAAATCCCACTTAACAATTATCGTAATCTATAAAAAGTTTAAAAAAATTTGAGCAAGAGTTCCCCGTTAAACTTGTATAAGGCACATACATAGGCATTTAATTAATTTAATTTATTTATTTTTTTATAGAGGGTTTTCATTTCAATTGCTAAATGCAGTAAAATTAATTTACTGTATGGCAAAATCAAATGTCGTGGTTTATTAGAAACAATTTACTCAACTTCAAGAAAATTATAAAAGAGGTTTGATTAAAACCTTGACTTCACTGATGATATATGAAATTAACTTTTTTTTAGAATTTCTTTAATCTAAACATTTTTACATTTTCACTTCAAATTACAAAATAAAATAACTTGAATAAATAAAATGGGTAAATTTATTGTTTTTGTAAATGTATTGTAATGTAATGAGTACTTTTACTGCTATTCATAGTTTTCACGTTTACTAGGATACAAATTTTAACAAAACTGTAAAAAATAATTACCTTGTCACATCCCATTATTTCTTTTTCCCTTTGTAAAAAATTTAAATTACGCGAATTAATCCTTAATTTAAATTAATTCGAGTCAATTCGAGGATGAACTTATTTTAAAATTTATTTGCTGATTGATTCTTACAGAAATGTACAACTTTCCCCGAAATTTTTTTTTTGTTAAGTCGTTTATTGTAGTCGCAGAAATTATGAAATTTTATTGCACCATATATAAGTATGTATATACCAGGGATGTTGTGAAGATTTTTGGAATGGGAATATTTTTTATACACTAAAAAAATTTAAAAAGCTTGGCATTAATATACTTAAAAAAAGAGACGTAGGGAAACCGATCTATAAAATCGAAGAAAAAGGCGAATGTCAGCCATTCCTTTCCATAGTACTTTTTCTCAAATTACCCACTAAACATCCACATATACAAACGTATTCCCGAATTCAAGGTTTCACCAGTGGATATCTAAAAATCCATGCTTGCAGCGTCCCTAATTGTATAAACATCTTTAATGTATTTGTCATACTCATCTTTGCGATCTTTAATTAATAATTGCTTGCCGACACTAGTTAACAAAAGAAGAGAAGCATTAATGTTGAATAGGAGTGAATATAAATAATATAGCTATTGGTAATGGGTGGCGGTCGCCGTGATGTGGTGGTAGATTGCTCTGCCTATCACACTGACAGTTCTGTGTTCAAGTACCCGGCAAAGCAACATCAAAACTTATGCAAACAAGTTTTTTCAAATAGAAGATAATTTCCCTAGGCGCGGTCGCTCCTCATCAATATTTGGCAAGCACTCCAAGTGTATTTCTTCCATGAAAAGCTTCTCAGTGAAAACTCATCTGCCTTGCAGATGCCGTTCGAAATCGTAGGAAAAATTAAATCGAGTACGACGGAAATTGGAAGAGAAGCTCGGCATAAAATCTCTTCGGAGGTTATCGCGCCCTACATTTATTTATTTATTTATATTTTAAGAAAAACCGTCTATGAATTGTGTAACTGAAACTATGCAACGCAATCTCAAAGGCATTTTCGAAAAAACCGATTTGTCTGATCAAAAACTGACTACACAAAGTTTTTGTAGATTTGACTCGTATGCTGAACTGCTCTACAAAGAAAATTGTTTTGTTCATTGAAGTTTAAAACTTCCAACTCTTCCAAAACATTACTTTTAATACATAGGCGTCAAGGAGAGTACACGGTAATCTTAACTATTTGTTAAATTTCAAAACTCCCATTATTTTAGACCGCCATTTTGATATGGGAAATTCTTAAAAAAAAAAAAAAAAAAACAACAAGTGCCAAAAAAACTAGGGTTTGAAAAATATTTTTTCATCTCTACTTAAGATTTTTAAGAATTAATGAGCTGATCACCGGTAAATAATAGTTGATATTAAATTATTATTTTGGTTTTATTGGGAAAAACTGAAAAGAAGCAAACATTTGCTGGCATATTGCGATGGTAACATTTCGAAAACCGCCACGTCATCATCACCAGGCAATTTCGTAATGTTTTTATTTATTTCAACAGGTTTCACGGGGGATTGAACCACGGTCAAACTGCTAAAATCAAAATCGCCTAACAATTTTTTCATCTCTTCAAAATATATTTTATTAAAAAACTGCTGAGTTACAAAAAATCAGCTGATTAGTGTTATCGTTTGTCGACTTACAACTAAGCGTAATACATATATCGGCAATATAGAAGAATTCCCTCATTTGTCGAGGCACTGTCTTCATTATGAGAATAATATGCATGTACTTAAGTAGTTCAATATAAATTCAATTTGATAGGTATCTAACTACTACATACTTAGAACAAATGAATTGCACTTTTATTATTATGTATCGATTGATTGATTTCTTATGGCAAGAATTATAGTTTAATATGTATGTATATGTGAGCAATTAACGGAAATTACAATAATTGTATGAATTTTGCTCCAAGGTATAAACAAATATTTGCATAATCATTAGGGTGACCCTATTTTAGTAAACACTTTTATTTTCCAAACTAATCCAACTATATTATGTAATATCTACTTTATTTATAATTCGTTTTAAGTCTTATATAGCAACTGCTGAGCTTCGTTAACGCTAACTGGCACCTTATTTGACAGAAATCATTGAGTGATCTGTCAAATACAATGATGATGCAAGCGGTTATATATACCAAAAATTAAGTGGCGTATTGTAAAAAAAAAAACAGTTTGGAAAATGGCAGACACTCTAGTAAACCTAGCATACATATATAGTATGTGTGTAAAAGAAAATATGCGCTCAATTTAATAAAACCGAAAAGTTTCAAGTAAATGATTACTTTGTACGCACAGCTGCTCAATAAAGGGGTACGATAGGCGTAAGAGAAAACATTTCGAAAATTAGCATAATAAATCAATTTATCATTTTCTTCAACTTACTAACCCTTTATAGAGCAAAACCTAAAAAACAAATATTTAAGGATGGGCCGCTGAGCCCTTCATGTCAATTTCGTTGCTACAGGGAGTGGCTTCAGCTCCTGCGGTTAATTTTCTTTTGTATGTGTGTTCGTTTTATGTTTTAATTCACATTAATAATGTTTTGGACCACAGAATCGAAAATAATAACGACAAATAATATATACAAACTAATTTCAAATTTTTGTTCATACATATTATTTTGATGGGTCAATGGAAATAGGATAGAAGAAAGCTTATGGAAGGAGTATGATATGTACATTTCTTAATTACAGTATTTAAAAAAAAAAAAACAAGTAAGGAAAGCTAAGTTCGGGTGTAACCGAACATTACATACTCAGCTGAGAACTTTGGAGACAAATAAGGGAAAATCACCATTTAGAAAAATGAACTTAGGGTAACCCTGGAATGTGTTTGTATGACATGTGCATCAAATGAAAGGTGTTAATGATTATTTAAAACGTAGTGGGCCTTAGTTCTATAGGTGGGCGCCTTTTCGAGATATCGCAATAAGGGTGGACCAGGGGTGACTCTAAAATGTGTTTGTACGATATGGGTATCAAATTTAAAGTATTAATGAGCGTTTTAAAAGGGAGTATCCCTTAGTTGTATATGTGAAGGCGTTTTCGAGATATTGACCAAAATGTGGACCAGGGTGACCCAGAACATCTTCTGTCTGGTACCGCTAATTTATTTATATATATCATACCACGAACAGTATTCCTGCCAAGATTCCAAGGGTTTTTGATTTCGCCCTGCAGAACTTTTTCTTTTTCATTTACTTAATATGGTAGGTGTCACACCCATTTTACAAAGTTTTTTCTAAAGTTATATTTTTTTTTCAATAAACCAATCCAATTACCATGTTCCATTTCTTTTTTCATATTTGGTACAGAATTATGGCATTTTTTTCATTTTTCGTAATTTTCGATATCGGAAAAGTGGGCCATAGGGTCATAGTCGAATTTCGGCCATATTTTATACCAAGATAAAGTGACTTCAGATAAGTACGTGAACTAAGTTTAGTTAAGATATATCGTTTGTTGCGCAAGTTATCGTGTTAACGGCCGAGCGGAAGGACAGGCGGTTGACTGTGTATAAAAACTGCGCGTGGCTTCAACCGGTTTCGCCCATTTACACAGAATCTATGTCCCTACCAAATTTCACAAGGATTGGTAAATTTTTGTTTGACTTTAAAAGTATTCTAGACGAATTAAATGAAAAAGGGCGGAGTTACGCCCATTTTGAAATTTCCTTTTTTCTTTGTATTTTGTTGCACCATATCATTACTGGAGTCGAATGTTGACATAATTTACTTTTATACTGTAAAGATATTAAATTTTTTGTTAAAATTTGACTTTAAAGAAATTTTTTTTTTAAAAGTGGGCGTGTTCGCCATCCAATTTCGCTAATTTTTATTTAGCACACATATAGTAATAGGAGTAACGTGCCTACCAAATTTCATCATGATATTTTCAACGACTGCCAAATTACAGCTTGCAAAACTTTTAAATTACCTTGTTTTAAAAGGGGGCGGTGCCACGCCCATTGTCCAAATTTTTCTAATTTTCTATTTTGCGTCATAAGTTCAACGCACCTACCAAGTTTCATCGCTTTATCCGTCTTTGGTAATGAATTATCGGACTTTCTCGGTTTTTCGAAATTTGCGTGGTTGTAGTCCGATTTCGTTCATTTTAAATAGCGATGTGTGATGACATCGCTATTTAAAAGAACGAAATCGGACTACAACAAGATACTTCAAAATTTACTCAAGTTATCGTGTTTACAGTCGGACGGACAGACGGACGGACATGGCTAAATGAATTTCTTTGTTCACCCAGATCATTTTGATATATAGAAGTCTATATCTATCTCGATTAGTTTATGCCGTTACGGATTACCGTTATGCGAACAAAGTTAATATACTCTGTGAGCTCTGCTCAGCTGGGTATAAAAATATGGTCAAACGAATGCATGTCCGGCGATATTGGAATCTAAGGGCCGCATTCTCTATTGCGAAACGAATGTTCGTTCAGACTCAGAGACGAATCGCCAGTGATTTTACATTATGTTAAATGATGGCAACATATCATTTGACAATTGCTTTCGCCTTTTTCTTTCACCTGACGTTAGAAACAAAAAGGCCGACCTAAATTTTAGGAAACACCTTTGTTAGACAAACCCGCTACAAGCCGATTCGTTCATCTGAGCCATCATTCGCAATACAGATTGATGCCCTAAGTCTTTTATTACCCAGTTCACAATAAAGGGGGATCCTGCAAACTGCGCTAACTATTGATGATTCAGCCTTCTTAGTACCACATATAAGGACCTGTCAAGCGTACTGCGCGAAAGATTGAAACCCATTGTGAATCAACTGATTTGATCTTATCAGTGCGGCTTCAGATCTAGTAAATCTACCATCGACCAGACTTTCACTATGCGCCAATTCGTGGAAAAACCCGCGAATAAAGAATTAACACACATCACCTCTTCGTCGTTTTTAAAGCCGCCTTCGACAGCAGGTAAAGGAGTTGCCTATATGCCGCTTTGTTTGAATCAGGCATGCTTAACCAACGAAACGATATAATTTCGTTACGATAATCAACGTTAATAAACGAAACGCAGTCATTTCGTTTCGTTTATTAACGTTAAGATCGTCAAATTAACGAAATGATTTCGTTTCGTTTTCTGCCATATCAAAACGAAATCAAATCGTTTATGTTGATTATTAATTTCAAACTATGCTGGCAAAGCTGATTGATGGCGGAGTCATTAAAGGTGAAAGCATTAGCCAAGCTGATTGCAACTTTTCTCATGAATTTTGACAGTACGAACATTTCTCAGAGTATTTTTGACATTACCACCAACGAATTACACAAACAAATTACATAGAGTTTGTGTGTGTATGTGCGCTCGTTGTTGCCACCTTACGGCTTCACCATGGCTATAGCATTGCCAGCACAATTCAAACATAAAGTATCACGTTTTCGTTAACGTTTTTAACGTTAACGAAAGCTTTTCGTTTCGGTTAAAAACGAGATACAATTTATCTTGATAATTTCTTTATCGATAATATTTCGAAGTGTTTCAACGGAAACGGTGGAAATTTTTTGATAAACGATTAGCTTAACGTTAAGGTGCATCCCTGGTTTGAATTCGGTTTCCCTGCAAAATTTATACGGATATGCGAAATGACGTTGAGCAACACCATCAGATTAGTCCAAATTGGGAAGGACCTCTCCGAGCCGTGACCCTCTATTACGCATTTTTTTATTTTTATGCTGGAGTAAACTATACTAGCTGGAAAATTTAACCGCTCTGGAACAATATTTTATAAGAACGAGCAATTAGTCGCATATTTTGACGGCATTGACTTATTCGACACAAACACCCATGACGTAAATTCTGCTTAGATCAAACTGGAAAGTGATGCGGAAAAGATGGGTTTGATGGTGAATGACGACAAAATGAAGTAGCTGCTGTCATCTAGCAAAGAATCAGCGCATTTGCGCCTTGGCAACCACGTCACTGTTGATAGCCATTAATTCGAGGAAGTAAAGGACTTCTTTTATGTGAGAACCAGCATTACCACAAACAGCAACGTCAGTCTAGAAATCCAGCGAAGAATCACTCTAGTCAACAAATGCTTCTTTTGACTGAGTAGGCGATTGAATAGAAAAGTCCTGTCTCGACAAATGAAGATCATGCTCTACAAGTCTCTTATCGTACGTACCCGGCCTGCTAAAGCAAAAGCGATGACAAAGAGTTTTTTTAGAAAAATTGCATTTAAAAAAAAAGTTTTTTTGCGAAAAAGAATTCGTATTTTCGTTTTTATGAAGATTTGATATTATGTGTATGAAATGGAAAAAATATCTGTACGCTATCCTTTCCTAACGAGGTTTTGTCACATTGGGACCTTTGAGCACAAGTTTTCAAGCGACAATGTTAGGAGTGTAGAATGTTCCTAAATGTTGCTTTAACCCACACTTCCGTCCCAGAGTGGAAATATTACTAACATGTTTGGCATATCGTGGGATGTGAAGCAGTTTAAGGATAAGCTCATCAAACACTGCGATTGAGTTTCAACCATGCAGTCGTTGCAACAAAAGTAGTCAAATTGCAGAGCTTCACAAAAAGGACAACCCGCTTCATTGAAAATTATATTTCGAGATATATACATAGTCAAAAACTGCTACAAAGCAAACTTATATTCCTGCTCCCCCATCACGCGCTCGTTAGATCTCAAAATATCCTCTATGTCTGCACTATTTTTAGATTTTATGAATCTTAGATAAACTCTCAGTTAAAACTTCAAACAGTTCGTTTAACAAAAAAATCTGATAATTTTATTACCTTGTAGGTACAAATACCTTCTCAGCATACTCTCCCCCAGGTTTTTTGTTAGAATATATGTATGTATTTACTTATTTGTGTACACATAGTTCAAGGGCAATTTATTACCCAACATTAATTAATTGTTCATGCGTCATAATTTATTCATGTCACTAAAATTCTGGCAATGTTTTACATTAAAATGAAAACTTCTTTTATGTTACCTTCAAATGTTTTGGGAATCTAATTACAATATAAACACAATGTGCTTACTTGCCTAGGGCTAGAACTGTGATTATGGCACACACTTGTATTAAACTACATAAACATTAAATCAACTATGCAGGGGCGTAGCAAAGAAAAATTTTAATTCCTTTTTTTTTAACCAAGATAATTGAACTGTCATAATTTGAAAATTTTGTTAAAAGAACTTAATTCTTTTTTAGAACTTAAGTTCGTTTTCTAAAAAAAAATGGAGTTACGGAAAAACAACCTTTTCAACGAAACGCTTATCATCGCTTAGATAATGTTTAGAGGACGCATCTAGCTATTGAAGACTCGCGGCATGAAAAATAACTCGCTAAAAAAAGAGGTTGTTCTCAATAGCGGAGACACGCACCTCTGTTCATCCATAGTGGTGTATAATTATAGCTGAATCGTTGCGATAAATTAGTGGAGTGACACATTTTTCGGTCATAGAAGTGGAGAAAAGTGTAGAGATAAAATGAAGAAGCATATTTCAGTCGCAACTGAGTATAATGCATACTGAACTGCATTACTAGTTTTCTGGACAATTTTATAGGTGTAGATAAAGTTACACATTTAGCAGTCCATATAAAGTTTAAGTGCATATGTATATACATGTAAAAAAACACAGCTAATCTATATACACAGCGAACAAAAAAAAATTGGCAGTGGCAATTTTTATCAAATTTCTTCAACTAAATTTTTCTTTTATATTTTGGGTATTTAAAAAATCAATTTGCACCGGAGCACTTGCTAAACACTGCCGAGGGGCGACCCCGCTTAGAAAAATTTTCTTCTAATTGAAAAACTTTATTTCTAAAATTTTGATGTTGCTTGGCCCGGGGTGTGAACCCAGGGCATACGGTGTGGTAGACGGAGCACGCTACCATCACACCACGGTAGCCGAAATTTCCGTACTATTTATTTGAAATTCTTTGAATTTTTTTTAAGTCTGCAGTTTTATAGCCCAATAAATTTTAGTCTAACAAAGTAAAAGTCATAGGTCTCTAAAATTTCAGTTTTTCTTTCATGTTTGACATTTCCTATGGAGGAAAATCGAAAACACCCTTCGTAAAAATATTGTCAAAAATCATTATAAATTTTGAGAGACCTATAACTTGTACTTTGTTAGACTCAAATTGATTGGGCTACAAAACTACATACTGAAAAAGATTCAGAAAACTTCAAATAAAGAGTTTGATATTTTTAAATAAAACATAGTTCTAAAATAAAAGTAGAATTTTTTTTTAACCCCCCAAACATTTTCTGAGCGCTCATAATTGTGAGTCGGATATGAGTCCAATATATGTATGTGAGAAATATGAGTTTCAAAAATTATAAAAAATACAATGTTTAAAGACTCAAATAAGACTCCCTCGTGATGGACATGGTGAGCCCTATGCCAAGATTGTATATTCAACAGAGCAACATCGAAATACAATTTCAAATTTTTATAGGCATTTTTTTTATTTGGAATGGAAATTTTACTTCATTGAATATAGCATGTAGGCAAAATATCTAACCAATATTTGTTTCTGTATTGCATTTTTATGGGCCTCTTTTCGTGATCTTACTTGATGCCGGTGTTTGATGTTTAAGTGCATATTGTTTAGTGATAAGAACTTCTTAGCCTAAGAACTTAAAAAACAAAAATCATGGCAGACCAGAAGAGAGAACGGTTATACCTCGTAGGTCTTTTTATCATGGAAGGGTCTTTTGGCTTTTGTTCATTGCGCAGAGAAATATATCTGTTTAGATTTTCCTCTTTAATGTGTTTTACTTGGATATTCATCCACTAATCACCATGAACGGGCCAAATAAATGTCATATTTGCATCAAACAAGAGAACACTCATCATATGTATTTATGAGCCGATTAAGAGTCATATCGGACTCCTATTAAGACTCATATGATGTATGAAATTGGGTTCATGTCGGATGGCCCTCGCAAAAAGGTCATCTACTTCTAAATGAAGAAAAATGACCGTTAGTGGGAAGACCATGGACACTTTTCTTAATCTTTTATGAGTCCAAATGCTTCCTGAAAATTACAAAAAAAAAGAAAAAAAATATTTGACAAAATTTGATGAAAATTGCCACCGCTATTTTTCTGTTCGTTGCTGTATTTGCGAATCTCTGTATTTGTAAAATTCTTTATCGTTAATTAGTTTTACCCAATTTTTTGTGACGAAATTATAAAATTTTTTTTAAGGCGTGCACAAATCTCCATGCAGCCTTAGCATGTAGTCGATCTTATAATTAGTTTTTATCACCACTGCGGTAAACGCTGATCATGGACCAACTGAATTGGCGGTTCGGCATGGACCGGTCAAACTATCGCCATAAACAGATGATTTTGCAGTCATCACAAGTGGCAAATGCCAGTCAACATTTAGCTGTCTGATGGATCATCCGCTTCGGGATGTTCATTTCTGTGAATCTGATGTCGGTTAACTGCCATCGCAGAAAAGATGGTCTATATATTTTTTTAATTTTACAGCCAAACCATAACAAAAAGGGATTTTTGGCACCTAACTTCAGATAAAGCAAAGGCTATTGGACATTACAACTATGCGGTTTTTGTGTACTATACTTCACTATACTAATTAGCAAACAGAGAGGAGAATTTAGTATTGATTTAATTTGTTTTGTTGATTTTCTGACAGGTTGGATAATTGATGTATATGTGATATTTTGTATGAACGATTTTGATAGTGTTGTTGACACTGATGATGGCGCAACGCCGAAACCGGGTTGTCTCCAATCCGAATTTGACAAGGGATATCGGAAAATTTTTCTAATATACATCATTTAGTTGATAAAATATTGTTGTCCTCTGTTTTTTGGTGGCTGAAAACCTTCGAAAATATCACCACCGATTTTTTAACCATTTCCATTCCCAGACCTCATTTTACCCCTTCCCCTGGAAACGCTGATGCATACCAACACATTTACCTAATCGTAGGTATTTACAATACTCGCTGTACTTATGGTCATATGAATTTTGTACTAAAATCCCCAAAATTAAACATTGCCCCATAAAAAAACAAAATTTCCTTTTCTCCATCATAACATGCCGCACCACACCGCATCGCACAAAATAAATGTTTTTATGTTTCTCCTTTTGACATAAGATTTTTAACGCGTTTTAAGATTTAAGTAATGACGGTTTATGGCATGTCGTTTAGTTCGAAAACACTACGGTGCGGGTGTCGTTCTTTGTTTTTAGTATAGTACAATAACAACACATTTTTGTGCACTAGTGCCATACTATCCATAAAATATACAATTGCAATAGGTACAACTCCACCTCCACATTTACCGACGTACTTATGTAGGGACCTTTCATTTGCCTGATTGCGTGTACAATTTTTTGGGTGCAACCTTTGAGGATGCGAATGATTTTTTGGTATGTTAATGAAACTGGTTGTCACTTGTACGTATTAAGAATGTGATAAATATTGCAGGTAGAATAAATTCAATAAAAGCAATATGCTCACTTGGATGTGTAACTTTTTTTTTTTTTGTTTTGGGGTTTCGTACGTACATACATACATATGTACGAACCTCTAATTGCCTTTAGTGCTTATGGTCAATTCACTTTCATTTGCTAGCCTTTTATTATTATTTTCCATTGTAGTTGGCTTTAGTTTAAATACTACATGCTTTTTACTTTGATTTTTATTATTAGCAAGCTATATGTGCATGGAACTAGGGATGTTCATAATATGATATCAAAGTAGACTGAATTTGTGGATCCCAACTTCTCAAAGCACAAAAAAATTTAAAGTACTCTTATTTAAGATCAGTTTGAAAGCGAAAACCACTGTACACTTTGGATTATTTTGAATTTCGGGACCATTTCAAAAATCCCCAGATTCACTATGGTTGAATTATTTAATATATATAATATTCAAACTGATCTTAAATAAGAGTACTTTAAGTTTTTTGCGTTTTTAAAAGTTAGGATACCCAAATTCAGTCTACTTTGATTATCTACATATGAGTCGTTTATTTTGAAAGTGGTTTAACTCCATTATTTTCTTATATTGAGATATTTAAGGGTTTGTGTTTGATTTGTTTCAAAAATATTGTTAAGTATTATTAATTTTTTTATGGCTTTGTGATCTTAAATGTGTTAGAATATATAACCTAATATGTTTTGTAAACTTTACTATAAAAATAAGCTATGTTTCAGAACCTAAAATGGACCTAAACCACTTTCAAAATTAATAAAATGATTTTTTGGTATGTGAAAAGGAATAAGTCCATTTATTTTTAAGAAGTTAAATAATAGAAATTGTAAATATTTTATCTTTGATGTAGATGAATGTTAAAATAGGGAAGTTTTCAAGTTAGATACAGATTTTTATTTATGTAATTAAAAATATGTCGGCCGCCGTGGTGTGATGGTAGCTCCGCCTACCACACCCGCGAACCTGGGTTCACGCCTCTGGCAAAGCTGCATCAAAAATTTTAGAAACAAGTTTTTTCAATTAGAAGTAAATTTTTCTAAGCGGGGTCGCCCCTCGGCAGTGTTGGGCAAGCACTTCGAGTGTATTTCTGCCATGAAAAGCTCTCACTGAAAGCTCATCTGCCTTGCAGATGCCGTTTGGAGTCGGCATAAAACGTGTAGGTCCCGTCCCGCCAATTTGTAGTAAAAATTATAGGAGCACGACGCAAATTGGAAGAGAAGCTTGGCCTTAAATCTCTTCGGAGATTATCGCGCCTTGCATTTATTTATTTAAAAAAAATGTTTTTAAAAACCAATATTAATTCATTTATTAAAAAATTATATTTACATTCAATTATTTATTAAAGATAATATTGAAGATTTTGCCATATTATTTCTCCTCATTTAGATTATGTGTGAGGTTGTTAAAATATTCATGGTGCATAGGTTGTATAATAGACTGGGTCGATTTATTAACCGATATCACGCCCTCGATTTTTCGATAGGATTTCAGCTCAGGAAAAAAAGTTGCACTACGCATACCCAAAAAAATAATTTTCAAGCCTGCGAAATTTTATTTTTTGACTTTTTTCGGCTTTGATTTTTAAGTTTTTTTTTTCATGACCTAATAAAAAATGTTCATATATATACCCTGTCCGACCCAAAAAATGTCCGCTAAAAACGTTGTCGATAACAGTTTTATGAAAAAAAATAATAATAAAAAATTTTTTAAACCACTTTCACCATCATATCCTTATACTTATACTTATATGACACTACTTTATTTTCGTGTATTTTTTCTTGTATTTTATCTACAATTTTTTGTCGCACTCCCTCCTAATAGGGCTTCAGTACTGGTTTAAGTGTGTAAACTATATTTCAAAAAACTAACGAAATACAAGGAAAATACAATCTAGTTCATTAAAAACAAACGAACCACTTTGTATTTCGATAGGTTTTTTTGACATTCGGCCGTTTTTGCTTTATTTTTTTCTGACAAATGAAAATTTGTTTTTAGTTTGAAAATTTGGTGCATAAAAACACAATTAAAATCAATTTTCTTGTGAAAAAAGTGAACCATTTGATACCGAAATAATTTTCGCGTGTTATTTGCATTGTTTTTATTGTTAAAAATGTTAATGTAAAAATAAAATGTAAAACATAAAAAAACATGCCAAGCTCACTAATTTTTGGGGAATAGTCGTCTCGCTTTTTCATGATAGAAATTGTTTTTGTGTTTTGAAGTTCCGATAAAGTTTCGTCAGTTTTTTTAGCTTGGAATCCAAGCAAAAATAAAGTAGTGTCATATATGCTTTAGGAGTTGAAATGGAACGTACATTTTTGTATAATGGTGTTAATTTTATTTTGTTGAAGTTCTTTGGTCTTCCCCGTAAAGGTAATAAATCAAGTAAATTGCTCTTTATCCACTTCCATAGATTCTTCATAAAGCATTTTATAGCGTGCATTTTTTATAAATCGCATCTAATATATCCTTAGCCAATTTAGAGGTTCGCCACTAGAGTTGTTTAATCTTTTATGAATTGCTACTTTCAAATAATAATAAGTTTTAAATAAATATTCAATAATAAGTTTTATTTCAGTGGGCTTAAACCAGTTTCAAAATAATTTTGTTTGGATTTTGTTAGTCCCCAAAATCATAGCGATTTTAATGATACTAGACTTAAATTGTTTATAAAAAAAAGATTATATACGAATATGATTATTGTTATCATTAACTCCATTTTTTTTGAATGGACATAAACCACTTTCAAAATAAACGACTCATATATAATTCAACCATAGTGAATCTGGGGATTTTTGAAATGGTCCCGAAATTCAAAATAATCCAAACTGTAGAGTGGTTTTCTCTTTCAAACTGATCTTAAATAAGAGTACTTTAAAGTTTTTTGCGTTTTGTGAAGTTAGGATCCCCAAATTCAGTCTACTTTGATTATGTCAACCAAATCTTGATATGAAAAACTCATTTGTATTAAAACTTGTGGGGCATTAGAAAAAATTCATTGCTTTTCGTCAACAAGACTTTTCTTGAAAATTCTTTTAGGGCCGCATTCATAATCTCCAGCTAAGTTAGATTTTACCTGGAGGATAGCAATCTTTCAGATAGCTTCATTTGACATTTTCGTTTTCACCAAGACAGAATGACTAACTCAATGCAAAAATATATTGTGACTACACGAAAACTCTCTATAACAGCTGAGTTTTGTTTACACTTTTTCGTTGAACTTAATTGTGACGGTAAGCTTCAGTTAGCATGTAGAAAACGAAAATTACAATAAATTTTAGATAAGTGGCTAACTGAAGATGGTGAATGATTGTCTTTTAACGCATGAAAAACGAGGAGCATTTATAAAATTCATCTTGGAATCATATTTTATTAATTTTTTTAGGTTTATCAAAGATAAAATAAAAATTATAGTAAAGCAGTTATCTGAAATTTATTCACATATTTTTGCTTCCAGTGCAACTTATCCCACCCATCACAAGCGTAAATGAGCTTCTATATTAAACGGTTTTATTTAGCTTGACTTGACAGGCTGGCTGGTTGGTTGGCTGGCTGCCACGAATTTTGTAATTGAAATTTAAATAACTTCCCGAGAAGCTACACGCTTGAAACTTGGAATATGGTTCAGAGCGCGATGACAATGCAATAATAAGAAAAAATCGCCGCTAGGTGGCGCAAATATCGAGATATTTTATATTTGTGGTCCGATTTGGCTCATATTTGGAACACATAATACATACAAGAATAGATAGCGACCTATGAAAAAAAATCGCCGCTAGGTGGCGCAAGGATCGAGATATTGAAAAAAATCGTATTTGTGGTCCGATTTGGCTCATATTTGGAACACATAATACATGCAAGAATAGAAAGCGACCTATGAAAAAATCGCCGCTAGGTGGCGCAAGGATCAAGATATTCAAAAATATCGTATTTGCGGTCCAATTTGGTCCATATTTGGAACACATAATAAATACATGAATAGAGAGCGACCTATGATGTCCGATTTGGCTCATATTTGGAACAAATATTCCATACAGTCCGGTAGAAGTGACATGAAAATATTTTGGAGTTCGAGGAGGGACAAGCATACGTGGCGCAGAGTCGAGTAATGTCTTTGGAAGGATTATGTATTGAGGGCTTAGATTGTAACGAATTGTCAGGAAAGAGTCCTTGTAATAATGAGTCACTAAATGAACTAAATTTAATGAGATATAATAGGCAATTAAATAAAGACAAAAAACTTGAAAATAACATAATAAAAAAAAATTTTAAGTTAAACGGTTTTATTGAAAACAATACTTACATGAAGTAATAACAATACTAAAAGATAGAAAATAATTAGGTAGGTCCTAGGTATTAGTCATCACACTCCTCGTCAATCTAGGGCGTTGATCAGACAATTAAATAAAAGCGTTGGACGCGTGAAATTTCTAAAAATGTGAGGCGTAGCATAACTTGATTAAGGTTCAGTTGGTCTTATATATGACTATCAATAGAAATTTGACGCGTCCAATGCTTTATTTAATTGTCTGATCAACGCCCTAGATTGATGAGGAGTGTGATGCCTAGCACCTAGGAACTACCTAATTATTTTCTAGCTTTTAGTATTATTGTTACTTCATGTAAGTATAGTTTTCAATAAAATCGCTTAACTTAAAAAAAAATTTTTATTATTTTCTTTTCTTTTTTTAATATACAAGTCATGTTAGGGTACAAATGTGATATTAGTTTGTCATTAAAATATATAAAAAAGATGTAAGGCGCGATAACCTCCGAAGAGATTTTAGCATCTCTTCCAATTGGCGTCGTACCATAGTTTTAGAATGTGGTAATTTTTTGTGAAAATTACATAACTACCTAAGTTTTATATTTCATTAGCTTTGTATGAAATGAGTATTCGCCTTTAAGTGATTGAATTCGAAGACTTCTATAACAACTGGTTAAACAGAAATTATATAGTGTTTGAGTCAAAATGTCCCAACCGTCACTATAGAATAACTAGTAATTAAAAAAAAGGAAAAAAAAACAAGATATATAAATATTTAAATACATAGGTGGCCAATTAAGGTCTATTGTGTCTATAAATTATTTGTCAATAGTTCTCTTTGTTTATACAGTTGCTGGTATAGAGTTCCAAGGGCATATGGTGTTGATGAAAATAAGTCCATAACATAAAGTTGAAAATAAGATTTGACGTTAAACAATACTAACTTGCCAGATATTATTTGAAAAGACCTCTCCCAGTAATTCGAAACCAAGGGAGTAGTCACAAAAGGCAACTGTTTATCGTGAGTGTTTTTTTTTTTATTTGATGCTGGTGAAATTAATTCAAGCATCGGAATTAAGGGCATTCATATTCTATATCATTTTCATTCGGCTCTTACGTTTCTTACGTTAATCAAAATATAAGGTCATAAGATTTGTCAAGTTATGTATATATTGCTAGCCGTAAATTTTTTGAAACCTTATAAGAATCTGTTAAGTTTTTCAAGGTTTTTTATTTTATACTATTAAATTTTTAATTATTGGAAACACTGTGTTGACTTTTTGACATAGATTTTTCTAAACATTTCAAAAAGCTGGACGCCCAATCTCAACAATCTACCACTTATGTGAATTGTTTCCTTTGCCTGTATTTATCCAACCTTGGCATAAAATTTAAGTAATGAGGTATTGGTTTCTAGACTGCAAATGCTTTATATGCTGCGTATACATACATAGATTTGTTATATGTATAAAATTTCCTATTTTAACTTTCAAACAACAAATTGTTGTCGCTTCAATTTGACATATTTTTACTTTGTTTGGGGAACTTTTCATCATACATAATATACTTTTCTTAGGTTATCGACACGTAAGAATCACCTGTTTTCGCCTGGTGCCCTGATCGTTTACTATATTGAATTTGTCGCCTATTCTTCTCTGCGGCGAAACGATCGTTCGCCTCGCAATAGAGAATGAGACCCTAAATAATAATAGAATTGAACGTGATATTACAATGACTTCCAATTGTTAACGATATTGATATTACCGCCCTAAACAGCCTCGCCGCCCGCTCTATGCTGAATGAATGGCGAAAATTAGATGTGATAGAGAGCGAGCAAGGATGTAGTGTTGGAGGGCGCCAGCGGACTTTGGCTTCGACAGCCATATCGCTCTTGATAGCTAAGGTTTTGAATTCGAATCGAATTTTTCTTCCATCCTTGTAAATACCGCCGAATTTGTTTTTAAATGTTACTTGTTTTTATGACTTTCGATTTTAAAAATCGATATCGTCGGATTAGCAAAGTAAAATATTCCAATCATATAAAGAACTACATATACAAATTTCGCATAAAGAAGTATGCGCACTCCATTTTATAATGTTACTAGTTATCCTGGTGGTCATGTGGTATCTGGTTGTTCTAGGAAACTGCACCAAAAACTAATCTTTGGCGAAAATGATACTTATAAGGCTTACACTGCAAACCGACGATATGTCGTATGCCTGAAGACCAAAAGAGGCTATATGTAATTTTGATATCCTTGTGAGCTCTGTAGTCGTTTTCACATATATTTTAATGGTTTAGCTAGTGAAACGCGAAGCATACTGTGACGAATACTAGCATCACTAAGCGATACTATCATCCCTAAGCCGATACTAAGCAGCCAATCGTATGTACGTAAACAAATCAATCATCATTTACACACATGCATACAAGGCAGCGGAGAGATACCCACAACCGCATATCATCATTAGCCGACGTAGTACTCACATATACACACGCATATAGCTACAAACTACAAATATACATGTATATGGTTGGTAACCAAGCATGAAGTTCACGAAATTACTAGACCTTAGGACAAATGAGGAAACCGAGAGTATAAAAGCAGCGAAAGCTGAGGCATGACTAATCAGTTTTGATTTAAGCACGCTATTGGTTGTGAAGTATAAATGTTATTGTGAATTACTTTCAAAGTAGTCTAATAAAGACCATTTTGCATTATTGAATATTGAAGTTATTTATTCAACAGTTTATCGATTCGAACGTTAGCAGAAAATATGGAATAAGCGGAATTTCCTTAAATTCGTTACAATACTTTGAGGAGCTATGTATATCTACAGCAAAAACTACGTATGTGAAAACGACTTTACCCTTAAAATAATATGAAGTTAAAATATAATTTGATGAAAAGAATTTAAATATTTATTTATTTGTGCTTTACTACTGAAATAACTTTTTTCAAATATACATAAATAAAAAGGTATTTTTTATATATTTTGTGCACTAATGCTGTTTACCCTTTTGTGTCTTTCCACAAAAATACTTACGACCAAAAAACTATATCATTTTGTGACCATACTTTAGCACAGTACGAAAGCAGCTGGCAGAATATTTCTTTGAAACTGTAGCAATTTTTATTTTTCTTGGTACATCTGCCGTTGTTTTTCAAAGTAAAAGCGCATAGAAAGTCACGAATTTTATTGATTTTACACTAATAACCTTAT
Source organism: Eurosta solidaginis (assembly GCF_040869045.1). Classification (NCBI taxonomy): domain Eukaryota; kingdom Metazoa; phylum Arthropoda; class Insecta; order Diptera; family Tephritidae; genus Eurosta; species Eurosta solidaginis. The sequence continues at coordinate 40,411,129 of NC_090321.1, read as the reverse complement.
AGGTCTGTCTAGACCTTTGGTGTATGGTTAAGGCATAAGTTTTGAAATTTTGTAATAAAACCTTAATTTATAAGTATTTTAAACAAATTTTGCTTTAGAACTGCAGATAATTTATATCTTGAGGATATCGTTGAATCTTAGATTTGTAGCTTTCCCATTCTGTAAAAAAATTAGTTAAAGTTCGTATAGGTCTGGCCAGACCTATGCATACGCATAAGGGTTAAAGCTAAAAAAGGTCATATTGGAGGAAATACCTATATAGCTTCTTAACACCATAATAATGACATCTCAATTTTAAGAAGTTGAAGCCTAGTAACCTACATAGTTACAATTAAAAAATACTATTCAAGTGATATTTGCAAGGATAAATAAAAAAATGTGTTTTTCCGGAATTCTCTCACCATAACCTCAAATTTTACATACGTGTGGTGTCTTTCTCCATTTTCTTCCAACCGGCCTTATATGCATGTTAGAGCATGCTTGAGAATACTGAAGAACATACTCGAGCACTTTCGAGTACCAATTAGATTACAGCTACTTGACAGCGTAACATTTTGAGCATCGAGCTTTTTTCCGATAAGGGTTGAAGAATGCTAAATTATTCTCTGGTATGAAATAATACTCGAAAAATAATTCTTATCGACGAGTGCATCTTTGGAGTGAGTAGATAATTTAGAAATAAATCCTATACTCCTTAATCAGCCTGGATTTTCAGTATCAAATTTTTACGCAAAGAGTGGAAGTAAAAAAATTTCAAAAACAATTTTTAAAAATTTTAAAAGAGAGCCACTAAGTTTTGGATGAACATTAGACTGAGTCGATTTTTCGATAGAATTTGGGCTCAGGAAAAAAAGTTCGACTACGCATACCCAAAAAAATAATTTTCGAGCATGCGAAATTTAATTTTTTTGATTTTGATTTTTAAGGTCTTTTTCATGATCTACTAAAAAAAATTTCATTTGATTGTAAAATTTAAAAAAAAAAAAAAAAATTAAATTTTTTTCAAAAAACTGTTGTCTACAACGTTTTTAGCGAACATTTTTGGATCGGATAGGGTATACATTTTTTAATTTTTTAGTAGGTCATGAAAAAAACCTTAAAAATCAAAGTCAAAAAAAGTAAAAAAAATGAAATTTCGCAGGCGCGAAAATTATTTTTTTGGGTATGCGTAGTGGAACTTTTTTTCTGAGCTGAAATCCTATCGAAAAATAAATGGCGCGATATCGGTTAACTTTCGTCCATACAAATCCACCCACTCTAATGTACATCCACTTATAATGAATTGAAATAAGATTTCTATGAGAAAAATATTGAAGTTGAAACCACATTGAGTAAATGTTGCATAAGAGCCGCAAATGGTGTACGAAGTAACTGCGGGTACGGCTCGTAGGAGTAATAGTAGAGACTTCTAGATCATGATTTTTGTTTCACCAAAGTAGCATTTGTTGGCATAGAATAACTACCCTGTAGCTCTGTAGGTCTGCGACTAGGCATGAGAACTCTCGTACTCGTTGTAGCAGGGGCAACTCCAGTCTATACACAATATTTTCTCTTTTAAAATTGACATTTCATTGTAGGTGGCGTTTTTTCTACACTTAGCAAATTATATGCCTTGAGAAATATCACACCCTTGCCCATACAGTAAGGGCGCTCTGGCACACAATGCAGACTTAAAGGTATACTTTTTCTCAACATCTGCAACATTGTTAGCAAAATGCTTTGAAAAATATCCACCTAAGAGACATGATAATGAGCATAGTAATTAGGACCATGAAAAAGTGCTTGTCGAATTGGGTATCCGGGTAGTACCGAAAACAATTAAGCCTTCAGTTATGTCAATAAATTAAGATGCGATATTTTAAACATCCCTAATACGATGTACACGCGCCTTTTTACCTGCTTGCCTGTGTGCGGCTCTTTATTTGTTGCTTCAATTTCAAAAGTCAATTGCACGTCATCATACTCTGTGGCATCTATTTATGTGTGAGTCAGTAGTTGTTGTTTTTCGTTAGTTGTTTTTATTAGTTTATTGCAATGGCATTTTGGGTTTTGTCGAGTTTTTAAATTAAACGAACCGAAAACGCATGAAGTTCACTTGAATGGTTGGTGTTTGCCAGTCCATTTGGTTCAGCAACACTGATTATTTTATATCCTTATACATACATACATACATACATAAGTACGTATAATTACACTTGTATGGGCTCCAACGTGGACATGTTAAATATATTAAAGCATATATATCGACATAATAATAAAATAATAATTATGGTATGATATAAGTCTGAGGAGTTTCGGGACAAGCTTCTCTCTAATATATGGTGTGATACTCTTACGTTATCTACAAATTGACGACCCATGGCCAAGGGGTGATTTCATATTGACAAATTGTTACTGAACCTTTTTCGTTTTTATACCTTTCATGAATATGAAATGGTATATTAACTTTGGTCCGATGTTTGTAACGTTGAGAAATATAGAAGAGAGACTCACCATTAAGTATACCGAATTGATAAGGGCGACGAACTGAGTTGATATAGCCATGTCCGTCCGTCTGTCTGTTTGAACACAAACTAGTCCCTCAAATTTTGAGATATCTCAATGAAATTTTGCACAAGGATGTATATTAGATATTATATTAGACATTTGTCGGATACGGTAGGATCGGACCACTATAACATATATCTCCCATACAACCGATCGTTCAGATAAGACGATTTTGGTAATTTCTGCCGCAATTTAGAAAGTATAAACGTGAAACTCGGTGATGTATATTTTAATATATCATAGAAGATTTTCTGAAAAAATCGCTTTGAGCGGAGCTATATATAATATATATCCCATACAACTGATCGTTCAGATAGAAAGATTTTTGGCCATTTCTCCCTTAGTTTCCAAAATAAAAACGTGAAACTTGGTGATATATATTCTAATATATCATAGAAGATTTGCTGTAAAAATCATTTGGATCGGAGCTATATATAATATATATCCCATAAAACCTATCGTTCAGATAAGGGGTTTTTTGCCATTTTTTATTTTATATTTATCTTAAAAATCGTTTAGGTATCTACATCTGTTCACTATATAATTCTTATCTTATATATCCTATTATTTGGAGATTACGAACGGGATAAGATTATTGTTCAGCCCCATTCAGGAAAGGTATGTAGTCTTCGGCACAGCCGAAGACAGTCCCGTCCTTACTTGTTGATATTACCTCGAGCACCGCTTGGACCTACAATCTTCCATATAGAACGCAAGCACACACACAACACACATACATACCCTGCAGTCAAACCGACCAGCTGCCAGCTAGTATGCATAGCAAGACACACACAATCAAGAACGCCTTAACTCTGAAAACTTCTAAAAAAGTCTTATTTCAGAAATTGTTTGAAGAACGCCCTCTTTCGGTATTGTATTTAAAAGCGTCCTATCTCAGAACGTCCGATCTGAGCACAAATTAAATACATTTTGACGGGGCGTTTAGGAAACAATTCTAAGCGTTTTTAAAAATATTCTTAGATAGAGCGTTTTTGTAGTGGCAGCATAGTTAGGGTGATGTTCCACTCAGAAGTTGATTTATGATTTGATGATGGCAATGAATTTGAAATATATTTTAAATAAGTCAATTATAATGAAAATTCAAGTTTTTCAACATTTAGTTTTTTCAAACCATTTGGTGCCCCTTTGTGAGTAGCGCCCATAGCATTATAACCCCCTTGGCCTCGATAGCTACGCCACTGTGCAAATTCAACTCATATTACAGATTGATTGAACGAGAGTTTTTAGATTTAAAAGAACAGAAATTCGGTAAAATTTACCGCATTCTGATTAATTAAACCCAGTTTTTTTGCCAAAGGTAAAATTTTGTTCAGTCATTTCAACAGAAGAGAAAATTGTGGTCTTAAGTTAACAATATGTAAAAATGACAGATTCTCAATAAACCACACTGTTTTTAAAAAACTGATTTGACTGATGTTATCAATAACGAACAATTTCCAATATTGTGTATACGCTTGTTGTTGTTGTAGCAGTGCTACGCCCCATCCGATCACAAATTGTCATCAATGTCCTCTAACGGGAGTCCAAGGAAACTTGCTGTTTCAACAGGGGTATACCATAATGAGAGAGATGTTGGAGGCGTTGGTTCCACAATACAGTTAAAGAGATGGTTGGTCTCATGTGGGGACACATTACAAGCAGGACATATGTTTTGTATGTTTGGGTTGATTCTGGATAGGTAAGAGTTTAAACTGTTACAATACCCAGATCCCAGGTTTCTGGGTATTCAACAGAAACTGTTTGCTTAGCATTTCATTTCTCTCCCTAATGGGGAGTATTATCGCCTCATTATGTATATGGTGTCCTGGGGACATAAGAGGACAACCCGTGGCAGTTCCGAGGGCGGTATTTTAGCAGGCCTGTAGCTTCTTCCAGTGAGTAGTCTTTAGGCAAGGCGACCATATCGGGGATGCGTAGCATACAATCGGCTGGCCAATTGCTCCGTAAGTGGTAAGGAGCATTTCTTTATCTTTACCCAAGTACTGCCAGCAAGAGATTTGAGGATTTTATTGCGGCTCTGGATTTTAGGTACACTTGCGGCAGTATGCTCACCAAAATGTAGATTCTGATGTGTATACGCTTGAGCTTATTTTACAGAGAAACTTACGATGAGGGCGCTTACTACTTTGATCTTATTACCAGATTGTAACGGATAGCTCTGACATATCATCCGCCTTCACTGTTACTCAAATATTGACAAGAATCTGTTATTAAGGGTTTTGAATGTTAAGTTAACAGAGCATTGGATTACGTATAAGAAAATTTGTTTGTTGTTTTGAAATTTAATTAACCATTTGTTCAAAGTTTACTCAAGAGTTATTTGCGGGGGATAGATAGAAACAGCTTTAAGTTTGTTCAGTGGCGTAGTGAGGAGGCGAAGCAAGGGGGCACTTTGCCTCGGGCGCTACTCACAGGGCGCCAAATGGTCCGCAAAGCAGAAATTCTTGTATAATTTGTATTTTTATTATAACTGATTTCTGGAAATTATTGATTTCTGGAAAAAAATTTCTATCCTAAGAATTGCATGCATATATCCGGAACAATTGCGACAGGTTGTGGTATAATTGAAAGCATATATCTTTTTTTTCACTTTCAACGTTACGATGGGAATTATTAAAAAATGATTTAACAAAAACTGTCAAACGTGAATCAGACACGATGGAGCGCCAGAATACAAGCAGTTAGCGTTATCGCCTATGGGCTAGAGAATGTAGTAGAACACTTACAACAATTAGCAGAGGACACTAACACCACAAGTGACACCAAGAGCGAAGCTACAAATCTGTTGCAAAATATACTAAATTTTAGTTTCGTAACATTAGTTCATTTCTGGTATGAAATCTTAAGAGGATTGATCGTCAGCAGCTCAGATTACAAGAACCGGGGATGAATTTTAGAGAAGCTTATCATGATCTGAAGAGAGACCATGGAGGGACTGCAGATTTGGTCACACCCGGATCCTGAAGCAGGTCCCCGAAATATTCTTGAAGTTGGACCATACAACACCGTCCCCTTGCTGGGACAACATATTTCCACAAGAATCCCAGACAGGAACGAGTGGGCAAACGGCAGGGAGCCGGGATCTCACGAAATCTCCGTTTTTACAGACGGCTCCAAACTAAACAACAGAGTCGGCAGCGGAATATTTTCGGAGAAGCTCAATCTAAGCGAGTGCTTTTGCTTACCCGACCACTGCAGTGTTTTTCAGGCTGAACTTATAGCTATCAGGGAAGCAGCCCTCTATCTTGCTAACCTGCAGGTAACCAACTCTATTTCAATTTTCTCGGACAGCCAAGCTGCCATAAAATCCCTGCAATGCAGTAACACCTCGTCACTGGTGGCATTGAAGTGCAGAGAAACCCTCAACAAACTAGCTGAAACCCTAATCATAATATGGGTTTCTGGTCACTGTGACATCTCAGGAAACTGCGCTGCGGATGGGCTAGCTAGGGAAGGCACCAACCTGCAAACAATAACCTCCGCTGGTTGGGCCAGCTCTCCTCTAAACACCTGCAAACACTATCTGCGATCTCTTTTCACGGATCAAGCAAACGCCAGATGGGCAATGGAACCTCCATGTAGTATATCCAAGCAAATCTGGCCTAAGCTGGATGAAAAGAGATCGCAATCGGTGATATTGTTAAGCCGTATCTCTATAAGCCCACTAGTGGACCTTCTTACAGGTCACTGTCTCATGGGCACTCACGGTGCCTATATGGGCCTTCAGACAAATGACTTCTCACGCAGCTGTAGGGACGAAGAGGAGATAGAAACCGTAGAACACTATCTGTGTCACTGTCCCGCACTGTCGAAAACCAGGTACCGATGCCTCCACAGACACTCCTTTGGGTGGCTTGCGGAGCATGAATCTGCAAACACAAACTACATCTTGCGTTTTATCAGACAAAAGCGCTGGTTTAGCCTCACTGGGGTCTAAAAATTCTTCTTCGGAAGTAGGGAAATGGGTAATAGGGCCCCCCGCGTGGTAGCACAACGGGCCACAACGGCCTACGTGAGTCTCCGCTTGGACAGCGGAGGCAGCCACTTCAACCTAACCTACCCTATCATGATCTTAAATCATTAGCGACTGAACTATCCCTGTGAAGAAACAATAGAAAAAGCGAAGTCTCTTTGTGAAAAATGGGATATTGATATAGTAAAACGTGTAAGAAGGCGCCGCAAAATGCCAAGAGAATTGGCTAGAGATGTTGGTCTTTCCGCAGAATGTGAAATTTCTCGTGTAAAAAGTGTTCTCGATTGTCTCCAACACGAAATACGTACAAGATTTACGCGACTAAATGACCTTAATTTTAAATTTGGATTTATCTTAGTCGTTGGAAATTTGTTAAACAAGGATAATAACGATCTAGAAAGAAATTGTAAGAACTTGGGTGAATTTCATAATACAGATTTCGATGGCATATAACTTTTTATCGAAATATGTTACTGCAAAATATTACTTCGCAGTAGAAAAGAAATTGAACATAAAACTGCGTTAGAATTACTTACTTTTATAATCTCGTATGGAGAAGATGTTGTTCCAAACTTGCGAGTAGCTCTTCAAATACTCTTGACTATCTCAGTACAAATTGCTAGATGCGAACGTTCATTCAGCAAATTAAAACTGATTTTGACATATTTACGATGATCGAAAATGATATTTTGCCCCGGGCGCAAGAAGGCCTCACTGAATTTAGTTTTGCAGTTTAAAAAAATGTGATATTTTTCGGACTAGGTCAACATTAGGCAGAAAAATGTAGTTACTAACTAGTATCCTTTTTCAGCTTAAATGAGTTATCTAAACAGATATTTACAATCATATTCATGTTGCATATGTTCGAATTTGTACAAAAACAATAAAATATAACTGTAACCACAATATAAATGTAATCATATTGAAAGCAATAAAAGTAAAGTAAAAGTAACCCTTTGTAAGTGTGTGGCTTAAATTTTGTGTTATCACTTTTGCCATTAAATGAATCCACAAGCAGATATTGTACAAACATGAAGTCTTCCCATAAAAGCGGTACAAAGCACTTAAAAGCCTTACGTTCCGGAAATTGTCATGAAGAAGCCGTCACATTAAATGCAAAATTTCGATTTCCCTGTAAGACTTTCAGAGCTAAGAGATTGGTATCGTTGTGCAAATCATGGGTATAGAGAAAGAAGAACAATAAGAGATATGGTGATAGTAAGGATATCCGTATCTGTGATGACTATAGTAATGATGGTTAGGATAATGACGAATGCAAGACGAAAACCCGTGGACGAAGAGAAAGTCGAAAATTAAGAAATGTACTAGGGGGACAATTATTCGCGTTCTATGAATTGATAAAATAAAAAAAATTTCAAACAAAAATTTGTTTATTTTTTTGTTGTTATATCGGCCTACTGATTTTAAGATCGCGGGTTCGAATCGAGCTCAAGGCCTAACAATAATTTTTTATCATTATTATTGTTATGATAAATTTTTTCTTAATTGAAAAAATTTTTAAATTAGAATAGAAGAAAGAAAAAATTTTAGACAACTGCCAAAGCTCGTTGTATAGATCCATTTCGGGAACTGCTAAATTCCTTCATCGGCAACGTTTAGGCGCCGCTGCTATAACCATTCAGCCACCACAGCGGTTTTTTTGTTTGTCTTCATTAATCCTACTTCCATTCTGGTTCGTGCCAATTGACAATAATAATGATAAAAAATTATTGTTAGGCCTTGAGCTCGATTCGAACCCGCGATCGAAAAATTTGTTTATTTGTATGAAACCTCTTTTTTATTTCACACTTCACCGAAGTGCTATTTTGATTGCGGTCCCTGTAACGGTTACGACTACGGCTATGTTTAGTGTTATGGCTACGACTACGGTTATGGTTACGTTATGATTTAAATTCTAGTTATGGTTACGATAACGGGTACAATTGCGTGTTCAAAAGCAATTGTTTTAGATTCATATGTGGCTACAAAATTTTAAATATCGAACTTCACTAGTATTTGATAGTCAGGTTTTTCTCGTTGGCCGCGGTTTACACAAGTGGAGAGGGTGGTCTGCGGTTTGTTTTCCAAAATTGCCCTTCCTTAAATCTAATTCTGAGAGCGGACGTCCTGGAACAGGCAGCACAAATATAATGGTTTTCCACTAGGCAACGATATGCCATCTCGGATGTCGGGCATCATTCAATGTAATTCTGTGATTGTTGTTGTTTTTGTAGCGATAAAGAAACACACTGAAAGTTTTGTGGAGTGTTATCAATGTTGATGCACTTTTACCGGTTAAAAAACTGGAACGTTTTGCACTAGCCCAACCATTTCGAGAACGATTTAATATCACCACATTGAACCTTCTAAGCCATACCACCAAACAAAAATTACGGAAAGGGCGGAGGGTGAATCATTGCTCGGAGGTTTAAATATGTTTTAGCATTGAAGCCGTAAGAAGTTTGAAAAAGGACCTAGATCTGAAAAACTTGCTGGGTAGGTATCTGCTTCTGAAAAAGAACCCGGTTCCAATAAAGTACCAAGTTCGTAAAAGGTACCCGAAAAGTTCTCCGGGTCTGAAATAGTACCCGGGCCTGAAAAAGTTCCCGGATTAGAACCGTTTTCTATAAAGCTTCTTAGTACCCTATTCTTAAAAACCACCCGTTTCAAAATTAATACCCGATTCTTAAAAAGTACCAGGTTATAACAAGTAAGGAAGGCTAAGTTCGGGTGTAACCGAACATTACGTACTCAGCTGAGAGCTTTGGAGACAAAATAAGGGAAAATCACCATGTAGGAAAATGAACCTAGGGTAACCCTGGAATGTATTTGTATGACATGGGTATCAAATGGAAGGTATTAAAGAGTATTTTAAAGGGAGTGGGCCATAGTTCTATAGGTGGACGCCATTTCGGGATATCGCCATAAAGGTGGACCAGGGGTGACTTTAGAATGTGTTCGTACGATATGGGTATCAAATTAAAGGTATTAATGAGGGGTTTAAAAGGGAGTGGCCCTTAGTTGTATATGTGAAGGCGTTTTCGAGATATCGACCAAAATGTGGACCAGGGTGACCCAGAACACCATCTGTCGGGTACCGCTAATTTATTTATATATGTAATACCATTAACAGTATTCCTGCCAAGATTCCAAGGGCTTTTGATTGCGCCCTGCAGAACTTTTTCATTTTCTTACACTTAATATGTTAGGTGTCACAACCATTTTGTAAAGTTTTTTCTAAAGTTATATTTCGCGTCAAAAAACCAATCCAATCGCAATGTGTCATCCCTTTTTTCGTATTCGGTATATAATTATGGCATTTTTTAATTTTTTGAAATTTTCGATATCGGAAAAGTGGGCGTGGTCATAGTCAGATTTCGCCCATTTTTAATACCAAGATAAAGTGAGTTCAGATAAATACGTGAACTAAGTTTAGTAAAGATATATCGATTTTTGCTAAAGTTATCGTGTTAACGGCCGAATAATAGACGGTCGACTGTGTATAAAAACTGGGCGTGGCTTCAACCGATTTCACCCATTTTCACAGAAAACAGTTATCGGCATAGAAGCTATGCCCTTACCAAATTTCACAAGGATTGATGAATTTTTGTTCGACTTATGGCATTAAAAGTATTCTAGACAAATTAAATTAAAAAGGGCTGAGTCACGCCCATTTTAAAAATTTCTTTTATTTTTGTATTTTGTTGCACCATATCATTACTGGAGTTTAATCTTGACATAATGTACTTATGTATATATTGTTAAGATATCAATTTTTTTGTTAAAATTTGACTTTAATTTTTTTTAAATTGGGCGATGACGAACGTCCGATTTTGCTAATTTTTATTTAGAACACACATAGTAATAGGAGTAACGATCCTGCCAAATTTCATCATGATATCTTCAACGACTGCCAAATTACAGCTTTGAAAAACTTGTAAATTACCTCCTTTTACAAGTGGGCGGTGCCACGCCCATTTTAAAAATTTTTACTAATTTTCTAACCTGCGTCATAAGGTCAACCCACCTGCCAAGTTTCATCGCTTTATCCGTCTTTGGTAATGAATTATCGCACTTTTTCGGTTTTTCGAAATTTTCGATATCGAAAAAGTGGGCGTGGTTATATTCCGATTTCGTTCATTTTAAATAGCGATCTGAGATGAGTTCCCAGGAACTTACATACCAAATTTCATCAAGATACCTCAAAATTTACGCAAGTTATCGTGTTTACGGACGGACGGACGGACGGGCATGGCTAAATAATTTCTTTTTTCGCCCAGATCATTTTGATATATAGAAGTCTATATCTATCTTAGTTTATGCCGTTACGGATTACCGTTATGCGAAGAAAATTAATATACTCTGTGAGCTCTGCTCAGCTGAGTATAAAAAGAGAAGAGAGAATGGTTTTACCATCCTATATTTTTATCATGGGGTGAAGATATCATCTATAAGTAGTCTCAAAAACATATTTATTAATTATATGATTATAATAATAATGAAAACACATTAGCAATAATATACATTAGTAATACTGGGATAGTCAAGTTTGGGAAAACATCTTCTCCATAAGAGATTATAAAAGAAAGTAATTCTAACGGAGTTTTACGTTCAATTTCTTTTCTACTGCGACGTAATATTTTGCAGACACATATTTCGAAAAAAGTTCTGTTCCATCGAAATCTGTATTACAAAATTCACCCAATTCCTTACAATTTCGTCGCTATTATCCCTGTTTAACAAATTTCCAACTTCTAAGAGAAATAAAATTAAGGTAATTTAGTCGTGTAAGTCTTGTACGTATTTTTTGTTGGATACGATCGAGAACACTTTTCATGACGCGATAAATTTCACATTCTGCGGAAAGACCAATATCTCTAGCCGATTTTGCGGCGCCTCCTTTCATGTTTTACTATATTAATATCCCATTTTTCACAAAGAGACTTTCATTTTTCTATTGCTTCTTCCCAGATAGTATCTCGAATTTCGGATTCACGTTTGACAGTTTTTGTTAAAGCATTTTTTAAAATATTTCCTATCGTAACGTTGAACATGAGAAAAAAAGATATTTGCTTTCAAACTATTTCACAACCTCTCGCAAGTGTTCTGCATATATGCATGAATTTTTGGAATGGAAACTTTTATCCAGAAATCAGTTATAATAAAAATACAAACTATGCAGGAAGTTCTGCTTTGCGGACCATTTGGCGCTCCCCTGTGAGTAGCGCCCCCTGTGAATAGCGTCCGGGACAAGTTGTCCTCTTGATTCGAAAGTGATCTGCTTCTGAAAAAGAACCCGGTTCCAAAAAAGTACCAAGGTACCCGAAAAGTTCGTAGGGTCTGAAATAGTACCCGGGCCTGAAAAAATTCCCGCATTAAAAAACGTTTTCTAAAAATTTTCTTAGTAGGTATTCTTAAAAACTACCCGGTTCGAAATTAGTACCCGATTCTTAAAAAGTGCCAGGTTATAAAAAGGACCGGTTTTTAAAAGAGTCTTCAAAAGAAGTACCCGTTTCTGAAAAAGTGCCCGGATTCAAAAAAGTATCCAGTTCTCAAAAAGTACTCCTATCTGAATCGAGACTATGTTGACTTTAAATATGTAGGTACTATGGTAACTTTTTATATTTAGGCCGTCTTCAGATAATCTCTAACGCACCCTTATTTGAACTTCGACCTCAGTTTGGCCGATGGGGACTCCACGAGCACGAATGTAACGGTACTAATGAGAGGATTAAGTATATAAAAGCATATTTCACACTTCACACAGAAAAATGTGTCTGTCAGTCGTATAACCCATTTTTATGCATTTAAAAAATAAGTAAATATGTACTACGGTTTTTATTTAATGACAAGATAATAAATGCATTTTACCGCATATTGACTGTCCTTTCGACCATATGTGTCATTCTCACTGCAAATATACTTAGGAAAAAGCTATTGCTAAAAGTCGCAAGATTACAGCAAAGAAATATTCTTTATGTTTGTAGGTAGACAGTAGAAACAATGCCATATGTAGTCAAGAAAGTCGATGGCACGTATCTTACAATTTGCGGCTAAAACTGAAGGCATTCGCAGACCTCAAAACCTACTACAACAGTTCCGCCCCAAAGTAGTTCCCCGTGATTTAATTTTTGTCGTCCCCCCTTACTAAATCTTGAAGCTAAATATACTATTAAGCACGCGAACGTGCCAATTTGTTGACACGTAAGACTTTGTGAAGTGGGTTGGTTTGTACATATTTGAGCTTCTTGCAGCGAATGGTCAGCAAACTTCATATGCCTTTTGCACCAAGGATAATTGCATTTTTTTCGGATATGGCGTGGACATAGTTCTTAAATTTTATTGTAAAAGCTGTATTTAAAAATATATTAAGGAAACGAAAGTCAAGTGGGCTAGAAGCTGTAGAAGAAAGTTGTGACAGTATAGCAATTCTTCTTTTGTGACTATGGAAGACCGTAAATAGGTCAAATTACAACGAGGAGCTTCGGAGCTCATCGAGACACTTGTATACTACATTTTTTATATACATTTTTTTGCTTTTTTTAATTTAAGCTTCTAGCTGGTAACTTTTTTTATTGGACGTTGAGGTAGCGCACTACCCGCAAGTGGTCCAATGAAACCAGGCTAATCCTGTTCATGTGCCCGCACCCCGTGGCACCGCCGTTAGGCATAACGACACGGGGGGAAAGGAGATTTAGTCGCCACTACTTCGTATGCGCATTTCTATGCTCTCACTTTCAGCAGCTGGTAACATCGAATGGGATCCAATCAAATCCTTCTAGAGCATAAGTCAGCAAATCAAACTTGACTTATACTAAAAGATCGTCAAAGTAGAGCTTGGAGGACTGACACCGCAAACATTTTGTCATTTGATTCGAGGTATGATTTCCTGTGTTTAAAAGTAAATAAATGTAAGGCGCGATAAACTCCGAAGAGATTTTAGGCCGAGCTTCTCTTCCAATTTGCGTCGTGCTCCATTTTAATTTTTCCTACAAATTGGCGGGACGGGACCTACTTGTTTTATGCCGACTCCGAACGGCATCTGCGAGGCAGATGAGTTTTCACTGAGAGCTTTTCATGGCAGAAATACACTCGAAGTGCTTGCCAAACAATACCGAGGGACAACCCCTAATTGAAAACCTTATTTCTAAAATTTTGATGTAGCTTTGCCCGGGGTGTAGCCCAGGGCATTCGGTGTTGTAGGCGGAGCACGCTATCATTACACCACGGTGGCCGCCTGCGTTTGGATTCTGTAAATCTGTAGGAGTCTCTAGAATTCCATTTATTCCATTTATTTACTATGGCAGGCTTGGACGCAAGGCTTAAAATCTTAAATTTAAATAAATCAGATATTTAATATGATTTGAGCTAAGGGCTGGATGCCATCGCAAATATGCTGCACTTAGACTACGAAGAGTATCAGCATGCGCTCTCCGCAGCTGTGCATATGGTGCCGTCGTCCCTAGGATTTAAGGTTTCCGTAGATAAGGGCACTCGTATATACTACATACATATATATACTGACGAACTTTTTCACAAAGACTCCCACCTGGAAGTATTTCAAAGTCATGGAAGATTGTCATTCCAGAGATAGGATAGGATAGGATAGGTTAGGTGGTAGCTGCCCTGATAAGGATAGCTCACTTGGACAACACGAAGGTCCGTTGTGATACCACATACACCAAAAATAACGGTGACCTAGATCCAGCTACTTAGAGAATCGTTGGGTAGCAACGATAAAGCTCCGAATGATACCGATCTCAACTTTGGATATATCCTCGGGAGATCGAAGTGAGTCGCGACCGAAGTACTTTCGCCTAATTCTGGCAAAAGCTGGACAATCAAGCATAAAGTGATTTGGTGATTCCACCTTATCATCCTCCATACAGCTGCAGCAGGATGGAGTTTCCAGTATATTGAGACGTACCGCATGGATACCCATGGGACAGTGCCCTGTCAAAACCCCAATGACCATTGATAGGTGAGCCTTAGTGAACCCAATTATTTCAGCAGACCTCCTGCCATCCACTTTCGGGCAGAAAGATCTTGCTACCCTGCAAGACGTGGTATCCGCCCAACGTTTGCTGAGCTGATTCGAGGCCCAGCTATGGAGGAGCAATCCACAGGTGGCCAGCGGGATCCCGAAGTCCCTACAGCCATCTTCATCCGGTTCAGTTGTACCGATGCGGGCTAAGAGATCCGCTTGACAGTTACCCGGGATATCACTATGGCCCGGGACCCAGATAATCTTAATTGTAAAATAATTCGATGCAATCGCAAGCGAGGTCAGGCACTCCCAGACCACCCTCGATCGCACTGTAGTTGAGCTCAAGGCCTTGATAGCCGATTGGCTATCAGAGTAGATGTTAAATTCCCTAACCGTGGTAGCACTGGATAGCATTCCATCCACCGCATCCTTAATCGCAGCAATTTCCGCTTGGAATACACTGCAGTGATCAGCCAACTTAAACTTGCGGCTTAAATTTAGCTCTTGACAAAAGACCCCCCCACCAACTTTTCCATCCAGCTTTGACCCATCCGTGAACAAGTTAACCGGTCCCATGCCCCAGATAATTCCTCTTCCCCAATCCTCTCTCTCTGGAATAACTGGGGTGAAGGTTGTATAGGGAGCTGTTATCGGCATACAGTAGTCCGTTCTGTCCGGGATGAAGTCGAAACTGGTAAGAAGGCTAGTGTCCGCGGTCAGAAAGTCTATATCCCATATCACGAAGCCTGACCAACGACCTTGCCGCGGCCGCCTTTCCCGCAATATCTACTGGGTATATGTTCAGCATGACGTTCAGTGCCAAGGTAGGCGTTGTTCTGAGAGCGCCACTGATACCGATCAGGGCCGTCCGTTGCACTGACACTAACATTTTGGAGGTGCTCGCCGTGTCCAGTGCTTTCCACCAGACCAGCACCCCATATAGCAGAATCGGTTTGACCACCATCTCATAAAGCCAGTGTACTATTCTTGGCGAGAGTCCCCATCTCTTTCCGACAGCTCCTCTGCAGCAGTACAAGGCAATGGCGGCCTTCCTGGCCCGATCTTCCACATTGGGTCTCCAGGACAGTTTCTTGTCCAAAACAATCCCCAAATATTTAACCCTATCAGAAAGTACCAACGGTACCCCTCCAATCGAGGGAGTTCTGAAATCGGGCACCTTATATCTTCTTGTGAAAAGGACCAATTCCGTTTTTCCCGGGTTGACCGCCAATCCACATGATTCAGCCCACCTAGCCACAGTATCCAGGTAGCCCTGAAGAACATCGCGCAGGGCGCCCAGAAATTTGCCTCTGACTAGGATAGCGAGGTCATCTGCATAGGCAACCACCCGACAACCATTGGCTTCCAGCTCCACAAGAAGCTCGTTGACTACCACAACCCAGAGGAGAGGAGATAGGACACCCCCCTGTGGCGTGCCCCTGCACACCTTCCTCTTAATTATGGCCCCTCCCCACTCCGCTGCGACAATTCTGCCGCATAGAAGTTTGCTAATAAATTCAACCAGAGCCGCCTCGACTCCTAAACCCACCAGAGCTCTTTCGATTGACCCCGGTAAGACATTGTTAAAAGCTCCCTCGATGTCTAGAAAGGCACCCAGAGCATACTCTTTGTGTTCTAGGGACCCCTCTATTTGCTTTACAATCGAATGGAGAGCCCTTTCCGTCGATCTGCCCTTGCAGTACGCATGTTGTGAAGCCGACAGTAACCCCCGAGGTATCCTTTCCCGTAGGTACAGGTCAATCAACCGCTCAAACGTCTTAAGAAGAAACGACGAGAGACTGATTGGCCTGAAATCCTTAGGTGATACATGAGAGCTTCTGCCAGCCTTCGGAATGAAAATAACCCTAACCGTGTGCCAAGACTTCGGGATATAGTTAAGCCTGAGGCAGTTAGTATATATGATGGCCAACCAGCGGCAGGAAATCCCCAAAGACCTTTGAAGCTGCGCAGGAATGATTCCATCCGGGCCCGGAGACTTATAGGGCTTGAACGACCCTATAGCCCAGGTTATCTGACTTTCCCGTATTGGAATGGCAGGCACTTCTGCATGGCCAACGACCACCGACCATGCAGGCGAAGATCCCTGCGCAACTGGGACATCGGGAAAATGATTGTCCAGTAAAAGCCTTAGGGACTCCTCGCTACTCATCGATCAGTCCCCACCATCATCTCTCAGATACCCCAGAGGAGCGGGGTTCCTAGAGAGTATTTTTCTAAATCTCGCGGATTCATTGCAGCCTTCTACGTTTTCGCAGAAGCTTCGCCATGCATCTCGCTTGGCTATCCTTATTTCATATTTATAAATCCCCAGACTCACCTTATAGAGCTCCCAGTCCGAGGGTAATTTACTCCTCCTGGCTCTGTTGAAGAGCCGCCGACTGGACGCTCTTAGGTCGTCAAGAGAATCCGACCACCAGGGCGGCTTGCCCTTCCCCCTGTAAGTTTTCAATGGGCAGGACAGCTGAAAGGCGCTATTGCTTGCCGAGGTGAAGTTTTCCACCAGAACGTCTATCTCAGATTCGGACAGGCCCGAACTAATGATAGGCACCGCAGGCAGTAGCTCTCCCAGCTTCCTACAATACAAGTCCCAGTTAGTACTTTTAGGGTTCCTAAAAGATATTTTACCGGGACGTTCTTCGTTCACTGAGAACTGAATATATCGGTGATCAGAGAAGGAGTGCTTGTTGAGAACCCTCCATCCAGATATCCGACCTTCCAGTTCTCTACTAACCAGGGTGAGGTCCAGGACCTCCTCCCTTAACGCAGTAATAAAAGTCGGGTCATTCCCCATATTACATATACAAAGTCCCTCATCTACAATAAAAGTAAATAAAGACTCACCTCTAGTGTTGGTATCCGAGCTTCCCCAAATGCTATGATGGGCATTTGCATCGGCACCGATGATCACGCCAACACCTCTCCGCCTTGCTTCAGCGGTGATTTCACCCAGTATCGCAGGTGGTGGTCCCACTACGTCCCCGTGGGGCATGTACGCTGAGACCACCCACATTTCATTACTTCCTCGCTCGAGGCAGACCGTGGTTACGTCAGCATTGCTGAAATTAGAGAGAATAAAAGCTTTAATCTCTTTTTTAACAAGCACACAGGATCTAGGCCTACTTGCCTCCCCATGCACCAAGGTGTTGAATTTTCCAGTCCTTAATCCAGAAATCTTACTGCCGTTACTACTCAGCCACGGCTCCTGGACAAGGACTATATCCACTCCGCCTTTTTCAAGGCAGAGCAACAAATTTGCGGAAGCCGCCTTAGAGTGCTGAAGATTGATTTGACGGATTTCCATCAAAAGCGCTCTTCTTCCGCACCCCATCCTTGGCGGATTCGTATTAGTATTGTCCATTCTAAAAAAGTCCCCCCTCAAGGCCGCTATCCGGAGCCGATTGTGTAGTCGCCCTTTAACGATCTCGTGGTTATCTATGCTACGCAGGGAGGCCACGCGAGGGTTGACGCATTACCTTATGAGTAATGCGTTCAGAGCCAGACCGGACGCGAAGCGGGAAAATCTTCAACCGCACCTACACCACCAACTTAACGGCGACGGAGCCGGAACGTACCTTGAGGCCCGCCACGGTTTTAACGGGATACCCAGTGTGAAGCTAAGGCTCGGACGTTAAACGATAGGAGCTGGGGTCTCTTGCCAAGGGTTGGACACTGGCTTTATAAAATCTTTGTTAAGCTAATTCTGCTCGATGGAGTGCTGTGATATTGGGTACGGTGATATTTACCAAAATTATGCTGTCTGTACAACGGAACGCGCTAGTTGAGATAAGCGGTGCTCTTAGAATTATACCTCTGGATGATATTGGTGACAAGGCGGCTGCGGTTGTTGTCCAGGACTCTTCTTCTTTCTCTTGTAGCGAAAGCGAGGCTTCACCAAAGGGTTTGTGGTGTTTTATACATGCTGATGGTCCTTTGCCGGATACATATCCCGCACGTTACGCGAAACAGTAGGATTAAGACCGTGTCGGTTATGTGACCAAGTTGATTCTTCTAGAACATGCAATCCTCTCCTTCCATGCAAGGGGGTCGCCAGAGCTATGGGCTTCTGACTTCGTGCACTACAGCATTCTTAGCAAATTTACCTTGTTTCCGGACAAGGCAGGCTATTGGGAGATTGGATATCATCTCGGATTGTTGATTAGTTAATTGGTTTAGGGAAGGGACGAAGTTAATATCTAACCGAATAGTCAAGTGCAAATTGAGAATTACAATAACAAAAATCTTTGGTTTAAGGCCTAGGAAAAGCCATATCAAAATATTTAAGAAAAAGTTTGTTCAAAACAAAATTTTCTTAGCGTTGTAGACCCTCGGCAGTGGTTCTGCAAAGACTTCTCAGCGAAATTCATTTGCTTGTAGATGCCTTACAGAGTCGGTATAAAACATGTGGGTCCCGTCTCGCCAATTTGTAGGACCCAAAATTGAAAGCGAAGCTTGGCGTAGATCTCCTTTGAGGTATACAATGCCAAGTTTTTATTATTATTTATTTTTTACTGGTCAGCTTTCTTAGCCCGCATTTGTACAAATACACGGGACGTAGAGCGGTGTAGGGAATTAAGAGCATCGCTGTCCACTTGTGGTGGTCTTGTGCAGATGGACATCGCGCCAGATAAAGAAACGATGAACAGATACTACCTCTTGCAGGGTAAAGAGGTAGTGGATGAAATTGGGGCAGGGCTCATCATAAAAACCATTTTTTCTTATTCAATTTCTTCCCTCATTTAATGCATTTTTTCTTTTTTGTTTATTTTCAGTGATTCACGATGTTACCGTCGTACTACTCGAACCTAAATTCATCGATTCGCTCATCGTCGGCTCCATGAATGAAAACTCTCAGCTACTCACAGCAGATCATTGTAAATATATGTTAAACGATGTGGCCACCTCATCCATTATGCGCTTGGACAAAAGCTCCATGGACAAACTTTGGAATCTCATGACTATGATTTACAAATGGCAACTTTTCATTGCAAAAAATCCACAAAATTTACTCGATATCACATTCCGACACTTGGACGGCATCAGCCTTCTGAGACCCGATGATAAACGAACAATGCTTGTAGACTTCACAAAAAATGTGCTGCTCGACTTTTGGAATGTGCTAGACGATGAAGGCCAATGGGGTGTGTATCACACCCAAAAGGCGTGGCTGCAGTGTTTTAATACGAAAATCTCATTGCTTATACGTCTCGGCTTTCAAGCGCTGGATGGCACATTTAGGCGTAGTGTGGAGGCGAGCTACTATAGAGAGTTTGCTGAAACTATTGGTGATAATGTCTATGTGAAAAATATTGAACAGCAAGGACAAGAGGATTCGTCACGAACATATGGAGCAGCGAAGAACAGCGTTGTACAGTTGGCGGATCTACTAAATTTGTCGCAAGCCGATAATGAAGAGTTGCAACCGATCGATGCAAATAATTTCCAAAAACAATTTGAACAGAATTTACAACAATGCAATATTTTATTTGTTGATATGGACGTTAACGAAGCAACGTCCTCGTCCTACATGAGCAAACCGTGTGATAATGAGGTCCAAGTGAAAAGTGAGAGGGAAAGCTCTGAGGAAAATGATTTTTTTGCCGGATCTGAGTTACCCGATTCATCGACAATGTTGCCGTCCAAAGCAATAATGCAAGGTGGATTTGTGCAGCTGCCCGCTCTATATACCCGTCATATGGATGGTGGCCGGGCGAATGTGTTAAATGGTTTAAATAGAGACTTGCTGGATTTGTATAGTCAATTACTTTGAGGAGGCGCAAGTTCGAGCTATTGTAGTATATAGTTAAAGTATAGGGTATCTGTAAATATGTATGACGGTTTCATATTGTATCTGTGAATGTAGTATATAAGAGCGAAGAGGGCTATTTTAATGATAGACGTGTGATTTTTTAGCCATTGCTTTAATTGGCTGTCTAATGTTGTATATATGTGACCCGGACTATGAAAAGGTGGCTTATGACTCAAAAAAAAAAAAAAATTACAGCTGTTAACAGCTGTTTCTCGCAATTTCTTACAGCTGTTAACAGCTGTTTCTCGCAATTTCTTTTTTGAGTCATAAGCCACCTTTTCATAGGCCAGGTCACATATGGACAACTTTATATGAGTTATACATTCAAATGAATGAATGAGTTGCACGATCCCTTGATCTGTCACAGCTCAAATATTCCCTAAAGTTATTACGGCTACTTCACCGCGGTACTAAATAAGTTAGAGCGAATACCAAAGGCGGAAATGACGTTTGGAACAATGCTCTAGACATACGCAGAAGAGCTAGTGGACAGGAAGATTTTTCAATTTCCTTTTCATCAGTGCATGGACATATTGGATGAACGACCGTTGGGCCTGACCGCATGAACGGTCTGCGTTAATATCACCTCAGGATATCTTACTCAAAGGAACATAAATTCTATGTTGTGCTAATTTTTGTTTTTGGTGCGATGCCAGTGAAAGCAGCCTCAGTGAGGTTAAGGCTATAGTCGACGGTGGAGTTAGTCCCAACCAAGCTAATTATCTATATCCGACAAAGGACCATCAACATATATAACACTCCCAAAACCTTCGTCCTTATCGCTACAACAACACACCATTAAGTCACACTCACTTGTCCTTGACCCCCAGAGTGGCGACATATTTCCCGTTGTTATTGTTGTTGTAGCAGTGCTTCGCCCCATCCAATAGGTGCGACAGATCACAAATTGTCATCAATACCCTCTAACGGGAGTCCAAGGAAACTTGCAGTTTCAATAGGGGTGGACCATAATGAGAGGGGTGTGAGAGGCGTTGGTTCCACATTACAATTAAAGAGATGGTTGGCGTCATGTGGGGACACATTGCAAGCGGGGAATACATTTTGTATGTCGGGGTTGATTCTGGATAGGTAAGAGTTTAACCCGTTACAGTATCCAGATCGAAGTTGAGCTAGAGTGACTCGCGTTTCCCTGGTGAGTATGCGTTCCTCTTCCGCAAGTTGTGGGTACTTTTATTTGAGTACTGGATTCACCGGGCAATTCCTGGCATAAAGGTCCGACGCCTGTTTGTGGAGTTCGCTGAGGACTTGCTTGTATTTTTTGGCTTCATACGGTTGAGTTTTCAGGTGCCGTATTTCCTCATAATGCTTACGGAGATGACTCCTTAGGCCCCTGGGCGGTGTTGGATCATCAATAAGATGTCTGTTGGGAAGCCCAGGTTTCTGGGTATTCAACAGGAACTGTGTGGTTAGCATCTCATTTCTCCCCCTGATGGGGAGTATTCTCGCCTCATTATGTAGGTGGTGTTCTGGGGACATAAGAAGACAGCCCGTGGCGGTTCTGAGAGCAGTATTTTGGCAGGCCTGTAGCTTCTTGCAGTGAGTAGTTTTTAGGCTTGGCGACCATATAGGGGACGGGTAGCATGCAATCGTAGCACTTCAAAGCACCTGTAATTGTTTAAGTTGAGGTCGATCCTCCAAAAGCAGTTGGCCTATACCGATATTCCAGCTCCTTGGCGAGAGGGGACTCAGATAGCTGGTACGTGCTTTTTCAATCTGTTTCTGCACAATCTGGAAAACATTCTAGCTTAAGGTCATATCGCGGGATATCCCATCTGTCACCACTTGATCAGACATTCGAATCAGCTCCCCTACCTTATTTTACCTTGTTCTTGTTCTGCGATAAGGAAACTTCCCGAAGGTTTAGGCAAGTTTTATCGATTCTGATGGTCCTTTGGCGGCTATAAGCGATAAGGATGTAGTCCGACCATTTTGGGAGCGATTTGAAATGAGCACTTTGCACCTTTTAGGTTGGTCAACTCACTTCTTCCGTAAGTAACTTGGGGTCCATAGAACCTGCTTTGCTAAAGAAACATGGTTCACTACGCAAAGATGAGGTTGTCAATCGGGTTGGAGAAGCTGCGCTTTGCTCTGGCATGGTTTACGAAAAATTTGAAGCACTATCACCGCCCTAAACTAAACTGTGCCTAGTTATAGGCAAATGTATCTAAACTACATAGCCGCAACTTCAAATACCAGCAGCAGTTGGGGTGGAGAGAAAAAACAATGGGATTCAAGGAGTTGATAGGGGCAATTTATAGCTTCCGCAACCCAATTGTCAACCTCACCTACGGCGAATCCTGTTACAAATATGAATGTATCATATTTAACAACATATTTAAAAGGCGAGGGTCTGGCAACCCCAAGTTCCTCATGGAACTAGAGGGTGGTGAGGCGGAATGCCCCAGAGTATTCAATGTGGTAATTTTAGTCGTTCCCGAGATGGTTGCTGTTGTTGTTGTCGTTGATCCCCGAAGGCTTTGGGGAGTGTTATCGATGTGATGGTCCTTTGCCGTATGCAGATCCGGTATGCTCCGGTAAGCCCGACCATCTTGGGAACGATTTATGTGGCCACATTAAACTTTCAGGCCATCCCTCCTTCTCCACCCCCAAGTTCCATGAGGAGCTTGGGGTCGCCAGGGACTCGCCTGTTAGTGAAACAGGATTCGCCGCGGATAGGTGAGGTTGACAATTGGGTTTGGAGAAGCTATGTATTGCGCTGGCAACCTGATGGGTTGCGCTACACAGCCCCTTGAATCTGGTATTTTAGTCGCCTCTTACGACAGGCATACCTACCGCGGGTATATTCTGACCCCCTAACCCGCTGGGTCTTCCCGCGATGGTCGGGCTAATTAGTACCTGAATGGCTTGTTACTAGAACTTACCGCATCTATGCTACTGGATAGCAAAGGACCATCAACATCGATAACACTCCTCAAAACCTTCAGGGAGTGTCCTTATCGTTACAACAACAACAGAATAAAACACTGCTTATGACTTAAAAAACAAATGGTCAGCTGCTTACTATGTGTCGTCGATATGGTGGCCTGACTTAAGAGACACAAACAAAAGGAGGCTGCCGGATCAGAACACTGTGCAAATAATTGGCAAGGGAAGATACATAGATCGTAGAGAAACTTGTCCACTTTTGTCTTGGTTCAGAAAAATAATTTTGACGACTAATCCAATGGTGCCTTGGTCTGGTGGCCTGCACTAGCTAAAAGTACTTATCTTAAAATGCTTCAAAAGGTGCAATGGAGTTCGGAGCTCTCGGCTCCACTCCGTCTGAAGCACTCAACACAATGCTATACCTTCCACCTCTTGACCTGGTGGCGAAGGAAATAGCGGTCATCGCCGCTCTACGCATAAGGGAAACGGGTCTCTGGTCAAATGGATCTAGTGGACACGCAACAATCCTGGGCACGAACGCCCCAGTCCGAATACCGGTGCGCACTGACTACTGCACGCCAAAGAACGGTTTCGTTAAAAACTATAGTATATATATACCATCGCGACAAGATTGGAATACCAGACAACATACGGTACCGGGTGCCATCAACATATTCACGCATGGTTCCAAGTTTGACGGGAAGGTGGGAGCAGGCCTCTGTTCGCCGGATCTGGGTCTAGAGGCTACCAGATCACTGTAGTGTTTACTAAGCGGAAATGCTGGCAATACACAGGGCTGTGAATCATCTCGGGTCTATGTCTAAGGATGGTAAACGGGTGTTTATTTTCTCAGACAGCCAGGCCAAGGCCCTGGACTCATTCGTCGACAACGCAAAGTCGGTCACTGAATGCCGCAGATCTCTTAACGAGATAGCTCAGCACTTCAGTATCAGCCTTATATGGGTACCTGGGCACAGGGATATTGAAGGCAACTGCAGAGCAGACGAGCTGGCCAGAAGAGGCATCACCGACCATATCTTTCAGGGAAATGATTCGGTAGGTATACCCATGGCCACTTTCACGCTTCGTGTGAACACAAGCACTATAAGAAATGCAAATGGACTATGGTCAGCCATATCATCGTGTGAGACAACAACAACAACAACATGCAAGCTAACCTGGCCCTCATATGCAAGGGGCGCACAGGAGCGCTTCTGATTTTAAACAAATCAGTTCTATCGTCCCTGATAAGGGTTCTAACAGGGCATTGTTTAATAGGCACGCATGGTGCTAGAATGGGGGCAACGACCTTCGACTATTGTCGCAGCTGCAGAAGAGGAGTGTCCAGCACCTTCTCTGTCATTTTCCAGCGCTTAGTAGGCGTAGGTTAGCCATCCTTGGTAAACCTTTTCTTCATGACCTTGCTGAGGTCTCTAGCTATGAAGTCAAGGCTCTATATATAAATTCCACGAAGTGGTTTGACCCGCTTTAGGGTATTACAATGGGCCTATTGGTGGCCTAAGTACTGAGATGTTACCATAGTGTCCAGCTCAGCCCTTGCAACCTAACCTAATCCAATGGATACATAGCTGCCCGTCTAGGTGAAGTGCAATAATAAAAAACAAGCGATACTTAGCGCTGATGGTTTCATCTATTAAAATAAATTTTATTTTTATTTCTTGTTGTTTCTTTCTCATTTGGGTTCAACTTTTTTGTGAAGTTAGTGTTGTTGGGTTCATGCTTTTTCTCGTTTTGTTTAATTTTTAATAAACAATTTATTATGTATAACTGCTTTAAACATATTACAATAAAATGCTTTAAAATAAAATAAATTAATAATAACATCTTTGAGAGAAAATAAAAATTCTGAAACGATAACTTTAAGGCTTTAACTGTTGTTTTTGATGTGAATAAAAAATGCTGAGTTGACGAACTTTCTACGCAAACTATTGAAAAGTGCCCTTTCTCAAAACGCCTTAGAACTTTTTTTTTAAATATCGTCTTTCATTTGGAACAGAATATTGATTAATGCTTGCATGCAAATTTTGCATTAGGCTGCGTTTGAAAAACATACTGAGTGATGTCGATCGTCAACCGTTTGCTGATTATGCGCGATATTTTATACCATTTATAAGATAGCGTTCACTCAGCAGTCAAAGATGTTTTTACAATTTTTTTGACAAATTTTTAGCATAGTACACAACTGTATTAATATTGTAGTAAACATTTTAAAATATGTGGCGTTAAATTATTCTTTGCATTTTTGTGAATTTAATACATTTGAATATAAATTGGTAAAAAAAATGCACACAAACATTTTCAGTCGTTTTTATCTACCGTCGTATTTTATTTTACAAAAAGTCAAAATGATTTCAGTCAATTATAAGCTGCTGTCGGTTAGGGTGCTGCTATAAAAGTTTTTTTGAAAGGCATCAAAATAAATTAAGGAATTTAACAATATCAGGTAAGTATTTTTTGAGTTTAAAAAGTGCTAGCTCAACCTTTAAGCAATTTTTTTATTGCTTTTGCTCTTTTTAAAAAAAATCAAGCATGAATATGTGAATTAAATTTAAAAATTGGGCAATTCACAAGAGTGTCGTATTTATTTAGAATTTTAAGACTTAGTTGTTTCCATGGTTTCCAATTTGATTAAAGCATAGCATATACGACGAATAGAAGACCTTGCAAATTGCGTAAATAACATGTAATACTTTGAAAGTATTTAATTTTTTTGCCTTAACAAGAGCAGAAAATGTAGTCATCTAATGTTTTTGTAGTAACAGTTAAAACACCAGTGGTTTCGCTATATAATTATTTATTTAGCTGACATTACTATCTTATTCTGCACGTCTAGGAAACCATTTATTCTGCCACAAAGCAGTTTTCTCTAGTTGGTGGCATATCTTATGCATCCTCAGCTATTTTTTGTATTATGACTCTATTTTCAACTTGTCTACACCCATAAATATGCGTTAGTATTAAATTCCGTTTTCACAGCAAGCTTATGCGTATGCAATACATTTGTGACAACTTCTATAACAATATAAATGAAAATTTTAAGGTAAAACAATTTGTTATTAAGTTATTATAACATCAATACCTTCTATTGCTATTAAATTACAAAACTCTTTAGTTAAAAAAATACAATCCTCATGTGAATGCAATACAATTAAAATTTACATATATGTTCACTTATGTATGTATCTACCAACTGCATACAAATATAATTTTATATATCTATATATATCAAAGTGAAAAATTGTAACAATTATTTTCATTTTTTTTTTTGCGTTTTTCCAATTGGGATATGCTTGCTGTACGCGCATTGTCGTGAGTCTACTACACACTAAGAAGCCGTTAAGACCAGCACTTCTCTAATGTTTTCCTAACACTTTCTGATCGTCTGTTGCACTACACCTTTTTGAGCTTCAAATAAAATGCTTTTTATTCAATATACCATGGTGCCCGTCTCATGCTAGTTTGTTTGTGTTTTACTATTGTCCTAGTTATTAGTTTTACAAGATAGAAATGAAAAAAAAAATTTTTTTTAATTAAGCTATATTATTAGGCCATATGCATTAAACCAGTGTAAATCACTTTTAAATTCAAAGTAATTTTGAAATGACTGCTATCAAAAATGTGTTTCGCTAGTGCTATACATATGGCTCATTAAGCCAAGTGAGTCAGATTTTCAAATTACAATTTGCCAGTCCATAATTACGGTCAATATCTAACACTTATCTGTTCGTATACTTTTTCAGTTGTTACATTTTGAATGTGGGTTAACGCCAAAAAAAAAAGTTTATTAAAATTATTTCTTATTGTTAAATACAAAATATATCATGCTGTCTACACCTTTCTATGTGTTTGAATTGTGCATGTGCTGGCTTATGCATTCTACATTTTTGCTTTCAACGGCACCGCATCAACAAGTATATGCAATGCCATTTTTAAACATTCCTCAGCTGAACAGATCTGATCGCAGGGATAGGCTTTGGCATGCTGCGTCAGGAATTCACAGTATTTACGATAGTTATCCAAAGCAAAATCGTAGTCATATTTCGCCAAACTTTTCATATCCGTTTCATCATTTGCATATGGTACAAAGAATTTCGGTTGTAATTTACCAAAATTGGGATAATCATTTATGCAAGCTTCACATTTACATGTAAAACGATACTGCATGGATAAGGTTTCGCAGCGTTGCTCTTTAGAGAAAACCGCAAAATGTGGACTTTAAATATAAAAGCAATTAATAATAACAATCAAATTGTAAGTCAATTTGTTAGGCATTAAGAAACTCACCCGTATGTGTCGTATAGCTCGCCACCGGCTGGTATTGGACGAAAAACGAACAGATATGCCTTTGTGCCTTGATATACACGTAATGTATTTGGCGCGCATGAATGATTCAGCAGAGATAGAAAAGCGAATGCACCAGATGAATGTGTTGTATCATCTTTAGTTTCATTTACTTGTTCCACCAAATCAATACCATGCATATTAGATGGTGATGTTTGCAAATGTTTAAATAATAGTTCAGTAAAAAAATGTTCACCCTCTTCACCGCCAAGAAACTCTTTCAATGGCGTATGTTCAATAACAAAATGCTTTAGTACTGCGCATACAACAGAACGTTGAAATAAATCAGACAAGGTGCGTAAATTTTGATTCGTTACCAATCCATGTATAGCACGATAGTGTTCCCTTGGCGTCAAATTCGCATAATCCAAATCGAATGCAGACTTATTTTGATTATTCGGATCATCACAAAAGGTCATCAACTCTTCTATAGTAGGAAAGAGTTCAATAGCTGATAGGCATACACGCAACGCAATACCATGTATCTTATTGAACATTTTATGTAGTAAATCAATAATAGGACATTCATATTTGTGAAATGTAGCTAAAGCACGTTCACGACACTCTTCCGAGCAAAACATTACCGAACAACAATTGTCACAAGGTATTAATGATAAATAGTTTTCCACTTTACAAGTGGCACAACGTATATAACGCATCGGTGGTAAGAGTGTTGAACAAAATGGTTCTTCCGTTGCGATAAGATCGCCAACAACCAAATCACGATTGGTACATATAAAACGTCCAGATTCTTCCGTATAATGGATTTCGAGGCAATCTGCTATATTGGGTATTTGCGGATGTGGTGGGAAGGACATTTGAAAATCATATGGCTGTATATCGCCTGGTTGTTGATCCAACAATTGACGGCAATCTTTTTCGCGTTTATCGAGTTTATGCATTAGACGCGTGGGATAATTAGCTTTGCGCGCCAGTTCAATATTGACCAGACATTCATGATAGCGTTTCCATTCGTAAAGCACAGCCGAACGATTGGCATAACCTATAGATAAGTTCTCTGAACCAGGTTCCGAATAGCAAATGCTTTTGTTGTATAGCTCCAAAGCCTGTGAAACAAAACGACGATTAGTAAACAAAGAATGCAAATTTGAAGAGATAATAAAATTATGTTACATTGAAGTATTTGCGGTTTTTAAGGGAAAACTGCTCATTGCCCAGCATACGGTATTCGGAACTTTTTTTATTGCACTTTTCCTCGCGCAGTTTAACATTTATTAATATCTTTTCAATGTACTTAAAGTCGATTAGCACATGTTCTACAAAATTAACCCTCGAATAATTTTCTCTTAGTTCATTGAATTTGCCTGATATGATGCCAATTAACTTCCAATCGCTAAGTTTTTTTATAAGATCATCGCTAATATCATAAACATCCATTTTGGCGTAAATTGTTTGTTTGACGACGGCAACGTCAGTGGAGATGGCTGCTTTGCCGGGCAGTTTGCTGGCGGATTACGGTGTTGTTGCAACAAAGTAAAAGTTGTTTGGGGAGGAGTATTGTATAAATAGCGGGGCTACAAGTCTATAAAGGCTGTTGACTACCGTAAAAACTTGTAAATTTCATTAAAATTTGTAAATCTGAAACACTTTCTGCGTGCCACTAGCAACTGCAGGTGCATGCCGTTATTTCACCCACAATTTGTGCGAGAATTTTCTGCTCCAATTTGAAACTTCTTGCAGCAGCCGCACGCGTATTAGGCACACAACCATACGCACAACACACACTATGGGATCTTTCTAGTGCACCGCCTGTTTTTTAGAATAGATTTTCTTCAATATATGGTAATGTCTTCCAGGTTGTTTTTACTTGATATCGTTATTTATAATATACTCGTCACTTTTATAAAAAAAATTATACAGTTTAGGCCATAAAGTTATTAAAAATATATCTTAAAAATATGTCGGAAGATTTCATCTTCTTTTCCGCGAGCTGTCAGATATGTCAAAGAAAAAGTAGCACACATGTGTGCGTGCGTTTGACAGAACTGTCATATCGCTCGGTAATGTTAGGGTGGTTTACGAATGTACCTTTTCAATTCATTATGTTATATGCAAATGTTTTTATAAAAAAATCAATAACAACCTAATTCATAACCCACCAAATTTTTATCAAAAATTATCAAAGGTGGCAAAAAAAGAGCGTTCCATCTTCCAGTTTTAGTATCCGAAAGTGAAAATACAAATTTTTTTCTCTCATAAAGAAGAGAAACAAAAAATCGATTTGGATTTTCATGTAGTTGTTGTATTTTGCCAGATTTGTTTTATACACACACACTAATGTAGAAAGGTTTTCTGCGCGCATTTAATGTTGAACCTCAAACCGGTGTTGGATCCACCCGGGTTATCTTCATTTTTGGTTTTTTGCAAATATTTTTTGACAGAAATAAAAATTTTAATTTCCACATTCTAAAAACGAAGGTCGACACGCGTCTTTTGATATCCCCTTTGAAAATTTTTTATATAAATTTGGTGGTTCATCGTCTTGTAAAACGTTTCAATACAAAGTTTTATAAAAAGTTGATTAAAGTAAATTTCCATTTTGCATTGGTTGGTAGCACGTTTGGCGATATGGCATCGCCAAATTTACGAGGCTCGAAACTGCTGACAGCACAGGGTGACCATTTTATTCCCACGCAATAAACATTACTGAATTAAGCTGGAGACATTGGTGCTTTATCGGTAACCGTATCGGTAACCTTTTAACAGCTGATTCGACCAACCTTATGAGAATCAATGCAATCTATTATTGGTGCCGCTAAGGTCGTAACCGTATCGTAGCCAACCAATTGGTTTTTGGTTTACCGTCGTAACGATAAACAGCTGATTACGTTAGGGATACGACTACAGCGATACGACATACGGCACCAATGACTCCCGCTTTAAAACCAGCAGTTTTTCGATAAGCTGTTTTTCTGTTTGTAAATTGCTGTGGGCAAAAATTTTACGAACAGAAAATTGCAGCTCTCAGCAAAGTGAAATGTCACTTTACTCTCTCTTTTACTTAATTTTTTTTTGGAGAGCCGGGTACGCGAACAGAAAAACCTGCGAAATTTGCAAAATCAACAGAAAATTGGAATACCCGAACGAAACTATTAGTTGTGTGTTTTTTTCACATCTATATACGTTTACGCTTAGGCCAGGTGCACACGAGGCTACGCGTCATAGACGCTGCAGGCGAAATTTGTACGCTTTGATGCCGAACACATGTATTTGAATGGAGAGCTGCATACGAGGCGTCAGCTGCATGAAAGCGACAAAGCACGAAATTTTCGTGTAGCTAAGCGTTCATCAATGTTGGTCGCTGAGCGTACGTACGCTTGAAAACAAGGAAGAACAAGATGTTTGTTTACAATTTTTTGTATGCAAATTTGTGTAATTAGTTAAAAAATGTCACTTTAGTTAATAAAAGTGCGTGAAAAGTACATTACCAAAGCGAAAAAGAGTATGAAACACCACAACAGCTTTGTTAGACATTGTTGAATTGTTTAAACGGCTAAAAAGTGTTGGAAACTAGAAATCACCCTTTTCTCTAGTCCGCGGTGGTTTAAAATTGCCTTTCATAATTTACAAACAACGTTTAATACCTATTTTCCTTTGGTTTCGGGGACGGATATAGCTGAAGAAATACATTTTTTTATTTTTTTCAATAATTGTTTGCTTTTTGTAGCGACGCTCGAAAGTAGCTTCGTGTGCAGATCTTGAGGCGTAGAGAAATTGTGGCTATATGAAATATCTTGCACCTTGCCTTAAACTTTACATGGAGTGCTAAACGACAAACTTAAAATACACCTCTCAAATTGCTACGCATAAAATTAGTACTACTAAATTTCAATACGCATTATACTGAGATGTAACTTAAATATGTTAATATGTTTCACTCTCTGCACTAATTCTATGTATTTTATGCGCGCCCGCTATCTATCGCAACTGATTCAGCTGTATGTTATACACAGAAATACAACAGAGGGCTGTGTCTCCGCTTTTGGGTACACCTTGTGCTGTAGCTTGTTGTTTAACCACTGCCGCTAGATGGGTCTCCTAATCTAAGCAGTTTTTTCACGCACAAACGAAACGCATACGAGTGTATAAAAAAAAAACACGGCTATTATTATGTTGAGCCATCAAAAGGTCAAGCATCTGCACCTAGTCTTTTCTATAAACGAAACTGGCTAATGGGCTAATTCAATTTTTATTTTTATTTTTTTTTCCAGAAAATAGTAAAAATTTCTTCCTTTTTTTATTTCGCTCAGAAAGAATTGAATATTTTTCTTTTATTTTATTTTGTTCAAAAGCTTATTTTCATATGTAAATATCTTCGTTTTAGATA
Organism: Eurosta solidaginis; assembly: GCF_040869045.1. Classification (NCBI taxonomy): domain Eukaryota; kingdom Metazoa; phylum Arthropoda; class Insecta; order Diptera; family Tephritidae; genus Eurosta; species Eurosta solidaginis. Next base: position 40,379,157 of record NC_090321.1, on the reverse strand, counting down.
ATCGAATATAGCCTTCACAGTCTATAGTCTGTAGAACACAGACTAGCCTTTAACAGCTTTTTTAGGCGCTGATTCCATGAACCCAACTCTTTGGCTAGCAACTCAATTTGTTGACGAAAAAATAGTAATGCTGTTACTATGCATTGCCAGTGATGCAGTTTGAAAAACAATATAATAAGTCCTTTGTCTTAAAATTTAAGGAAAATTATTTCATTTGACAGTTGGCTCTACTCGCCATGCATAAAACAAATTTTCTATAACTTAATAACGGCACATGCTTTTAACGTGTTAAAAAATTGTGTTCGCTGAAAGCGCCATTTGTTTAAAACTATTTTTATAAGTTTAGGAGTCACCCTGTTCTTGTGTACGTAATTTCCTGCTAAGTTCCTACTCACAAGAATCAGAGAAATTGAAATTTCAATTTCTTTGTTTCCAATGCACCCCACACGCCATGTTGCCAATTGAAGCTTTCTAAACGGCTAATTATGTACAACGCCATGCGCTATGTGAATCACGCATTAGCACTCACCCACTCACATCACTATCACTCTGTTTCTGATAAATATATTGTCGCTAGATGTCACATTAAAGCAAGGGTAATGGTCTATACTATCATAAATAATAGGGTGATACATAAAAATGTAAATAATTGCTTTCAAAAAGATAAAAAGACAATTTTGATTTGCTGGATTTGACCACATGACAGTTTAAAAGGCTGCTGGTATTGCATAGTCCTGGAACAAACAACTGTACGAAGAGCACTTTTTGGAAGACTGCACTTACAGTTCATTTTAAATGAATTCTCCGGCCTAAACTTCCCCGACGATTCGAAGGTTGTAAGCGGTTTACTTGGTTCTTAATGCGTCTTGAGCATGAATCCAAAAAGCTTCCTTTATAGAGATCTCAACCTTTCGGTAGGCATATGTCTAAAATATAACCATGATCCATCAGATTCACGTTCAGAAACTACTTCGCCTCGTTACCCATTCTCCCGACAAAGGAACGTTGGTGTTACCTATCTTTGGCTTATCGGCTACTTTCACATCAATTGTTGCATCACAGAGAGGACATAACTCTTTTGAAGAACTTTTCTTTCGACAACTCCAAGAGTCACCTCATCTTCCCTACACCATGCATGATTCCGGGCTATACATCAGGACAGATATGAGAGCGCCTTGTACAGCGTGACTTTTGTTCGTCTTGAGAAGACTTTACTTTCCAGTCAGTTTAATACACAGTCCAAATTAGTATCGTTTGATAAGCATTATTCTCGGTTTCATTTCCAAGCGGACATTGTTTTCGCTAATAAGTAATTTTGGTTAACAGATAGACGAAGTGATTCGCAGCCTCTAATTTATATCCCACAACAGTGACGTGGCCATTGCGGTTAAGTTCCGCTGCTAGAATTATCCTCTGCAGCATGAGGCTAAAGAAACCGCACGAAAAGGAGTCACCTTGTCCGAAATTTAGCTCGGTGTGGTCCTTCCCAAATGTTATGGAGATGATGGTGTTGCTCAACGTCATTTGTCAAAGCCTAATTTCTTTCGCGCTGTCAAAAGCTACTTTGTAGTCGCCAAAAAGATGGTGAGTGTCGATTCTCTTATGATGACCCCTCTTCAGGATATGGCACATAGTGACGAGCTGGTTCATAGTAGATCGACCAAATCTGAAGCGGAAATGATAAGGTCCGGTCAGTTTGTTGAATTTGGGCTTTAGTCTCTCGCACAGTGCCCTCGATCCGACGTTATACGCGATTTCCATTTTTTCCGACAGCCAAGCTGCCATAAAATCCCTGCAATATAGGAAAGCTTGTAACAAGCTAGCTGAAAAGTGCAACCTAAGCATAATATGGTGCTAGCAATGGAAGACATCAGCTTGCAAGCAATCACATGAACACTGATTGGGTAAATCCTCCGCTAAATACTTGCAAGCTCTGGCTGCGATCTCAGTTCACGGAACACGCGGGATTAGCCATGGAACCAACATGTAGGGTGTCCAGGCAAATCTGGTCCAAGCTAAGCGAAAAGAGATCGCAATCGGTAATATTTCTCAACGGCCTCTCTATAAGCCCACAAGTGGTGCTCATACAGGCTTGCAAACAAATTATTTCTGCCGCAGCTGCAGGGTTAAGGAAGATATAGAAAGCGTATCCACAGGTACTTCTTTGGGTGCCTTGCGAAGCTAGAATCCGCAAATATAAAAGAAATTCTGCGCTACATTAGGCAAACGCGCTGGTTTAGCTTCATGGGTGTATGAATCAGGTTCTAAGGAAGGAAAATAAGGTGGTATCACAACGGGCAACAATGGGCTACGTGAGTCCGATGCTTGCTCAACTCTTATGCAAATACTGCACGCCTTCACGTGGCAATAAGCTGTCTATATTACGCTGTTTTCTTTTGTTGTACTATTGCGTACCAAAGAACAAAAAAAATATACTTAAAGCTTACTCTTTTTGCGCTACGTTAATATGTTAGTTTCGTTCCTTTTGAGCCTTTCACCTTTAAAAACATTTAATAGCATATCTTAGTATTAGCGAAGTCTGCTTCTATCGAGTATCTTATGAAAAGTTCTAGTCAATGAAAAGTATAATAAAAAGTTTTAAGAGATGCTCATTAAATATTGCACAATATTTTTTCTTTTTTGCAATTTTTGACCCTGCTTCTTGTTAAGATGAAATCTTTGGAAACAATTTAATGGCTTTATAAATTTATATTTGTAATTTATCATAATAAAGGACAGGAAAGTAGTTTTGAACTTCATTTGCATAACAAATAATTTGCGTTAAGTAGGTGTAGGTTAGGTTGAACTGGCCGGTCAATAAAGGCATCACATAGACTGAATGTTTCCATAGTATTACCAGAATTTGTTTGACCACCAAACTAAGAAACCCAATCAGGTGCCAGAACTTATGTTAAAGAACAAATCCGTTATTTTGGCAAGTACTAGAAGTTTTCAAGGACCTAGCTTTATTGGTGCCTCGAGATCTGGCAAATCTGCAACCCCTAATAGCTGAAGTCTTGACCTAGCAAGCGCAGGACACGATCACACGTAATCTATGATCAGCAATAATACTAGAGCTCAATGGATTTCCGCTGGGTGCTACTCATGCTTAAGAGAAGAGCTAGGGCGCTTCCCAAGGCAACCTGTTCTATGTATTGGAGCGACCCTCCCAACTCAGTGGAGGTCTCCCCTTCCTCCGCTTCTAAACTGAGGTGTGGACTGAAATACTTTCTTGATCGGAGCGTCTTCGTCCATGAGCATAACATTAACTAGCCAGCGAAGCCTTTGGGTAAAGCCGGAGTCATTGGTGCCGTATGTCGTATCGCTGTATCCGTATCCCTAAAGTAATCAGCTGTTTATTGTTACGACAGTAAACCAAAACCCAATTGGTTGGCTACGACACGGTTACGACCTTAGCGGCACCAATAATCGGTTGCATTGATTATCATAAGGTTGGTCGAATCAGCTGTTAAAAGGTTACCGATACGGTTACCGATAAAGCCACCAATGTCTCCAGCTTAAAGCTCATACAGCTCATCATTATACCACCTTCGATACTCGACGTCGACACGACGGGCAGGACCATAAATCTCATATCTTGTACTGCATCGTCAATAGGGAGTCATATTGTGTAAAGCCTCGTTTGGTTTCAAACGGCTCGGATACGTTCTTCATTGAGAAGACATATCAGCGTACAGGTAACTGATTTGCATTCTGTCAAAAATTGCTTCTGAGCCGAAAAACAGAGAGGGAGAGGTGGTAAATTTACCAAGTCTGAAACCGAACATATATGATCCAATCACTTGGCTCACTATGGCCTTAGCCATATATATGTGATTTTAATTAAGGCTGATTTCGTTGTAATTAGCGCGGTTTCGCAAAATCTAAGGCATGAACTAGTTGTTGTTGTTTTTTAACCACAAAAACACTTCCCGACAGCTTATAAAGTACTGATGCCAGATATGAATCTGGTCCACCTCTGCTTGTATCAACCTGACAGCTGCAGAATACAGTTTTTGTACCCTCAACCCGTCGGTACTCTGTGTCTCTTAACCTGTTGTGGACCGTGCTTCACATAAGAGTTGATGTATGTTATATATAAATCCGGCTTATATGCTTCAGCCGGCTTTACTTAGGCTATATACATACATATTTTCATAAGTTTCGCTAAATAGGTCATGTTAACCGAATGAATGACGACACTCTGGTCCACAACGAGCTATGGCAGTGAGCAGAGCAGGGGAGTCAACCTACTGGAAAAATACCATTCCTGCAAGAGACTCAAAACTTTTACATCGAGATATTTTATGTCTAAATAGGAACCGGCTATATATAAATCAACATATGTTTAAACGTTGGACCTCCCTAACACTGGTACCGTATCGTGTTATATGATCACGTATGATAAACCAATCCCATCCTGAATTGTATGTAACACACGATTAAAGACCGTTAAGGCAGCACAGCAATCAAGTCGCACATAAATGGGGTTTAAAATCGATCCCTACATTCTATTTCCCCAATATAGTATGGCACTTACGTTTATGCTTATATTATTGGCTCCCCAGAGTATGGTTAGGTTAGTTGGTAAATGCCCTGGTAGGGGAAGCTCACTTGGACAGTGTGAAGGTCCGTTGTGATGCCACATAAAATAACGGTGACTTAAAGAGTCGTTGCGTAGCAATGATAAAGTTTCGAATGAGAGCGATCTCAGCCTTGGATAAATCCTCCGGAGATCCAAATGAGTCGCAACCGAAGTAGTTTTGCATAGTTTTGGCAAAAGCTCGACAATCAAGCATAAAGTGGTTCAATGATTCCACTTCATCATCCTCCATACAGTTGCAGTTGGCTGGGATTTCAAGTATATATTGACGTACCGCATGGGTTACTATTGGACAGTATCTGTCAAAACCCAAATGACCATTGATAGACGAACCTTAGTGAAATCAGTCATTTCGGCAGACATCCTGTCATCCACTTTCGGTCAGAAGGATTGCTAACCTGCAAGGGGTGGCGTCCGCCCAACGCTTTCTGGGCTGAGTCGAGCCCCATCTATGCAGGAGCAGACTATAGGCGGCCAGCGGAATCCCGAAACCACTACAGCCATCTTCATCCGGCTCAATTGAACCGATGCGGTAAGAGATCCGCCTGACAGTTGTTCGGGATATCACTATGGCCCGGTGGCCAGATAATCTTAAACAAAAATAGCGCGATGCAATCGCAAGCGAGGTGCAGAATTTCTAGGCTACCCTCGATCGCACTATAGTTGACCTCAAAGCCTTGATAGCCGCTTGAGTAGATGTTAAATTCCCTAACCGTTGTAGCAGTGTATAGCATTTCATCCATCGCATAATCGCGGCATCTCGACTTGAAAGACGCTGCAGTGTTCAGCCAACTTAAACTTGTAGCTTAAATTTAGCTCTTGACAAAATACCCTCCCACCACCCACTTTTCGTCCAACTTTGACTCCTCCGTGAACAAGTTAACTTGTGCCCAGCTCCAGATTAGTCCCTTTCCCATTCCTCTCTCGGGGAAAGACTGCGGTGAAGGTAGCAGCGGGAGCAGTTATCGGCACACAATTGTCCGTCCTGTCAGGGATAAAGTCGAGCAAGGAAGGCTAAAGTGCCCGATGTCAGAAAGCCCATAGCTAATACCACGAGGCCTGACCAACGACCTAGCCGCGTCCGCCTTTCACGCAATATTTACTGAATGCCAAGGCCAAGGCAGGTCCTATTCTAAGAGCGCCACTGATACCAAAGAGCGCCGTTTATTGTACTGACACAAATATTATGGTGGTGCTTGTCGTGTCCAATGCATTCTACCAGAATAGCACCCCATAGAGCAGAATGGGTTTGATTACTATATCATAAAGCCAGTGTACCACTCTTGGCGAGATCCCCCTTAGAAATTTGCTTCTGACTAGGATATTCATCTAGCGTAGGCAACTACCCCACAGCCAACTCCACAAGAAGCTTGCTGACTACCATAACCCAGAGCGGAGGAGAGAGAACACCTTCATGAGAAGTTTGTTAATGAATTCAACCAGAGCGCCCTCGACTTCTAAACCCACCAGAGCTCTTTCGATGTCGTCAGGTAAGACATTGTTAAACGCCCCCTCAATATCTAGGAGCGCACACAGAGCAAACTCTTTGTGTTCTAGGGACCCCTCTATTTCCTTTACAATCTAATAAAGAACCGTTCACGTTGATCTGACTTTACAATAGGTATGCTGCAAAGTCGAGAGTAACCTCCGAGGAATCCTTTTCCGTAGGTAAAGATAAACCAAGCGCTCCAACGTTTTAAGAATATACGACAAGAGACTGAAATCCTTAGGTGATATATAAAAAAAATTATTTCGATTTTTAAGGATCACCGTTATAAACCTTATGAATTAATATTCTTATAGGCAATCCATCATTTTTATCTTCAAAGATGAGACCAGAATTAGGAAAATTGTGTTTAAAACGTATAACACCTCATCAGCTCAACTTTATTACAGACATCTGCGCAGAGCATATTATGCGTTAAAGGTCAAAAGTCATATGCATATTTAAAATTACATAAAAAAAATTGAAAGCTGTACTAAATCCGCTTAAAAGAACATTTCGAAATATGGCGTTGAATTTTATTCATGCGTACTGCGTGCTTGCCCAAGCATAAAAGGTTAAAAATATATACCCATGTAAACATATCCAAGACTTCACAACACCAACAACAAGTTGGAGGCGGATGACATGAAAAAAAATCGAGTCTTAAGTGACTTTGATGCAAGGATGCTTAATGCTCTCGCACGCATAAAAATTCAACACGTCAAATTACAACTATAAAGCTAATACATAAATAACAAGTAAGGCTGCATAAGTTCGGGTGTAATTGAACATTATATACTCAGCGTGAGTTTCAATCGTACAGTACATTTCAGATAAATTACTTTTTCGAATTTTGTTACAAGGGATTTATTTTTTTTGAGGCTCAAGAAATGTTGTTTGATGCTTGATCGGAATAGAGGCGTGGCTCTGCTCATTAAAAAAACGTTTCCTTCCAATTTCCTCTTACAATAAAACTTGGTAAGTGAAATATCATTGATACAAAACTATTTTTCGCTAAGATTATTTATTTATTATTCTTGTCTACGACCCTTTTAAACATTCTTTATATATAAAAGTGGGCGTGATTTTTAACCGATTATCTCAATTTTTACTAGAACATTTCCTGCTATAAGGAAAATATGTGCACCCAATCCTATTACGATCCGTTAATTTTTCTTCGAGTTATGGCTCCCAAAACATAGAAAATTGCCTAGTCAAAAAAGGGGCAGTGCCACGCCCATTTTTTATAAATTTTAATATTTTCAAATTTTTTGTTATAATTCCATTTAGAGAGTAAAATACCATTGATGCTAAGCTCTTTTTCTTTTTTAGCTTGTTATATTCGTCTTCGACCCTCTTAAAAGACTTTTATATAAATGTGGGCGTGGTCCTTCCCCGATCTCGTCCATTTTTTCCAGAAATATTTCCTGCTATAAGGAAAATATGTGTAATAATAATTTTTCTTCTAGTTATGGCTCCCGAAACATGGAAAATTGCTTGATCATAAAAAGGGCGTTGCCACACCCATTTTCATAAATTTGAATTTCTTCATGTAATTTCACTTGGGAAATGAAAAACCAATAATAAAAAGCTCTTTTTTGTAAAGATATAGCGCTTTATTTATCCGAAATATAGAAAATTGCTTGGTAATAAAAGGGGCGGTGCCACGCCCAATTTAAAAAAATAAATTTTTTCCATTTTGCTTGTTACAATTTCACTTGGGAAATGAAACACTATTGATAAAAAGCTCTTTTTTGCAAATATATAGCATTTTATTTATCCATGACAACGGTTTCGGAGCCACCAGCTTATACGGCCGCTCCTACTCATAAGTACAATCTCCGTAGTAGTCAGTAGCAATGCCGAGCATCTGCCCCCGCCCCCCTTTATTCTCACCCTCTGCTCGACACCAGCGTTCGAGTAGGTCAGGAAAACAGACTCTTAGTCCCTACCACCATTTGCCAGCACATAATATATATGTTTGCGACATCTGGCCAATGCGGCTCCAGCCTTGGACGGTGCCACTTTCCTAGATGTTCTGGTCTCAGCGACAGCAACCCCCGAAGGGTTTCATCGCGCCATGCTGTCAAGCCGCAAACCCAACTACACCGGGTACCCAAATGCTTACCCAGGGACGTCCAGTGCCAGGGCCACAACAGAAATTGCGTCTTGGCCTCCCTCAACTCAGGCGTAGTCACATATCACTTACCCGTTACACTTCAGAATTCTGCAGTTAAACTGCATAATATCCGCATTACAGCGATCCAAGAGACCAAACACACAGCAAGATCTCCTCTGAAGACCTGCTCTGGACATATAGTCCACAGAAAAGATCGCGAGAGCGGAAATGGAGGGGGTCTCGCGTGTATCACCCACCACCCAGTGCAATATAATCTATTTGATCCCAACATCGGCATCACCCTACCGACTGCCTTACACCCTAAAATCTTGGGTGTGACGTTCGATGAGGCTCTACATTTTGGAGAGCATGCAACCGCAATTGTATCGAAAATCCAGAGGCGTAATAAAAACCTCAAATCTCTTGCCGGCAGCACTTGGGGTAAAGAGAAACAAATGTTCATTACTACTTACAAATCAATTGGCCGGCCGATTGCATGCTACGCGTCCCCGATATGGTCGCCAAGCCTAAAGGTTATACTCACTGGAAGAAAATACAGGCCTGCCAAAATTCTGCCCTCAGAACCGCTACGGGCTGTCTTCTTATGTCCTCAGAACACCACGTACACAATGAGGGAGAGAAATTAAATGCTAAACAAACAGTTTCTGTTGAATACCCAGAAACCTGGGCACCCCAACAGACATCTGATTGATGAAGCTACACCTTCCAGTGGCTTAAGGGGCCATCTCCGTAAGCATTATGAGGAAATACGGCAAAAATTTCATACATTTCCCTACCGCCAGAAGCAAATTTGAATCGTGTTTGAAAGCAGATATGTGCTATAAAACGGCGCAAATATTTATCACGTCGTAGTGGGTTAAAAAAAATAATTTTTTCCTTCACACATCAATAACATACTTTCCATAAAATATTTCAAAAATACATTTGCAAAATTTTGCAAGTGGACACCAGAAATAAGTTTTTTTGATCTCCTGAAAAATTACTGAAAAAACACATAGCTGTTTTTGTGAGCGCAGCGACGATATGTAAAAAGTGGGCGTGACTATCATCCGATTTCGCTCATTTTAAATAGCAAATGGAGGTGAGTATCAAGAAACCCATATACAAAATTTCAATAAGATGTCTTAATATTTACTCAAGTTATCGTGTGCACAGACGGACAGACGGACGGACGGACATGGACGGACAAATCAATTTCTTGTTTCCTCCTGATATACATATGTAAGTCTATGTATCTCGATTCGTTTATGCAGTTACGAAGAAACGTTATGTTATGAAAGTTACTATACTCTGTATGAAAAGCACGCTAAGTATAAAAAGTAGGTCCAAAAAGCCCGTATACCGAATTTGGTGAAGATATCACAATATTTGCTGATCGTGTTAATGGACGGACAGCCGGACAAACGAAAAGAGGACGAACATGGCTTAATCAAATTTTTTTTCGATACTGATGATTTTGATATGTGAAAGTGTATATCTCGATTCCTTTATACCTGTACAACCAACCGTTATTCAATCAAAGTTATAATACCCTGTGTACAAGGTCAGCTGGGTATAAAAACATGATATATTTTTATATATGTATATGTATATGTGTTTAATATACACTGTATATATATGCCATTGAAGCATAAAATTAATGGCATACATTTTCAAATAATTTACAATATTCAGATTTTGCGATAAAAACAAGGCTTATATTCTAATATTGCATAAGCGTGCATGTGTATGTACATATGTAGGTGTGTATTTGAGAAGGTTTGGCATTGCAAATTTATTTCACAGCTAGCACTAAAGATGCTAACGATGACTTAACTACCGTTACCGTACAGCATCACCTTTCAACAAGTGTTTCTCCTTTAAAAAAATGGCGGATAAGCGAAAAAAAGTTAATGAGCTCTCTTTTTCAACTTACGCCCCGATTTTAGTGTGGTAACAACATTCTTCGCCACGGCAACGAAATCATGTAGCAACTTTTACACCCTTTTGGTATTCTACCCGCGAAAGTAGCCGGATAATTTCTTACCCACAAAAGTAGGTGGTTACATCGAAATAACCATACAACAGCTGTTGTTTAGAAAAAGGCAAAACTGAAAAATAAAGAATTGTAAGCGCAAATAAGTAAAGATAATAGTAAAAAAGTGTTGCCTCTTGCTGTACATATTTGTTTACATTATGCACTTTCACAGAATAAATTACAACATACACATGTAGAAACTTATCATGCATAATAAGCAAATACACATCGTCCCATTTATTCGCTAACTTCGTATCTACAACTGAGACACGGTTGCCACACCATGTTTTAATTTGGGACCAAAATTCATCGAAAAAAAGGACCAAATTTTTGTTTTATTTTATTAGTATAAAATACAAAATTTTAGGATATTTCCATATACAATTTTATTAAACACAGTGAAGACTTTCCTTTAATTCAAGCTGAACAAACAAATATATGTACATGCAACCAAAAATGGTATTATATTTTGACATAGGATAAGTCTATGTCTTTCACCAACCAAACTTTGTGAACTTAGTTTTGGTCACAAAGCCCTTGGTTCTAGCATTACGTTGTTGATTGCAATGAAATAAAATGTATAGTGCAGTTAGGGTTTAGTAATAAAGGGTTCAAAATTTGCGTTCTGGTGTTGCCGAACTATGTATGTGGAAAACTCAGTAAATCAGAAATGACGTTAAACGTTTAAACTTCATATCAGAGCCTAGACTCAGTAAGTGCTAGTTTTGATCCCAGGCCTCAGGGGTTCTCCTAGCACCTACGGGAATAATTTTATACAAAACATTTTTTCCGAAATCAAATCTCCTTTGCATTTGCTTCCTTCTGTCTTCGAGTTAAAATATTTCTTGTGCCAAGATACCTAGTTTTCAATTACCTACCTTGCGTGGCTTAACACCACAATAATCCTGGAATTCCTTGAACGCATTGAGCTGGGTGAGATAGATTTAAATAGCAACGTGCCAAAAGAGAATTAATGCATAGAATTTCCTTGTATAAGTTTTGAAAGTGTTAGGCTCACGGCAGAGTGCTAGCTATAAGCTATGCTAGGCGAGAAGCAATTTTTATTTTAATATATTTTACATAGTGTTGTATAACCGATCGAAATATCTAGCCGTTATTAATATTATTATAAAAGAAGAGTTTTTTTGATTAGTCGGTTATTTCATCAACAATTAACGACATTGTGTTTGCCAACACTTTTCTTTTTAATGTCTGGCATAAATTATATCCTAGGTGAAATGTTATGATTCTGGCAATATTGTGAATATTTACCTGAGTGAAAAAGAAAGAAAAGTACCAATCGTGGCTACTGCCTAAAAAGGACCAAAATTGAAGAAAAGGGACCAGCGGACCAAATGGGGTTGGAAGGGACCATCTTTGGTCCAAATGGATCAAAGTGTCAACCATGAAAGCGAAAAAAACTACCTTTCAAATTTCTCCACAGACACTGGTGAGTTATTCGGTGATGACAGCGTTACCACTTGGGCCAGATTCGCGGATAAAAGAACTGGTAACGATATTCGGTTACATAATGTTCTGGGTACTATTTTACCGGTAACGCTCAGAATTGAGGCGTTAAGTGTGCAGTTCCGTTGCATCACCACCCACATTTCAGTGCGTCATAAACTTTTAACTACTCAATATTTTGTTGTGGGTAAGCTGCGTACTGGCACAACAACAACACCGTATTAGAATTCATTTAGTTTGCTTTGCGTTAATTTAACACAGATTCTGATAAAAAAAAAAACGTATTCATGGCGTTTTTTGCTGCTCGTAAATCAAAATTAGTGAAAATCTTTGCTTTATCGCCATTTTGCTTTTCCGCTCTAAATGCGTTTCAGAGAAACTTTAATGTCATGCTACACATACATACATCAATGCATACGTGTCTAATTACAAAGTTATCTGCACGTGCAGAAATATTTAGTTATACATACTAGAGATATACGCCGCCGATTAACGCCGCAGCCGCCGCCGATTTTGGTCGTTTTTCGCACGCCGCCGCCGAATGTCAAAAATATCGGCGTGGCGTCCGGCGCGTTACTATATTTTCTACTCGTTTAAGACTGTTTAGGCCATTTATTGTTCATGTCGAAAATTTGTCGGATATGGTCGAAAGTGGTATCAACGGATGCGCATCACTGCCAGTTATAAGAAACTAATTGCGAAATTTAACTCTTTATAACTATTCAAAAGTTATTTAAAATAACAGGCGCTTTCGATGTCAGCTTAACACGGACTTTCCATCACCCAATTCAGCAAGTTATTAAAACAAAATACTAAAAGAAAAGTTATATAATAAATTTATATGCTCACTTTGCATTTTTGAAAAAATTAATAATGAACAATTATTTCAAATAAAATTACCCAAGGCGAACATGTTTTTAAACTGTCCTCAAGAATAAGCGAAATCAGTGATGCAAAATCCTTTAGTAGGTTCTAGGGGCATAAACACTCCTTTGAAATTATTCTTACCTCATACTTAAGTTGAGGATATATGTATGTATGTACATATGAGAAGGGTTTGAAAAATCGCTTGGGCTTACATTCAAACATCTGTTGTTTATTTGCGAAACTATACAATAGCGTCTGAAATATTAATTTTGATTTTCACACTTCATCCTTCAACACCCAAGTCTCCCGGTTTGACATTTCCTAAAGTTGGCGGCCCTATCCAAAACTAGTCCCTTGGAGTGAATCACATTGATTATAGCCTATCAACCAAGTTTAAATATCACCTACACGTTACGGCTCCTTTTAAAATTGTGAATACGTAGGCACATATATCTACCAGGTGAGGCTTTGTCCTTCGCAAGAACACTCAAAGTGGTGAAGCAAAAGCTTTCCCAAGACAGTGGAACTAATGACCGTGTGTGATACTACCCTAACGTAGTGGACAGTTGAACTTGTCTGAAAACTGAAGCTACGCGGTCATCCAAAATGAGCTCCTATATCGTAAGGCCGGAAAACCGTAGTTAACAACTTTCAACTTAAAATCCGTCGACTTTCATTCTAAATTTGATTTAACGAAGACTATTGAAATCAATGTTGTGAACACAAATGTCTGCAAACTTTGGTCTATATTTTAAAAATTTTATCCAGGGTCCTTGTAAAATTTTAATTATGTAGATGCGCCGAGGATTATACGGATTTTCACCCATGACGCAATGACATCCACTTAGACTGCTTATGATTTCGAGGGCGGCATCTTTGGCCGAATAGTCACTCCCTAACGTTTCAAAGTGTAGCTCGGCAGCATAGCGCAACAAAAGCATCCGTTGGAAAGTCTTCGGAGCTACACCTATAGCTTCTAGGAAAGTGACGTCAACGAAGGTATGAGTTCGAAGTCGCAGTCGTATAGCTTCTGTACTGGCATATGGTGTGAGGCTCAGGAGGCGTGGTAGCGACTGGTGGTAGGGATTCCTACTGTTCGCACATCGGAAATTTTAGCTCTTAAAAACAGCCGAAAAAACTGGAGGCGCCCTGTGCCGCGATAGTCATGAGTATTAATAGACCATTCATAGCAACCCTAAGTCGGCTTTATGCGTGACCGCCAAGGAGCGACAAATGATTTAAAGAAATTGTGTTCGCGACGATTATTAGGAGTAAACCCTAGGTGAAACTACGCTTTGCACGAGATATACAGGCAAAAGTGTGACTATTTTATGTATCTCTATTTCTTTTCAGCAGACGCAGCAGTACCAATTCCAAAGACCGGGGTTAGGTTCGAAGCCTCTTTGGAGCATGCGAACGAGGGACAATCCCTTCGCAAGGAGCTACTCCTGAAAATTTTTGAACGGTCTGCGAGATTTTGATGCAAAAACCCCGGATCTTTCCGAAATGGCCAACACGTGAATTCCTTAAATACATATAAACAAAAACTTTCCTAAATATTATTTTTTTAAATAGAAAAATCAAGCATTTAAAGTAAGAACACCGGCGTACGCCGGCGCGCCGCCTACGCCGTTGCCGCCGATAAAGTGATCGGCGTAAACTTTTAATACATACATACATGCATACTAACCAGTGGCGGATCGCGAGTTTGGTGGTATCAAAAAGTTTCATAAATTTTGTTTTATTATTATAAGAAATCATGTATAAATTACCATGGATCGTGAAATGCCAAAATTTTGTGCCTACTGCTATTTTCATGCTCAAGAAAAATGCGCGCCGACGTACGCCGGTGTTCTTACTTTTCTTGATTTTTCTATTTAAAAAAAAAATACTTAGGCAAGGTTTTGTTTGTATGTATTTAAGGAAATTAACGTTTTGGCCATTTCGGAAAGATCCAAGGTGTTTGCCCCAAAATCTCGCAGATCGTTCAAAAATTTTCAGGAGTAGCTCTTTGCGGAGGGATTGTCCCTCGTTCACTTACTCCAGAGAGGCTTTGAACCTAACCCCGGTCTTTGGAATTGGTACTGCTGCGTCTGCTGAAGAGAAATCGAGATACATAAAATGGAACACTTTTGTCTGTATATCTGGTGCAAAGCGTAGTTTCACCTGGCGTTAACTCCTAATAATCGTCGCAAACACAATTTCTTTAAATCATTTGTGGCTCCTTGGCGGTCACGCACAAAGGCGACTTACGGTTGCTACTAATGGTCTATTAATACTCAGGACTCTCGTGGCACATGGTGCCTCCGGTTTTTTCGGCTGTTTTTAAAGAGCTACAATTCCCGATGTGCGTACAGTAGCAATACCGACCACCAGTCGCTACCACGCCTCCTGTCCTCACACCATATGCCAGCACAGAAGCTATAGGACTGCGACTTCGAACTCATACCTTCGTCGACGTCACTTTCCTAGAAGCTCTACGTGTAGCTCCGAAGACTTTATAACGGATGTTTTTGTCCCGCTATGCTGCCTAGCTACAACAGAGAAATACCTTGAAACGTTAGGGAGTGACTATTCGGCCATGGATGCCACCCTCGAAATCATATGCAGTCTAAGTTGATGTCATTGCGTAACTCATGGGTGAAAATCGTATAATCCTCGGCGCATCTATATAATTAAAATTTTACAAGGACCCTGGATAAAATTTTTAAAATATAGACCAAAGTTTGCAGACGTTTGTGATCACAACATTAATTTCGATAGTCTTCGTTAAATCAAAACGATATTTAAGAATGAAAGTCGACCGATTTTAAGTTGAAATATGTTAACTGCTGTTTTCCGGCCTTATGATATAAAAGCTCATTATGGATGACTAGTTCGACTGTCCACCACGTTAGGGTCATTAGTTCGACTGTCTTGGGAAAGCTTTTGTTTCACCCCTTTGGCTGTTCTTGCGAAGAGCAAAGCCTCACCTGGTAAATATATGTATGTGCCTACGTATTCACATTTGTAAAAGGAGCCGTAACGCGTAGGTCATATTTAAACTTGGTTGATAGGCCATAATCAATGTGATTCACTCCAAGGGACTAGTTTTGGATAGGGATTTTGCCTCACTGATTTAGCTTATTCTTCAACCAATCGCAATATAAAATTCTTTAAAAGATCGGCACCTTTTTTGGGTAATTTGCCTTTTTTAACAACCTGTGAACAATTTGAACACATGTTCGCCTTACGTCATTTTATTTGAATTCATTATTCATTATTAATTTTTTGAAAAAAAAAAAAATATGCAAACTGAGCATATAAATTTATTATATAAATTTTCTTTTGATGTTTTGTTTCAATAACTTGGTGAATTGGGTGATGCAAAGGCGGTGTTAAGCTGACATCGAAAGCGCCTGTTTTTTTAAATAACTTTTGAATAGTTATAAAGAGTTAAATTTCGCAATTAGTTTCTTATAACTGGCAGTGATGCGCATCCGTTGATACCACTTTCGACCATATCCGACAAATTTTCGACATGAACAATAAATGGCCTAAACGGTCTTAAACGAGTAGAAGATATGGTAACGCGACGGACGCCGCCGCCGCGCCGATATTTTTGACATTCGGCGGCGGTGTCGAAAAACGACCCAAATCGGCGGCGGCGGCGTATATCTCTACTGCGTACAGCGCTTAATAATACCAAAATGTAAGCTTTCGATTTCAAAGTATTTTCGAAAGTATGTATGTATTCTGTTTTTAAATACTTTTTGTATTTTTTATTTGGTACTTTTATCATCAATGGGTGTGTACATTTCATACTTATATAATTTTAATAAAACAATGTAATAATAACAATGTAAATAAATTTTATGTTTAAAGACACAGAGTGAAAATTTCTGAAAGTGATCACCGAAAAACGTAATAATTTATTTTTGAGCAACAAAGGTATTATTCGATAGCTATCGATAATACAAACAAATGCTCGTCTTCGGTTTTTCCAAAGAAAAACTGTATCCTTAATTATCGCCATTTGAAATTTCTTTGCTCGCAGTATTTATGCTAGATATTTTCATTTGCACACCTTGGACTTGAACATTTTCCATACAAAATTTTATTTTTCAAATTCGTTAAGTATTGAACATTTGAATATTTGTTTTCTTTTCGGGGTGGGGGGGGGGGGGGGGGGAAGGGGGTGGCCCCTATTTCGCAGACTCGAAAAATATTTTTTTGGGTGTGCGCAGTGGATTTTTTTCCTGCGCCCAAATTCACAGAAAAATCTTTGGCGCCATATCGGTTAATAAATCGAACCAGTCTAGTGCATACATATGCAAGTTTTCATTTACATTCAAACACCCAGCCAGCATTTTTTGAAAATTTCGATCAAAAAATATTTAAATATCATACCCTAAGATGATTAAAAACATTCAAATTTAAATGCATTTTCTGTTCGAAAATTAACGTATCGTCGGGAGAAAAATGTACCATAAATGTGATTATTCTTGAATAATAATTTATGATTCATATTTCGAAAAGCTTTTTGTTCATATTTGATATAATTGTAAAATTGAGCTTTAATTGTTTTAGATTAATATTTGAATGCTTTTCACAGTCATTTTCTGATCATATTCGTGAATATATTTCAATCGTTTTGGTTGAGGTTTTTGAATCATTTTTGAATGCCATTATAATGCATTTATTCTTTATATCTCATTCAAAATAGGATACTACATAATAATCTTATATCATCAGGGGAAGAAAGCATGCGAAGTGAGCTATTCGAACCACAGGTCACTCGCAAACAAACTTGACCGATATACACCTGCGACTACAACATCCCACATCAGCATTATCGTCTGCATCTTAAAATACGGATACGATACGGGATGTTGAAGCCGTATCCAGGTATGTCAAGATAGTTTCACTTACGTGGGGTTCAAATAGCTCACAACCAATTATCCAACCAATCCAATTATTATGTATTTTCTGCGAAGCTGAAGGGGAGAAATGGTTGGGGAAATCTTCGTTCACGAGCAGCATTACATTATTTTTGTCTTGAAGAATATCTTTTGCATAAATAATAAAATTTTTATATATTTTTATTTAGCTTCATGGTTGAAAAAATATGTTTATGTGAAAAAAATAAAATTTTTAATGAAAAGTAAAATTTCAGCAAGTATAAAATTCATTATTCAGTCAATAAATGTATTCATAAAAGATTCAGAAAGCTGAATGAAAAATGATTATAAATTTCTGATCACCTAAAGTAAACACATTTGATTCAAATATGATTCCAAAATGTGATTGAAAAACTATATTCAGTTTTTGATCATCAAAGGTAAGCATATTTGATTATTCTTTTTGTTGGTTTTTATGAAATATTAAAATTTAGTCATTAAAGGACTTCAAAAATGATTCCGAAAAGTGATCGAAAAATGCGTTTTAGTTGCTCATCATCAAAAGTATTCATATTTGATTATTTCTTTAGTTCAATTGTATGATAACTCATTATTTAGTCGGAAAGAGTAATCAAATTGTATTGATATGTAGGGAAATTCAAAATTAAATCACCTAAATGCTGAGTGGGCAGCTTTCAGTTTCATAAATATTATGCTGTTGAAAATATTATGTTGATTTAATTTGAATATTTTAATCAGTCTCATTTTTTTTATTTATTTATTTAGTCTATGGTATTACAGACTATATAACAATAAAACTTTACTTACAATTATAAAAAACTTTAAACAAGCAAAGACCTAAAAATAGAAAAATTGGAAAAAATGTCCACATGAATATTATTATAGTAAAGTGAGTTAAAGTCAGTTTGCATTCGTGTTCTTGGCTCATACTAAGCATAACTGCGCCTACAACATTCAATATGAAAGTGATCAGAATGACGTAAAAATTTACATGGAACATTAAGCTTTATCAGTCCTAACAAAGGAAGGCAATCAATATTCCCATTAAGTAGGCCATGCAGGAACAATTGTCCAGAAATTGTCCTTCTAACCTCAAGAGTTTGCATATCAATCAATCTACATCGCGAAATATATGACGGAATAGGCAAGTCAAATCTTAGTTGGAACAAAGCAATGTGCAGGAACCTTTTTTGAACACGTTCAATTCCTTTCGAAGGGATAGCGTAGAAGGGATTCCAAACTATGGCCGCATATTCCAGTTTCGACCTAACAAAAGCATAATAAAGTATTTTTATAAGCTTTTATTTACTTTCATTTGGCTGTTGTCTGTAATCAAATCTTGCAAGTTAAATTTGATACAATTCCCGGTGTCCGATTGAGCTGAAATTTTGCACACATGTATAACTCGGATGACAATGCAATATTACTTTGCGAGTATACGATAAATTCATCGATAACAGAGTTATCGGTAAAGATTTGTATTCACAAGGGAATAGAAGCCTAAGTCCTCAAGAACGTAGGTAATTTCGCTTTGTTTGTGTATGCAACAAACGTAGAAGTTAGGCTGTTATTCCTCAATGTTGCATACTTTTTGTTGTATACTTTTCTGCGCACTTGATTTTGTTTTACAGATTTTTGGCGATCACGGTTGCCATTTGGGTCCATTTGGACCAAAAATGGTCGCTTCCAACCCCATTTGGGCCACTGGTCCATTTTCTTCAATGTTGCTCCTTTTTAGGCAGTTGCCACGATTTTGGTACTTTTCTTTCTTTTTCACTCAGGTAAAAATTCACAATATTGCCCAAAAAATTTGCAGCACATTCGTTAACACACATATAATTTTGAATTTACTTGAATGGATTTCTCACCACAAAAAATTCTCAGTCAATAAGAATGCACGAGGACAGAGACATTTCACCAAGGAAATAATTTAGGCGAGGCATCAAAAAGAAAAGTATTGGCAAACACACTGTCGTTAATTGTTGATGAAATAGCCGACTTATGAAAAAACTCTTGTTTAATATTTATAATAATAATGACTAGATATATCCATCGGTTATTAAACACTTAGTGAACGATTTTTGTTACTAGTAGAGCTAAAAGTATGCATTTCAAATGCACTTGCGCCTCTAAGTAATTTGACAAGGCTTGCAACTGATGAAGCGTGGAGTTTAATGAATTGAAAACTAAGTAAAGTAATGAAACTAATTTATTTTATATTAAGTGTACTTGTCACTCACTTAATTCAAGCCTACCGAGAGCTATTGAGAGTTTGTGAAGGCACGTCGATATTTAAATCTTTTTCACCCAGCACAAGAAATATTTTAACTGGAAGGCAGAAATACTTCTTGAAGGCGATAACTTTATAGATGTACAACGAATGCGATTAAACAATTTTATTTTTATATTCAGCTTTTGAAGCAAATGCAAAAGAGATTTGATTTTGGAAGAAATATTTTGTGTAAAGTTATCCCCGTAGGTGCTAGCATTAACCTCTGATTCCAGTTATCAAAACTCACACTTACTGAATATAGGCTATGATATAAAGTTTAAACGTTAAGAGAAAAATAAGCATCTATAGAAATAGAACTAACAAAATTGCTTAGTTTCATTTATGCTCTACTGAGTTTTCCACATAGTTCGACTAGAACGCAAATTTTTGCAACCAACAACATAATGCTGGAACTAAAAGCTTTGTGAGCAAATCTAGGTTCACAACGTTAGCTTGGTGAACGACATACACCTATTCTAGAAATGTGAAAATATAATACCATGAACTACATTTTATTTTCATTTGTTCCTTGAATTTAAGCAAAGTATTTATTATGTCCAGTAAAATTTTATATAGGAAACCATGGAGACATCCTAAAGTTTTGTATTTTATAACGAATACGACCTCCTTATATACCAATAAAACAAAACAAAAATTTAGTCCTTTTTTTGAGATTTGGTCCTTTCTTTCCGTGAATTTTGGTCCCAAATGAAAACATGGTGTAGCAACAGTGTTGGCGATGGAACAGAGCAGAGATCTGCAATGAGTAGTTGTAAACTGAACGTGACATAGGCAGAGTAACAATAAAATATGATTTAAGTTAGTTAACACTCGAATAGAAGAACTTGACTGTTCAAAGTTGACTTCGAAGAATAAATAAGTAAAAATTGCTAACTAAGTAAAGATTACATAACAAATCTAAACAATATTTTACCCTACTAAAAATTAAAAAAAATTCATATTTAAATAAAATTTAACAAAAAAGCTTTTCTAAGAACAAGCTTCTAGTCAACAAGTAGTTGATAAAACGAACTAAAAAGTAAAAAACAAAATAAAAGGAAGACAACTTTTTTAAAAATAAGCTTTTATTATTGGTTAATAAAATTAACTAAAAAGTAGAAAATAAATTGACTGTAAGGAAATATAACACTTTATAAGTTCATCTTAACCTTTAACGATAATTAGGCTTTTTCGTCTGCGACTATGTATTTTTAATATTAAAACTTTACTTATTAAATATATATGTAAGTAGGCTTTCCAATCTATATTTTTTATCTGCGAATAAAACTAAATTATTCCACTGTTTTCCCAACGTTTCGCTAATATTTTTATTTTTAGCATCATCAGGGGAATATTTATTGATTTATCTGTTACAAACAATATATAAAAATTATCAATTAGTTTCACAAAACAGACATGAAAACAACAAAGAAAACAATTTGGTAAATAGTTCAACATTTAGCAAGATAAACTTACGTTTTTTTGTCATTAAAGCAATAAAAACTGTTGTAAAAAACATTAAAAACATAAATCACACCAATATACTCAGTACCATCTGACTATTATGGTAGCTTTGTCAATACTAAAAATTTTGATTTTGTAAACAAACAATGTAAGCGGCCGCTATGTTTTCCGTATCTTCGCGTTTATTGATCGTCATTTCTCGTCTTTCCATGATTCTCAGGCTCTCAAATGTATATCTTGTTGCTTCTCTCTTTCCTTTATCAATAATTTTCGTGTTGGTAAAGTCAGCTGAGTGTCCACTTGTTAATATATGTTGCGCTAGTGCTGTACTTGTTTTTTGTTTTCTGATATCCGCTTTATGCCCGCCTAGTCTAACCGAAAGAGGTCGTTTTGTAGTACCAATATATATTCTTCTACATTCGTCGTTTTCATCGCCTTTGCATGTTATCTCGTATATAACATTGTTTTGTTGTTGGTGTTCTAAGGGATGCTTTGTTCTTGTATATATTGTGGACATGGTGTGGTTTGACCTGTAAGCTAGTACTGTGTTAAGTGTTTTTGCTATGCTGTGGTAAACATTTTCGGTAAGTCGTTGTATGTATGTTGCGCTGAAGAATTTCCTTTATGTTTGTGGTTCCGAATTTTTTATTATTTGGTTGTGGCAGTTTCTTTTCATGAGCTCCTGGTCTATCAATTCGCGTATTAAACATTTTTGCTTAGAATGTTGTTTAGTTTTTATATTATAATAAGCTTTTATTTACTTTCACTTTTGTTGTCTGTAATGGAATCTTGCAAGTTAAATTTGATACACTTCCCGGTGTCCGATTGAGCTGAAATTTTGCACACATGTATAACTCCGATGACAATGCAATATTACTTTGTTAGAATTCGATAAATTAATCGATAACACAGTTATCGGTAAAGATTTGTATTTACTTTGGCATAACAGCCTAAGTCCCATACAAACACGCCGGTACCTATCCGTGGATTGTGATATTTGGACGTGGTGAATCACGTGTCACGCGTGGTGAATCTCATCGCTTGCGAAAAGCGGAGACAAAACCCTCTGTTGTATTTCTGTGTATAACCAACATAGCTGAATTTTTAAGGCTGTTTAACCCTGTAATCTTTTCTGTAATTTATTTTGCTTTTGGAAAAATTACCTTTTTGAAAAAAGCTGGCTGAAAAATATTGGCATAACAGCTTAAGTTAAATCAAGAATGGAAAATCTTTGGAAAATTTGAGCAGATGTGGCAATTTCGCGCGTCCGTTGAACGAAATATTGACAATCTGCTGATCATCGCTAAGAAATTAGCGACATTCCATCAACTAAGCAGCACTTTAGCAATACTACTGTTATCATTTGGCCGCTCAAACACACAAATATTAATTGTGCATTAAATCTAAAATATACAAATACACCATAATAATTTACACGGCCAAAGCCATAATAATTCACACGGGTCATCAATTCTTTCTCTGATTCAAAATCTGAACTACCAGCGCTACCGTCAACAGCTCAGTGTCATCACTGCCAGTAGCGCCAATAACACCAAACTCGTGCCTGACACAAAAAAGTCGTTTCACTCAATAGCGCAAGTAAAATGTACTACGCACTCACTACTAAGAAGCGTCAAAAATTCGCTTGGAGTAATTTCGTCAATGAGCTACCATTGAGCTGGGACCGCATTGGCAGTTACAGTTTATATCACAGTCCTAATTGTTCTAAGAAAAGCGTGTTACATTGTGATAGCAAGAAAAGGAGGTCCTAAATGTTCTTAATATTGTTTTGTAATGTTTGTAATGTTTTATTTTTTTATTTTTTTTATTAGAACAATTAGGACTGTGATATAAACTGTAAGATTTAATAATTTAGGTGTAAAGTTTTAATGTTAAAAATATATAATTATGTACAATATGGAATTTTTTTGTCGCAGACGAAAAAGCCTCATTACCGTTAAAGGTTACAATGAACTTATAAAGTGTTATTTTCTTTACAGTCAATTTATTTTTTACTTTTTAGCTAATTTTATTAACCAATAATAAAAGCTTATTTTTACAAAAGTTTTTTTTCTTAAATTTTTTTTTTTGTGTAGGGATCAATAAACTCACGACTATTTCGTTTTATAAACGCCGGAGCGACATAAGCCTTAGGTATAATAAAGTTAAGATGCTCTTTCAAGGAGAAGTTGAAATCGAACACAACACCAAGATCCCTAATTTTGGTAAGAGAATTCAGAGCAAAATTCGAAATGAGTATTGAAGGGACGTTCACGTTTTGTGGTAAGTTACGAAGCAACATTTGTTAACGTTTAGAACTAGCTTATTTCGTCTATACCAGTCGTTGAAACAGTTAAGCTCATTTTGAATAATTTCAATGTCAGTGTAACTTTTTACTATCATGAATATCTTCAAGTCGTCAGCATAGAAAAGATGATGACAGAACTTGAAACAGGAACTGGCATCATTAATAAATATTCAAAATAATAAAGTTCCCAGTATACTACCTTGAGGTATCCCCGAAGTGGCAATGTAAGGAAATGATCTCGCATCGTCAACAACAACAAAATTGATCCTATCGGCAAGATAAGATTTGATCCAATCGAGAAACTGATTATGCACCCCCAACGAGGATAACTTAGTCAGTAGCAACTTACGACTAATTTTATCAAATGCTTTTGAGATAACAGTGTAGATAGCAAATAGTACACCAATTCTGCTAAGGTGGGTTCATCGAAAACATCCATGTTAAACTCACATATACACTAATTACAGAGCAATTGATGTGAAATTGATGGGTTTGATGGCTCACAGAAAATGAGTAAAATTATATCATAGGGAAGTGTTCCTTCTGCACTGCTTTGATATTATGATTGGCTCGCTGCAAAACTTTTCAGGTAGGAACTGCCAATTAGTGGCTTATGTTGATCAGATGGAAATTTCTGAATACAATGAGATAAGCCTTACAGGGGTAGCTGAGTGTCGTGACGAGGTGTTTCGAATCATTTGGAATTGCTGTCAACTCTAGCAAAACCTCGTCGAATTTACGCGTATTTCGAGGGTGGGCTCACCGAAGACACCCATGTTAAACTCAGACATATACTTATAGAGAGTGATTGATATGAAATTGACGGATTTGACGGCTCAAAGAAAGTGAGAAAAAGTATGTCACAGAAGTGTGTTTTTTCTACCCTGCTTTGTGTCGTGGTTATGATGGACCTGCTCTAAGATCTTTAAGGCAGGGCCTGCCAATTGGTGGCTTATGTTAATCAGGTGGAAATTTCAGAATACGTTAGGACGAGGAGTTATGAATCATGCGAAGCTGTTGTCAACCCTAGTAAAACAGAGCTCGATCTACTTACGCATATTTGGACCACCCTCCATTGGGGGAGTACGTCTGGAAGGCCGCCAAGGTAGTTCAATATAGAGGGCCAGGTTGGACAGGACTCGAATGCTTTTTATTGCTTTCCGCTCTCTCCAAAGGTGGCACATTAGCTGTACGATGTAAAGCTGATTCGTTTCTATAGCAATCTGGTCTTATAGAAAGCATGAGGTACTTCTTCCACGGTAAAGGAATGGATGTAGTGCAGCTATTGGCGATTCAGGCCGCGGGGTATACACTTAGCATCGCACTCCTTTAAATTTTCCTTACCAACATGTTATGTACTGATACCGAACGATATCTGCAATAAATTTTTGCGGAGAAGTTTTCCATGGCGGAAATACACTCGGAGTGTTTGCCAAGCTGCAGCCGAGGGGTGTGCTAATTGAATTTTTTTTTTTTCAAATCGCAAATTTCGTTCTAAAGAATTTAACCCTATACCAACTTTTTAATAAAAACCAATCGTCTAGCTCGAGTAGGTACCGACAAACTGAACGTGTCTACTAGAGGACGTTATGGGATTCCTCTAGCCATTTGCTCTCCGCTTCTGAGCATGTGGTCGCCTTGTCAGCAAAGCTAGTATTGGGATGCCATGTGTCGAGATCTTTTTGGCAAGTTGTTGACTCTAAGCGCACAGCAGAGCTATTAGGGTTTACAAAAGCTCATCTATTCGTGGTTGTTGGATTATTACCATGGTACTACTCAATGGAAGTCAATGCAGCATGCTGGACAGCCCAAGCTGTGTTAGCTTTATGGAGGACTATGAGGTGGAAACGGCGCCCAGCGGGTTAGGGGGTTAGAATATACCCGCGGTAGGTATACCTGTCGTAGTAGGCTACTAAAATACCAAATGGATTCAAGGGGTTGGGTAGCGCAACACTTTCAGGTTGCCAGCGTAATATATAGCTTCTCTAAATCCAAGTGTCAATCTCACCTATCCATGGTGAATCCTGTTTCATTAACAGCCGAGTCTCTGGCGACGCCGAACACCTCATGGATCTAGGGGGCGGGATGACCTAGAAGGTCGCATCTGGTCATAACAAATCGTTCCCGAGATGGTCGGGCTTGGTACCGGATCTGCTTCCGGCAAATGATCATCAACATCGATAGCACTCCACAAGGCCTTCGGGAAGTGTCCTTATCTCTACAACAACAACAACAACAGGTGGAATCGTCCAGATTTAGGCGTAAATATCTCGGTTAGTACATATTCGACCCTCTGGTTCCCTGGTATCCCAGCTTCAAAGTTAGAGTATGTGGTAACCTAACAAACCAAAAGAGTTTCCCAGTGACTTCACTGGACAGATGCCAGTCAATCTAGCCGCTTAACAAGGTGAGACTCAAACTTTCACTAAAGTGTAATATCTCGGAATTATTTTAGGCCGACGGCTGATCGGGAAAGGCTTTTTACCCCTACCAGTATTTTGGTGGATCACCCTGAAAATTTACGTCAATTACTCCGATTCTCTATTTTGAGCCTACATTCTAGACTACAAGTTCTCCAACTGCTCCATAAAAAGAATAGATACTTGGCGTTATTTACCTCCAAAAAGATTAATGCTGAGTTTCTCTTCCATTTTGCATCGTGGTCCTTTTTAGTTTTTCGTAAATATTGGCGGGACGAGACCTAAATTGTATATGCCGACTCCGAACGGCTGCTGCAAGGTGAATACATTTTCACTGAGAGGCTTTTAATGGTAGAAATGCACTCGGAGTGTTTGCCAAACCGCTGCCAAGGGGTGACCCCGCCTAATAAAATATTTCTAAAGTATTTTGGTGTTGCTCTTTCCGCGATTTGATCCCAGAAACTACGGTGTGGTAGACGTACATGCTACCACCACACCACGGCGGCCGCCTCAAAAATCTACGTCAATTAGAATACAGAGCTCCGACTCTTTCTCTAGAAGACAAGCTCTTAATGAGAAGCTTGATACCTCAGTTCTAGGCATTGGTTTCATGACCGTTTTCCCGGATAACTCCGAAGATAAAAACCATATTCACAATGATATCTGCACGTAAGATATTTCGCTTAATTTAAGTACCGTTAAGCGGCGACCAATGCTTTTCAGAACAGGACCAATTTTTCGATGGAAGCCTTAGATAACAAACAGTTGCAAAATGAACTGGCCTTTTGATGCAAGAACTCGTAAGATACTGACCATATCGAGGTACACTGCAACGAGATTCAAGTGTTGATAAGCGCAATACAAAGCTTAATAGCTTCAGAGCTTCCGCAATCCAATTGTTAACCTCACCTATACAAAGGGAATCCTATTAAAAAGACACATATTTAGTAGCCTAGGCTCTGGCTACCCCAAGTTCCGCATGGAGAAGGCTTAATATAGTCATATTAATCGGTCACGAGATGGTTGGACTAGTACTTCAATGGTACTTGTTACCGGAACGTACCGAATCCATATCTAGCAAAGGATCTTTAACTACGATAACACTCCCCAAAACATTCGGAGAGTGTCTTCAGCATTAACACACCACAACAACAGCTCAACTGGAATAGCAACATCGCTCCACTTCTTGCTGCGTACAAATACTAGCTCGTGGCACCCACATGATAGGTGCATAGACAAATTTGGATTGGCATAAGTATTGGCATAATAAAACTTTATTGGGATACTAAAGCGACACTGGTTGATGGGAGTACGAGAATCTATAAAAATGGCTTACGTTTGAGCTGCTGGAGCCTTCCTCTAGTGTAAAAAGTCTTAAACACTTCCTTTGCAGATAGCGTTACCTAACCAGGACACATATATTATGCCTAAACTAGTATCTCATCTACTGTTTAGCGATGTAGCTTCTTTTACCCAGCCTAACCCTGGAGTAAAAGACTCGAGGTTTATGGTCATTGCTTTGCTTCTGCAAAGTGGTGGAATTAATTGTGTGTGGAACTCGCATATATTTAGTTGTACGAAATTTTGTATGCATTTATAATTGTATTTACATATATAGTCCGAAAATAGGCAGGCAAAGTTTATATGAGAAATTAGGCCTAAAATCACTCAGCCGTTACCGCCATCTGAAATAATCAATCAATGGGTGAAACGATTGCAGCATAGAAGTGAAGGGGTTCATCCTAGCAAAGCGGTAGCTAAGCTAACTGAAGAAGACCATGCGGCAAAGCAAACAACAAAGCTAAGAAAACAACAAGGACTACATCCTCACCCTGCAGCCACCTATTCACCCCAACCATTACACATGCATCTTTGTTGGTTAGCGAGTAAAGCGTGATGAAACGAATGACAAGCAAACGAATTCACCGGTAAATTAGAGCTTCTTAAACGAAGCGAAGCCATGCAAATTTAGATTATGGGCTGTAGACTAAAGGCTCCATTACTGATACTTAGCATAGACTTGACTTGGCTTGCGAACTGTCACTTACTGTTCTGTTAAATGAACATTGCATGTTACTGATTACTGAAGACTTAACTTGACTTAGAAGTCTGTTGAATTTTGATTTACTATGTAAGTTCTAAGTGACGTTTACATTTTGAGATGCCATTTGTTTGTTTCCATTTCATTTTGACATTTTGTCATACAAATTGACATTTATTTAAAAATAAATTTCAACGCTGATTATGATGCCAGATTTTATGCGCCAAGTGGAGTATAATCGTGGCTAAGTTGCCAAGTTTACGCCAAGTCAAGTCAAGTCTATGCTAAGTATCAATAATGGAGCCTTAAAGCAACGGTATGTTGAGCAATAGATTATGATATTCGTTTATAGTGAAAGAAAGTCACTGCCAACTGAAATATACTCAAGAGAATCAATATATAACTTACGGTCTTTGTTTCGCTTACTTAGCTCTATTGGCTACAGTTCGGAAATTTCCAAGAATCTAAATTCAAGTAAGCAACGAAATTATTCAGCTTCTAAAAACACTTATGCATTAACAATTCTGAAAACAACTACTTGATGGTATGGTTGCAGACAGACGACTTTAAATTGGCATCGAAAATCCAATTTTCCCATAAAGCATATCCGGCCTTCTATACTTTTCCCACAATTACTTTGCCTGCATTTGAGATTTGGTAGCTATCTATGTAAATATGTATGTATGTATGTAAGTACTAGAGCGGGTCAAATTTTTTTTCCATCAGGAGTATAGAAAAACGTAATCTGCAGATGTTTCTAAGAAAAATAGCTGAAGACCCCATAGCCCTAAGTCCGATTTTGAGGTCCTGACTTTTGCAAAATAGATATTTTGCCATACGAATGTAGGGTTTGGCCAAAAAATCTTCATAGCTTCTGAAAGAATTATAGGAAAAATATCATATTGGGCTTACTTTAAAGGTATTTTACGTACATTTCAGAATCTGTATTAATATCTATAGTGTTTTTGGATTTTTGTAGAAGCTTAAATTATGAGAAATTAGCCTAAAATGAACTTTTAACTACTATATTATCATTTTTAACAAATTTCTTATGCAATTTGTTTTCTTTACAGCTAAAATAAGTTAAGAACTTTTCCAACAACTTTCATTCAGACAGTTCTTCTTTTTTTCGAATTCGTTTTAGTAGAAAAAAATTAAAAAAAAAAAACCATATTCTGAAGTAATAAGCAGAAAAACACAACTTTTATAATTTTAATGCAATTTATTTAAAAAATTATTTCTTTACCTAGAATTGACCATTTAAACGTATTTTTTCAAAATAAAAGTAATGTTATATTTCAGTTTTTAAAATCTTTTTTGCTCTCCATTCGTGGTTGCTTTTCACGATTTTCTGCTGTAACAGCCACAACAGCTTCACGTTTTTATACTCAGTTGAGCAGAGCTCACAGAGTATATTAGGTTTGATTGGATAACGGTTGGTTGTACAGGTATAAAGGAATCGAGACAGATATAGACTTCCATATATCAAAATCATCAGGATCGAAAAAAAATTTGATTGAGCCATGTCCGTCCGTCCGTCCGTTAACACGATAACTTGAGTTAATTTTGAGGTATCTTGATGAAATTTGATACGTATGTTCCTGAGCACTCAACTCAGATCGCTTTTTAAAATGAACGATATCGGACTATAACCACGCCCACTTTTTAGATATCGAAAATTTCGAAAAACCAAAAAAGTGCGATAATTCATTACCAAAGACAGATAAAGCGATGAAACTTGGTAGGTGGGTTGAACTTATGGCGCAGAATAGAAAATTAGTAAAATTTTGGACAACAGGCGTGGCACCGCCCACTTTTACAAGAAGGTAATTTAAAATTTTGCAAGCTGTAATTTGGCAGTCGTTGAAGATATCATGATGAAATTTGGCAGGAACGTTACTCCTATTACTATATGTACGCTTAATAAAAATTAGCAAAATCGGAGAAGGACCACGACCACTTTTAAAAAAAATTTTTTTTTAAAGTAAAATTTTAACAAACAATTTAATATCTTTACAGTATATAAGTAAATTATGTCAACATTTAACTCAAGTAATAATATGGTGCAACAAAATACAAAAATAAAAGAAAATTTCAAAATGGGCGTGACTCCGCCCTTTTTCATTTAATTTGTCTAGCATACTTTTAATGTCATAAGTCGAACAAAAATTTACCAATCCTTTTGAAATTTGGTAGGGGCATAGATTTTATGACGTTAATTTTTTTCTGTGAAAGTGGGCGAAATCGGTTGAAGCCACGCCCAGTTTTTATACACAGTCGTCCGTCTGTCCTTCCGCTCGGCCCTTAACACGATAACTTGAGCAAAAATCGGCATATCTTTACTGAACTTAGTTCACGTACTTATCTGAACTCACTTTATCTTGGCATAAAAAATGAACGAAATCCGACTATGACCACGCCCACTTTTTGGATATCGAAAATTACGAAATATGAAAAAAATAACATAATTCTATACCAAATACTAAAAAAGGGATGAAACATGGTAATTGGATTGGTTTATTGACGCGAAATATAACTTTAGAAAAAACTTTGTAAAATGGTTGTGACACCTACCATATTAAGTAGAAGAAAATGAAAAAGTTCTGCAGTGCGAAATAAAAAACCCTTGAATTCTTGGCAGGTATTACATATATAAATAAATTAGCGGTATCCAACAGATGATGTTCTGGGTCACCCTGGTCCACATTTTGGTCGATATCTGGAAAACGCCTTCACATATACAACTACCACCACTCCCTTTTAAAACTCCCATTAATACCTTGAATTTGATCGTACAAACACATTCTAGAGTCACCCCTGGTCCACCTTTATGGCGATATCTCGAAAAGGCGTCCACCTATAGAACTAAGCCCCACGCCCTTTTAAAATACTCATTAACATCTTTCATTTGATACCCATATCGTACAAACATATTCTAGAGTCACCCCTGGTCCACCTTTATGGCGATATCTCGAAAAAGCGACCTATAGAACGAAGACCCACTCCCTTTTAAAAATACTCATTAACACCTTTCATTTGATACCCATGTCGTACAAACAAATTCTAGAGTCACCCCTGGTCCACCTTTATGGCGATATCTCGAAAAAGCGACCTATAGAACGAAGACCCACTCCCTTTTAAAAATACTCATTAACACCTTTCATTTGATACCCATATCGTACAAACAAATTCTAGAGTCACCCCTGGTCCACCTTTATGGCGATATCTCGAAAAAGCGAGCTATAGAACGAAGACCCACTCCCTTTTAAAAATACTCATTAACACCTTTCATTTGATACCCATATCGTACAAACAAAGTCTAAGTTGCGATACCTCGAAAAAGCGACCACCTATAGAACGAAGACCCACTCCCTTTTAAAAGACTCATTAACACCTTTCTTTTGATACCCATATTGTACAAACGCATTCTAGAGTCACCCCCGGTCCACCTTTATGGCGATATCTCGAAAAGGCGTCCACCTATGGAACTAAGGGTTACTCCCTTTTAAAATACTCATTAACACCTTTCATTTCATACCCATATCGTGCAAACAAATTCTAGAGTCAACCATGATCCACCTTTATGGCGATATCCCTAATGGCGTCCACCTATAGAACTATGGCCCACTCCCTCATAAAATACTCTTTAGTGCCTTTCATTTGATAGACATGTCATACAAACACATTCCAGGGTTTCCCTCGGTTCATTTTCCTACATGGTTGTTTTCCCTTATGTTGTCACCATAGCTCTCAACTGAGTATGTAATGTTCGGTTACACCCGAACTTAACCTTCTTTACTTGTTTTTCTATAACACGTTTGGAAACAGATGTTAACAACTGTACATATCTTTCTGTTCCTTGTATAAGCATTGGAATATTAGGATCATATAGTGTTGGCTCATCATAATCTAAAAATTGTACCAAGTGATCGTATGGAATATTTCTTGTGAATGCCGGTTCAGATAGTAAATTATCGTCATTTAGATCAATCATATCAGTATAATCTGAAGCATTAAAATTGATATCATATTTTTTGTAAACTCTGAGTTTAGTTGGATCATGTATTTTTTCTCGATAGTATAAATTTTTTTTGAAAGCTCTATCACGTAAATGGTGTATTTCTATCATCAAATAACATTGTTCATAAAATGTATTCTGGATGAGCGTAATATGAATTATATTGGATTACACCATCTACAATATTAGGTAAATTACGTGGTAGGTATCGTGTCCAACGAATAAACTTTGATAAAAGGACACTGGCGTATACAACAGAATTCTAGTATTTTACATTGAAATACGTTGGCACATAAATTCTAATAATATAAAATGCTAGATTTTTCAAATTTTCCGATGTTGTATTAGTTTTTGTATATAGACGTAATACCCTTCTTGCTTGGTTAGCCATCGAGAATGTACAACTGGTCCTGGTTTTCTGTTAGCTAAATCAATTGAAACCATTTGAAATTGCTTTGGCAATTTGATCTAAATATTTAACATCTGTAGATAATTCTCGTTCTTGTTCATCACTGATCATACAAGGCATATTTTCCAATTATACGCGAAGGTGTTATGGCTGTTACAGCAGAAAGTCGTGAAAAATAACCACGAACGTAGAGCAAAAAAGATTTTAAAAACTAATAATATAACATTACTTTCATTTTGAAAAAATATGTTAAAATGGTTAAATCTAAGTAAAAAAATAATTTTTTAAATAAATTACATTAAAATTATAAAAATTGGGTTTTTTTGCTTATTACTTGAAAATATAGGTTTTTTTTTGAAAATTTGTTTCTACTGAAACGAATTTGAAACAAGTAAGGAAGGTTAAGTTCGGGTATAACCGAACATTACATACTCATTTGAGAGCTATGGTGACAACATAAGAGAAAATAACCATGTAGGAAAATGAAACGAGGGTAACCCTGGAATGTGTTTGTATGACATGTGTATCAAATGAAAGGCATTAAAGAGTATTTTATGAGGGAGTGGGCCATAGTTATATAGGTGGACGCCATTTAGTGATATAGCCATAAAGGTGGATCAGGGTTGACTCTAGAATGCGTTTGTCCAATATGGGTATCAAAACAAAGGTGTTAATGAGTATTTTAAAAGGGAGTAATCCTTAGTTCCATAGGTGGACGCCGTTTCGAGATATCGCCACAAAGGTGGACCAGGGGTGACCCTAGAATTTGTTTGTACAATATGGGCATCAAATGAAAGGGGTTAATGAGGGTTTTAAAAGGGAGTGGTGGTAGTTGTATATGTGAAGGCGTTTTCCAGATATCGAGCAAAATGTGGACCAGGGTGACCAGAACATCATCTGTTGGATACCGCTAATTTATTTATATATGTAATACCACCAACAGTATTCCTGCCAAGATTTCAAGGGTTTTTTATTCCGCCCTGCAGATCATTTTCTTCTACTTAATATGGTAGGTGTCACACCCATTTTACAAAGTTTTTTTCTAATTTTATATTATGCGTCAATAAACCAATGCACTTACCATGTTTCATCCCTTTTTTCGTGTTTGGTATAGAATTATGGCATTTTTTTAATTTTTCGTAATTTTCGATATCGAAAAAGTATGCGTGGTCATAGTCGGGTTTCGGCCATTTTTTATACCAATTCAAAGTGAGTTCGGATAAGTGCGTGAACTGAGTTTAGTAAAGATTTATCGATTTTTGCTCAAGTTATCGTGTTAACGGCCGAGCGGAAGGACAGACGGTCGACTGTGTATAAAAACTGGGCGTGGCTTCAACCGATTTCGCCCTTTTTCACAGAAAACAGTTATCGTCTTAGAATCTAAGCCCCTACCAAATTTACAAGGATTGGTAAATGTTTGTTAGACTTATGGCATTAAAAGTATCCTAGACAAATTAAATGAAAAAGGGCGGCGCCACGCCCATTTTGAAATTTTATTTTATTTTTGTATTTTGTTGCACCATATCATTACTGGAGTTGAATGTTGATATAATTTACTTATATACTGTAAAAATATTAAATTTTTTGTTAGAATTTTACTTAAAAAAACTTTTTTTAAAAATAGGCGTGGTCGATCTCCGATTTTGCTAATTTTTATTAAGCATACATACAGTAATAGGAGTAACGTTCCTGCCAAATTTCATCATGATATCTTCAACGACTGGCAAATTACAGCTTGCAAAAATTTTAAATTACCTTCTTTCAAAAGTGGGTGGTGCCACGCCCATTGTCCAAAATTTTACTAATTTTCTATTTTGCGTCATAAGTTCAACTAATCTACCAAGTTTCGTCGCTTTATCGGTCTTTTGTAATGAATTATCGCACTTTTTCGGTTTTTCGAAATTTTCGATATCGTTATATGGTTATAGTCCGATATCGTTCATTTTAAATAGCGATCTGAGATGAGTGCTCAGGAACCTACATACCAAATTTCATCAAGATACCTCAAAATTTACTCAAGTTATCGTGTTAACGGACGGAGGGACGGACGGACGGACATGGCTCAATCAAATTTTTTTTCGATCCTGATTATTTTGATATATGGAAGTCTATATCTATCTCGATTCCTTTATATATGTACAACCAACCGTTATCCAATCAAACTTAATACACTCTGTGAGCTCTGCTCAACTGAGTATAAAAATGACAGATTCTCAATAAACCACAGTGCTTTTAAAAAACTGATTTGACTGAAGTTATCAATAACGACCAATTTCCAGTATTGTGTATACACTTGTTGTTGTTGTTGTAGCAGTGCTTTGCCCCATCCAATAGGTGCGACCGATCACAAATTGTCATCTATGTCCTCTAACGGGAGTCCAAGGAAACTTGCGGCTTCAACAGGGGTGGACCATAATGAGAGGGACGTTAGAGGCGTTGGTTCCACAATACAGTTAAAGAGATGGTTGGTCTCATGTGGGGACACATTACAAGCAGTCGTACAAACAAATTCTAGAGTCACCCCTGGTCCACCTTTATGGCGATATCTCGAAAAAGCGACCTATAGAACGAAGCCCCACGCCCTTTTAAAATACTCATTAACATCTTTCATTTTATACCCATATCGTACAAACAAATTCTAGAGTCACCCCTGGTCCACCTTTATGGCGATATCTCGAAAAAGCGACCTATAGAACGAAGACCCACTCCCTTTTAAAAATACTCATTAACACCTTTCATTTGATACCCATATCGTACAAACAAAGTCTAAGTTGCGATACCTCGAAAAAGCGACCACCTATAGAACGAAGACCCACTCCCTTTTAAAAGACTCATTAACACCTTTCTTTTGATACCCATATTGTACAAACGCATTCTAGAGTCACCCCCGGTCCACCTTTATGGCGATATCTCGAAAAGGCGACCACCTATACATCTACCACCACTCCCTTTTAAAACCCTCATTAATACCTTTAATTTTATACCCATATCATACAAACACATTCTAGAGTCACCCCTGGTCCACCTTTATGGCGATATTTCGAAACGGCTTCCACCTATAGAACTAAGGCCCACTCCCTTTTAAAATACTCGTTAACACCTTTCGTTTGATACCCATATTGTACAAACGCATTCTAGAGTCACCCCTGGTCCACCTTTATGGCGATATCTCGAAACGGCGTCCACCTATGGAACTAAGGATCACTTCCTTTAAAATACTCATTAACACCTTTCTTTTGATACCCATATAGTACAAACAAATTCTAGGGTCACCCCTGGTCCACCTTTATGGCGATATCTCGAAACGGCGTCCACCTATGGAACTAAGGGTTACTCCCTTTTAAAATACTCATTAACACCTTTCATTTCATACCCATATCGTGCAAACAAATTCTAGAGTCAACCATGATCCACCTTTATGGCGATATCCCTAAATGGCGTCCACCTATAGAACTATGGCCCACTCCCTCACAAAATACTCTTTAGTGCCTTTCATTTGATAGACATGTCATACAAACACATTCCAGGGTTTCCCTCGGTTCATTTTCCTACATGGTTGTTTTCCCTTATGTTGTCACCATAGCTCTCAACTGAGTATGTAATGTTCGGTTACACCCGAACTTAACCTTCTTTACTTGTTTTTCTATAACACGTTTGGAAACAGATGTTAACAACTGTACATATCTTTCTGTTCCTTGTATAAGCATTGGAATATTAGGATCATATAGTGTTGGCTCATCATAATCTAAAAATTGTACCAAGTGATCGTATGGAATATTTCTTGTGAATGCCGGTTCAGATAGTAAATTATCGTCATTTAGATCAATCATATCAGTATAATCTGAAGCATTAAAATTGATATCATATTTTTTGTAAACTCTGAGTTTAGTTGGATCATGTATTTTTTCTCGATAGTATAAATTTTTTTTGAAAGCTCTATCACGTAAATGGTGTATTTCTATCATCAAATAACATTGTTCATAAAATGTATTCTGGATGAGCGTAATATGAATTATATTGGATTACACCATCTACAATATTAGGTAAATTACGTGGTAGGACACTGGCGTATACAACAGAATTCTAGTATTTTACATTGAAATACGTTGGCACATAAATTCTAATAATATAAAC
Source organism: Eurosta solidaginis (assembly GCF_040869045.1). NCBI lineage: Eukaryota > Metazoa > Arthropoda > Insecta > Diptera > Tephritidae > Eurosta > Eurosta solidaginis. Next base: position 40,342,610 of record NC_090321.1, on the reverse strand, counting down.
TGCTAGATTTTTCAAATTTTCTGATGTTGTATTAGTTTTTGTATATAGACGTAATACCCTTCTTGCTTTGGTTAGCCATCGAGAATGTACAACTGGTCCTGGTTTTATGTTAGCTAAATCAATTGAAACCATTTGAAATTGCTTTGGCAATTTGATCTAAATATTTAACATCTGTAGATAATTCTCGTTCTTGTTCATCACTGATCATACAAGGCATATTTTCCAATTATACGCGAAGGTGTTATGGCTGTTACAGCAGAAAGTCGTGAAAAATAACCACGAACATAGATCAAAAAAGATTTTAAAAACTAATAATATAACATTACTTTTATTTTGAAAAAATATGTTAAAATGGTTAAATCTAAGTAAAAAAATAATTTTTTAAATAAATTACATTAAAATTATAAAATTGGGTTTTTTTGCTTATTACTTGAAAATATAGGTTTTTTTTTGAAAATTTGTTTCTACTGAAACGAATTTGAAACAAGTAAGGAAGGTTAAGTTCGGGTGTAACCGAACATTACATACTCATTTGAGAGCTATGGTGACAACATAAGAGAAAATAACCATGTAGGAAAATGAAACGAGGGTAACCCTGGAATGTGTTTGTATGACATGTGTATCAAATGAAAGGCACTAAAGAGTATTTTACGAGGGAGTGGGCCATAGTTCTATAGGTGGACGCCATTTAGGGATATCGCCATAAAGGTGGATCAGGGTTGACTCTACAATTTGTTTGTACGATATGGGTATCAAATGAAAGGGGTTAATGAGGGTTTTAAAAGGGAGTGGTGGTAGTTGTATATGTGAAGGCGTTTTCCAGATATCGAGCAAAATGTGGACCAGGGTGACCAGAACATCATCTGTTGGATACCGCTAATTTATTTATATATGTAATACCACCAACAGTATTCCTGCCAAGATTTCAAGGGTTTTTTATTCCGCCCTGCAGATCATTTTCTTCTACTTAATATGGTAGGTGTCACACCCATTTTACAAAGTTTTTTGCTAAAGTTATATTTTGCGCCAATAAACCAATGCACTTACCATGTTTCATCCCTTTTTTCGTATTTGGTATAGAATTATGGCATTTTTTTCATTTTTCGTAATTTTCGATATCGAAAAAGTGGGCGTGGTCATAGTCGGATTTCGGCCATTTTTTATACCAATTCAAAGTGAGTCCGGATAAGTACGTGAGTGTCCAGGAACCTACATACCAAATTTCATCAAGATACCTAAAAATTTGCTCAAGTTATCGTGTTAACGGACGGACATGGCTCAATCAAATTTTTTTTCGATCCTGATGATTTTGATATATGGAAGTCTATATATATCTCGATTCCTTTATACCTGTACAACCAACCGTTATCCAATCAAAGTTAATATACTCTGTGAGCTCTGCTCAACTGAGTATAAAAAGAAAAACTGTCTGAATTAAAGTTGTTGGAAATATTCCTGATATCTCTACTAGAATTCAAAAACACTATAGATATTAATACAGATTCTGAAATGTACATAAAATATCTTTAAAGCAAGCCCAATGTGATATTTTTTCTATAAATGTATCAGAAGTTATGAAGATTTTTTGGCCAAACTCTACATCCATATGGCAAAATATCTATATTGAAAAAATCGGGGCCTCGAAGTCGGACTTAGGGCTATGGTGCCTTCAAAAATTTTTCTTAGAATCATCAGTAGATTACGTATTTGCTATACTCTTGATGGAAAAAATTCATCCATACAATTTGACCCGCTCTAATGTAGATATATCGCTTCCCCGGTTCAATAATGACGCAATTGTAAAATATTAAGTTTTGGTGGAGCAAGTTTCAATATTTGCATCAACTAGTAAAATGTGCGAATGCAATAACGACGCAAGTGTCTAGCGCGGAAACTACTTGTAATACAATTATAAAATTTATACACAGCAAAGATTAGTATTCTTTAAAGCTTTTGTGCGCGTTATCTCGAAACTTTAAAATTTACATTTGCGTCATTATTGAACCGGGGAAGCAATATGTATATGTAAGCATGTATATACATGCCATTGTAGGCATAAAATTAACTACATCAATTTTCAAATAATTTACAATATTCAGATTTTGCGATAAAAACAAGGCTTATATTCTAATATTGCAATATTGCTTAAGCATGCATGTGTATGTGTGTAGGTGTGTATGTATTTGAGAAGGTATGACTTTGTGAATTTATTTCACAGCAAACACTAAAGATGCTAACGATGAATCAACTACCGTACCTTTCAACAAGTGTTTATGCTTAAAAAAACGACGGCCAAGCGTAAAAAAAGTTAATGAGCTCTTATTTTTCATCTTAGTGTTTAGATCCGTTGCATCACCACCCACATTTCAGTGCGTCATAAACTTTAACCACACAATATTTCGCTGCGTACTGGCACAACAACACTGTATTAGTATTCATTTAGTTTACTTTGCGTTAATTTAACATAGATTCTGATAAAAAAAAAAAAACGTAATTATGGCTTTTTGTGCTGCCCGTAAATCAAAATTAGTGAAAATTTTTGCTTTATCGCCATCTTGCTTTTCCACTCTAAATGCGTTTAAGAGAAACTTTAATGCCATGCTACACATACATACATAAATGCATACATGTCTAACTACAAAGTTATCTGCACGTGCAAAAATATTTAGTTATACATAAATAAGTACATGCATACATATGAAAGTTTTCATTTACATTCAAACAGCTTTCAGTTTCATAAATCTTATGTAGTTGAAAATTTGATTTTGACTTAATTTGAATATTTTAATCAGTATTATTTAAAACTGAAGTCGGCCTTAAATTTATATGGATGTGGCAACTCTTGTTTGTTTTTTCCTGACTTAAAGCCCTGTCACATAGCAGTTTTTCATACAGATGCGTTTAACATAATCTTATGCATTATAAGTATTTAGCACGTATTTCTATGGAGAACGACAGATCGAGCTATACTAGCGCCATCTGACATGAAAAAGTAGCCATCTTCCAAATTTAATTGCAAGTAACGCATAAGAAGTATAATTTGACATTTGATTTGGCTAAAGGTGTTTTCACACTTTGCAAGTGAAATTATTTTTCTCACTTGTTGGTATTTTTCTAAAATTATTAACTGTTAAAAACTGCAAATTTAACAAGTGAATAGCACATAAATTATGTTAGCGAGTATTTTTCTTGTTTAGTGAGAATGTTTATAAGAGTGCTTCGCGAAATTTTTTATGTAAATGGGCAGGGCGAAATAAACTTCCATTGGCAAGTCTGAAGTTTCTTTATTGCTGTTGTTGATTGTGGCGATGTTACTGGAATGCATAGAATTGCGTTGAACGCATCTATATGAAAAAATTCATTGTGACTGGGCCATTAGTGCATAGATTTACTGTCCATACAGCGTTCCCCTGTGGGTTAGGGGTTAGAATATGCCCACGGTAGGTATACCGGTCGTAAAAGGCGACTATAATACCATGGGTACCCAATCCATGAGTAAGGTGTTTTACTCGAAAGGTAGCAGGGTGGACGCGGGTATCACCCTGTGAGACCCTACGCATGGTCTTTATAAAAACTGCTACCGCGGGAGCAGGAGCAAGCCAATGTAATCTGATGCACTGCATCGTAAGATGCTTTGTATTCAGGTCTCATCTCCTGTCCTGGGATGGCCCCCTTGTGGGAGCATCGCGGGGGTTATGGTTTCAAATAGAGCTCACTTATGACACACGCTCTGAGTAGACTTGTTTTCCCTTGGGCCTTGGGGACAGAAGCCCAAGGGAATTCGGTCTCATGCTTGCCACAGCAATCCCAATTTCATTGAGAAACTGACCCTGAGGGGCAGATGAAAGAGTTGGTCACATCACATAATTGTGGCAACCGAAGAAAAATGGTGACGAAAGATAGTGAAGAAACGCATGTCTATCGTCAGCCGAAAAACAATCGATAATTGTACGAGTGGGCCGCTGCTCATCTCGTCTTTTGAGATATTTGAGGCTGCTTTAGACTGCGTAAGCGAATAGGAGGCGTTCGCGGAATGGATGGCCACATCCTAAATGTGGCAAGATTTGATGCTGTCAAATCACTGCAGTGTGGCGGACTGCAATGCGAGGATGTTGCTGGGGCAGGTACTCGGTACTTACAGGTCTGTGAGCGGAAAAGGTTGGACACATCCCTTTAATTGTGGTAGGAGTGTATTCGGAAGCAAAATGGAGCATAATTGTTGCGTAATTTGAGTGAAAATTGGAGCGAAATTAGTAGCAAAAATGGAAGCCAAATGTAGCACAATATGGCGCGCAATGTTTGTCAACGTAGTGTGGCCATAAGCGATGTCGAGAGACATTGCTGAGGCGGGCACTCGGCACTCACAGGTCTGTGTGCGGAAAAGGTTGGTCACATCCCTTGATTTTAATTGTGATGGAGTTTAATACGGAGCATAATTTGGTGCGAAGCTCACTCTGTTTGTCAACGTAGTGCGACCCTTAAGCAATATCCAAGCAAAACCAAGCTCCGTCGTTAACAATGTTTTACATTGTTGTCACACTGCAGGACAGGAAAGGTTGGTCACATTTCTAAATTGTGACAAAACACAATATCTCAATCTGATTAACATGTTAATCAGATATCGAGATATCAAAATCAATGAAAGGGGGATTCTGAGGCAAGCACGGAACTCGCGGTGGAGTTGCCGTGCAACCGGGTGCCATTACCCGAAAATGGAAGGGGAGGATGGATAGTCTTCCTCGGCCAAACCAAGGCTGGTTGACTTGAACACCCCAGCTCACCGATTGGTACCAACTTGTTGGTCCGAAGATCAACGGACATTGATCTGTGTTTTACACCGGAGGTAGGTCTACGAAGACAGGGACTCCTGTAAACACTTATCGACTGTCCATACTGCGATTAAGTTTATGTCGAAAAGTTCCCGAGATTAACGAGTACTTCGAGATACGAGAATCTCGCGAGAGTCGAGTTCTCGATTTCTCGGGTCTCGAAAATCTCGCTTGTGTTCGAGAAGAAATCGCAAGCTCTAGTTAATATGAGAAATAAGACCTAAGAGCATACCGCCCTTACTGCCAGCTGAAACAACCAATCAATGAGTGAAACGATTTCAGCACAGAAGCGAAGGGGTTCATCTGAACAAAGCGGTAGCTAAGCTAACTGAAGAAGACCATACGGCAACGCAAACAGCAAAGCTAAGAAAAGATCAAGGACTACATCCTCAACCAGCAGCCCCTTTTTCGCCCCAAACCATTACATATGCATCTTTGCTGGTTAACAAGTAAACCGTGATGAGACGATTGTAAATTTGAATTGTGGGCTGTAGACTAAAGCAACGGTATGTTGAGCTATAGACTATGATATTCGTTTATAGTGAAAGAAAGTCACTGCCCAACTGAAATATACTCAAAAGAATCAATATATAACTTACGGTCTTTGTTTCGCTTACTTAGCTCTACTAGGTACAGTTTGGAAATTTCCAAGAAATCACAATTCATGTAAGCAACGAAATTATTCAGTTCCTAAAAACATTTATGCATTAACAATTCTGAAAACAACTACTTGATGGTATGGTTGCAGACAGACGACTTTAAATTGGCATCGAAAATCCAATTTTCCCATAAAGCATATCCGGCCTTCTATACTTTTCCCACAATTACTTTGCCTGCATTTGAGATTTAGTAGCTATATATCTATATATGCATGTAAGTACGTACGAAACACTTTCACCCTTCCTTTCATATTTTGGCTTGTACATTTATGTAATTTCCGTTGAAGTGTTTTTGAATGCAAACAACTTGCGCCACGCCACATGGCAGTTTCCACATGCTACATGCAACATGCCACATGCTGAATTTTAACGATGCAAAGTGGCTATATAAAGGGCTATATAAAGTGTATTTAGGGGAAAACTCTTAAATGCGTTAGCGGTACAATTGAGCTGAGACTGAGTTGAATCGACTCATATATTAAGCTATGCGAAAGTTGCAATATCGAGGGATCCACTGAATAAAGATGTTGCAATACTGATGGAGGGATATGCGTGGCATTTTAAATACACTTAACTTACACAGTTATCAAGTGCTGCTTTGATAGTTGGTTGAATTGAGTGTAGTGACTGTGTTTAGTTGGAGGCTGCGAAGGTCATGTTGAATAATGCTATTGCTTTGAAGAGGTTGAGGGGGTTGATGTTGCAGGAAATAAAGTGGCAAGTATGCGTGGATCCGCTTACACAAACAAATTTGTATGGACATATGCGTGAGAGTTTATTACCTGTGTATATGCATACACGGTTACCACTTTGGTCGATTTTCGAGTAGATTTGGTGTTTTTGTTATACATTTTCTATCGATAAGAAAGGTTTTCGATGAGTTATCGAAAAGTTGTCGATTGTCTATTGGAAAGTTATCGATTTGTTGTGGGGGATTTACCAATTCGTTATCGGCGTGTTATCGACTTGTTTACAAAAAGTTTTAGATTTATTATGGAAAGTTATCGATTTTTCGCTTATTAAAAACTTTTATTCGAGCTCTAGGGCACACAAATATATATATCGATTTTGATTCAGCATATACAATATTTATTGCTGGCGATATTTCGACCTCAGCTTGTAGTCATCTTCAGGAACATATGATTGTAACAAATGAAAATCGGTTTTTGAAATTTTGATATATATATTTGTGTGGCCTAGAGCTCGAATAAAAGTTTTTAATAAGCAATAACACTAAGGTCGATTTTTCATCAATAAAATATTGATTTGTTATCGATTTATTATTGAAAGCTTGTCGATTATTTATCGAAATGTAGTCGAAATGTTATCAAAAAGTTACCAATATTATATAGAAAAGACTCCAATTTGTTATTAGAGTGTTAACAATTTATTATCGGCGTGTTATCCCAATGTTATCAATTTGCTATGGCAGGGTTATCGTTTTGTTATTAAACTATCTATTTGTTATCAAAAATTTATCGATTGGTCGTCGAAAAGTTATCGATTCAGTGCCGAAGTTTAATCAATATATTATTGACGACTCATTGTTTTCTAATAAAACAGATATCGATATCACCTCAATATAAAATTGATGATACATTTGTATGTCGTCGATAACAAAGTAGATAAGTTTTCTGGAATATACTGCGACCAATGGTCTTTTGTGCTCTAATCTCTTTCATAGCACCTCATTCAAGCCGACATCCCCCATGAAGTCTAGTAATTGCTTTGGCTTAATGGATTGAATGTGGCAGCCTAAAAACTTCGCCCTAGATTGGGTCGCATATCAGGAGGATATGTTCAGCCGCCTCCGCTGATCAATGACAGAACGGGCAAATATCACTCAATTTTAAGTTCAATTTATGCATGTGGCTATTAAGTCTGCAATCTCCTGTTAGGATTCTTAATTTACTTTTGGAAAGGCCGATGATTTACCCAAAGCAGTAAATTATATTGCCTTCAGCCTAGCGCAAGAGCTCTATTCCAGAAATAAATGTCCCCTTATATCTTGTGGCGCAACTGGCAGAAGCGGCTCAGGACCGATGGCTCTCTCGCCAGGCTGTCTGCCCGCTCATCACCCTTCACTCCACTGTGGCCTTTAACACAAGCTAGCAATACTGCATTGCGTTTTTCTACTGGCTCAACTTTTCCAAGAAATACAAGACTAGTGCTCGAATACCGATATTGCCTTGACAGTGTTGATGGTTTCGTTGGAATATCCGCGTTGTAGGTTCAGTTCAGCACAGTGATTTGTGCGGTATGGCACAGCTTAAAAGATGCTAGGGTACTCTATCACAGGCACTGATATTGTGGCCCTGTGGCGAAAGACCTCGGCAATCTTCTCTGATGTTCTCGAGCCATTGTTGTACTATACCATTTTGTGTAGGCGTTGGATGCTCTGAAACAAGCTGATATAAGAAACCAAGAAAAACCGATAACAAACCAATAATTGGAAAATTATTTCGATTTGATAATTAGCATACAATAAACAATAACTTGTCGGTATCGGTTAAAAGCCGATAAGAAGCCGAAGAAGCTCTTCTCAAATAGCCCGATATTACTTTGTTTCTGGTTAAGAAGTCTGCGGTTTAACTCCTGGTCGAGTTCTAGTAAAGAAAACATAAGTTTCTCTGTCACAAAACAAGAACAATTTTTCTTAGTGTGGATCGCCAAGTGTTTGTGTCCCATCGTCGTTCATTGTCGGGCGAAGTGATTTCATTCGAAAAAGGTATTGCGTGCATCGTCTACGTGCACACAGCATAGGTAGGTCAGATTTTCAACCTCGCCTATTAGGTAAAAATATTCGGGCAATAGCCGTGTCCTGTTAACATTTGGGTCAGGTAGAAGTCGATCTCTGCATATGACTGCTCCAACCAGAACGCCCGCTCGGAAACTAGTTCTCAGCCCCACTTTCCTGCAGTAACCTTGCTTCATGGGTGGTAGAAACAGGCATTCAAGGGGTTGATAAGCACAACTCAGAGCTTCCTCAACCCAATTGCCAATCGCACCTACGCGTGGCGAGTTCTGTTACAAATATACATGTATCATACACATATTTAGCAGGTGAGGCTCTGGTGACCCCAAGTTCCTAATGGAACTAGGAGGTAGTGGGTGGAATGGCCTTAGATGAGGAACAGAGCGTCTACTAAAGTCTGTATTTTGCCTTCATCCACTGCTTTGTGCTGTGGGCGTAGCTTCTCGTTAATATTTTGTACACGGTAAATAATTTTTTTTAGCGGTTCTCTTGCACACATCGCAGTGAACAATTATTACCCCCATAGATAGTTTTTAAACACGAATTTGAAACAAATCATTCAACCACTGAAAACATTCTTCCTTATATACACGTATGCGGATTTTAGCCACCCCCCGTGCAACTTAAAGACCCACGCTTACTTTGAGGATATCAATGCTTCCTCGTCTGAAAGAAAAACAGTACACTTCCTGTTTATCTGTCATACCACCCGTACAAGTCCATGGGATTGAGGTATTGCAGCATGGTGTGGTTTTTTCGACCCCAGAGTCCGCAGCTCTGGTACTGTTGACAATTTGTCGAGAGCTTGCTTTTACAAAAGTGGTAGTAAACAATAATAATTTGGCCTCCGAAAGTAGAGCGTCTGGCTGACCTTATAATTAGGTAGTTATATCAAATTCTGCCCCAATTGTAATTACTTTGGGACTTTTTTCATCAAAATATTTGCACATAAAAGTTTCCATTTTTCTGGATATGGCAACCGTGTATGCACATAAAAACGCATGTGTGTGGCAGGCATAGTAAACAGGTTACTAGGAAAAATCCATTACTCAGCCAATATCATGTTGATGTTGCGTTTTAAAGAAACAAAGGGGGGAAGTAATTGTTGAACGCTAAAAGCGACTCTGCTTACAGCTTTCAACTTTGTTTCCCCCTATGATTCTTTAAAGGGTATCATTTTTAAACGTTAGCCTACACAAGCTCTAAAGGTTACATGTCAGGTGCAGAGCAAATAGCAAACAAATGTGGGCGTTCTATGTCAAGAAAAAATGTGCAGAGATACATAAAAAAAAATGAAAACAGAAAAGGTACCGTTAATGTACTTTGTAATATGCGCGCCATGTAAATGGGGCAACCAGCGCAAATTTTTCTTATACCAAATGAGCATAAAAAAACCAAAGCATGAAAGGAAAAATTTAACAGTTTTTTAAAATCCACTGAGAGTAATGATGATAATAGCGTTTTCTTTTCTGAAATAAATTGTTGCCTAAGTAAATGGTAAAGCCTTAATAGAGTTACTCTTACACCAGACAATTTTCAACATTTATAATGCATGCAAAGAACATAAATGGCTACCCCGTGTATTAGCTGATTTTCACAAACGCGCTGTCAATGATAATAAAAATTTATTAGCAATTATTAAAAATAAATTGTTTCGATCAGCTAGTTTAGCAGAGTTGCACTGCCACACCGCCATTTTATGCACGGTAAAAGTGTAACGCTTTTGCGTTGCGAGCAGGCAACAATTTTCACAAAAGAACGAAATACCCCGTAAGGGCGTTATCTGCTTTTTAGAATAGAACAAAATATACTTACAATTCTTGCGCGGCGTACAAAAAGCGTAACACTTTTGCCAGAAAAGAAATTTAAAACTGACAAACCCGAGATCCCGGTATTTTACGGGATCATCTAGAGACTGTTACCTTAGAATTTCGGTTCAAAAACAAATATGTAACGTATACAATAGGGCGGGTCGATTTGTGAGAGGCAAAAAAATCGCCCATTGCTCTGTGAAAATCATATTCTAGGGATCAAAATAAGAAACTTTGCCGAAGGAACCATACCTCTAAAACGAATTCTGATGTCCCCCCCCCCCCCCCCCCCCCCCAGGTAGGGGTAAATTTTGAAAAATCCCACTTTGACCCATTTAGAGTGCTCTAATCGAGTCCAAATGTATGACCGACCCCCCTAACTTTGGAGGCCCGACCCACCGATGCCAGTGGGACACGCCCTGGAACCCTCCTAGGGGTAAAGTGCATGTAAAGTGCAAAACCGGCGATTTTTTGAAATATTTGTATGGTGAACCCCCAGGGAGGGGGGGGGGGTTGCAGGGGTGTGCCACTGGCATCAGCATACATTTGGACTCGATTGGATCACTCTAAATGGGTCAAAGTGGGATTTTTCAAAATTTACCCCTACCTGGGGGACATCAGAATTCGTTTTAGAGATATGGTTCCTTCGGCAAAGTTTCTTATTTTGATCCCTAGAATACGATTTTAATAGAGCTAGTATACAAATAAGAGTAGTTTAACAAAAAATGTCGGTTTTCTTTGAAATCGGATCATTAAAATTTGAAACGTCTAAAGAATACTTTACCAGGATTTCCTGTGGCTTAAAATTGAAACTTAAAAAAATTTACGAATTAAAGTTATTTAATTAATAATTTGGAAAAAAATTCTAAAACAACGTGACATCAGGACGGACAAGGCGACAGCTGTTCGATTATACCTTGTAAATCTCTTCAAAGCCTTTTCACTCGGGAGTGCGATTTGAACCCGCGCTCCTACGATAGTTGAAGTGTTACAAACGTATTCAGCCACGTCATGCCTTAGTTGTTGTAAACCTTTATATTATTATTTAAATTTGCAATATGAGTTCCTGAGGAAATCCCGAAATCCCGTTATTTTAAAAATTTAAACCCGGGATTATAGGATGACGAAATGATCTGGCAAGCTCGGAAATCGGGATAGGTATTTCCGGCATCCAGGGCTAGAATTCACGGGACTCGATGCCTCAGTAGCAACCTTTACCGAAAAGCTATTGTTTTATTATCGATAGCGAATTGTCGAGCTATCAGCTTGTTTTCGACCTGTAATCGCCGAGTCATCGGTTTGGTTCCGATGGGTAACAGGTGTATCATCGATTTTATATCGAACTTTTATCGGTATCTGTTTCATAACAAGCCAATGAGTCGTCGGTAAGAGTTTAACAACTCTCCGCTAAGAACAAATCGATAATTTTTCGTTAAAAAATGGAGCACTCGCATTAACAAATTGGCAACACTCCGATAATAAATATATAACTTTCGGTATTAAATTGAAAACTGTTTGATAACATATCCATGACTTTTGGTTGAATATCCGCTACAATTTCGATAGCAAACCGATACCCTTTCGATAACTATTTGATAACGTTTGGATATATCCCGATAATAAATTCGTTACTCTTATAACAATTCAGTAAATTTTTGATAGCAAGTCGATACATTTTTGATGATATATTTATAAATTTTCGTTAAATAATCGATAACTTTTCGATACAAAATCGATAGCTAAAAAGTAGATAATTCATCAATAACTTGTTTGTCGATAGCGAATCTCACCTGCCTCCTCTTTTTTCTTTTCTCCCTGTCATTTCTATACCATTTCATTCCTTTCCTTTTATTATATGTATGTGTTTTGTAGAGGGAGGAAATACTTTACGCAACGACCGGGATATTGAAGCTTACTAACTAAAACCTGTCCTCCCAAAAACCGTGCGATACTTCATGCTTAGGACTACTGCTAGGCTACTACTATGTGTCCTACATATCTGCTAAACGTACCCCATCTGTCACTTCGGCTGATCATATTATTTATGACACTGCCCGGGGATATGTCGCCAGGTATATCTTCTACTCTCCTTCGCTGTTGGGCGAAATGCTGGCATTCGAAGGAGGTGTGTCCGGTTACAATTTGGATCAGGTAAAAGTCGTCCTCTCCGTGTGGTCGCATCAACCATGGGTTCGGTTTACGAATAAGTTTCCTATTAGTTCTATTTATGCCACCAATCTCCTGTTGTTGTTGTTGCAGCAGTGAAACAGAAATGACAAGGCTTGGTCGGGAAAATCCCGAGTCGCTTCGGTACATAGAACCGGCTGACCTGGAAGCAGCCTGTCGTATATTGCTCTTCTTTCCTCAGTAAGAAGATATATTGGCATGGTTCCTATAACGGCCAGCTTTTGCAAACTGGACTTGATTTGGTTTGCTGTCTGATTTCGCTCATATCAACTCTACAACGTATGTATATTGTTTCCATCTTATGCTCAGTGTAATGAATAAACTAACTACTTCCCCGTTCACGCTTACATTTACCTTATGCTTGCATTCTGAATTACCCCATATCGTGAAAAAAGCTGTGAACAAATACGAAGCTGGGCTTGTCCTGCCGTCAGCTTCAATTGTTCGCCAGATTTGAGTTTTATTTCAATTTTACGAAAAGTTGTTGCAGAAGTAGGAGAAATTCTAGCCATAAAGACATGAGGTGCCTTATGAGCGACTCATGAGAGGACACACATCGATATCCGAAGCGACTGGAAGATTCCAACTCGTCGTCTGCCTACAGCTAACAGGTCTTTACAATATATTTAGGCCCACCGCATGGATTCCCATTGTATAGTGCCCTGTTATTACTTCAATAACCATGGATAGATGAGCTTGCGTTAATCTTAAAAGCTCCACCAAGCGCTTAAAATCAATGGTCAGAAAGGTCTTGACACTAATTCTAGGCCAACCAGAAGCAGAGAGCAACTGATGAGCGGAATCTCCAAGTCTTCACTGACAGACACATTCAATTCTTTATGATGGAAACTTCAGTATGGAAGACGCATCAGCAATGACCTTAATTTCCCGTTTATATTGAATCATGCGTGAACAGGTTCCCCATACCACCGTCCATGTTAAGTCCCCACTACATTCATCAATTGAGTGAATGTGAGTGGTGAATTCGAGAACAGGAGTAGAAGCTGGCGTATGGTAGTCTGTCCTGCCAGAGATGAAGTAGAAATAGGTCAGAATGCTGTAGTGCCCGTTTCTTATAAGCTTATATCACATGCCTCGAAGTCGTATTGCCGCCCGGGTTGCAGTCATTCTGCCCACAATGCCTAGCGGGATCGGATTCAGCATTGCGTTTAGTGCCAGTGAAAGTGTTTCACGAAAAGCTGTACTGCCTTTAACCTTTTGATCGTGTAAGAAGTGTCTAGTGCTATCGACATTAAGTTTCTATGACAGCGTGCGTTCAAGTATAATCCCAATGTACTTAACCCTAAAAGACAGCACACACGGTACTCCCCCTATAGAGCGTGGTATAAATTCAGAAATCTTCTACATTCATGTCTAAAAATTGAGCTCCGTTTCGCTAGGGTTGACAGCTTATCCACATATTTCGGACCACCTGGTTAGAACATCCAGTTAACCCTGTAAACCGTCTCCCAATGTTTTCAGAAATTAGCCACTGAAAAAAATTACCAAGGCAACGGCCTGAGCAACTACTCGCAGCCCCTACCCTCAAGGTCCTGAAGCAGAACGTTTAATATCACGAACCAAAGCCGGGGAAAGGGAGAACACCCCCTTTGAAGCTCCCATTCTAACATTTCTCTGAGCCGTCGGATCGACTCATAGTGTTAAGAAGGCTCTTTCAATTACGGCTACTTTAAAAAAACCTTGGTACCCTGAAAAAAAAGTTATGTGAGGTAAGAAAAAACTTTTTAGTGTACTCTGTATTCATCACAATCACAAGTTCAACAACAAAGGGTACAGTAACACAACATCCATATAAGCTTAATTTAACAACAGACGTAATCAGGGGCTATGGAGAAAAGTAAACGAGTGAGAAAACCAACGAAGAAAAACAGCGCAATTACAGCTTTATGTAAAACTTAATGACATTTTAACAAGTCAACAGAGGCCAAAGACTGCCAGTACAACAAAAAAGCGCATTGATAATGCTCTTCTACAGACATGAGCATAAAATAATGTAAATGAAAAGAACAAATGTGAAAAGGAAGCAAAAAATAGAATACAAATAAATAGTTGATCAGCCAATAATGACAGTAATAATAATGACAGTAATAAAAAACATTAAACAAGCAACAAAACAGTGATAATAACTTCCTGAGGGAATATCAGGAGGACTTCTTATTATTTCTTGTTTTGAGGCGCTCTGTAGCCCACGCAGCACAGTGAGCAAGAGTGACTACTTCGAAAAATGAGTTCTCTTCGGTGTATGAAACTGGACAATAAGTACGGTTGATGGTTTATTGAATTAACTAATGGCGTCAGTTCTCCATGTCTAGAAATTTGTTTCAGAAAGGAGTACTTTAAACGTATGTATACGGCGCCCGCTGTGGTGAGATGGTAGCGTGCTCCGCCTACTATACCAACGATCCTACGTTCACGCCCCGGGAAAGGAACATCAAACATTTTTAAACAAGTGTTTTCAATTAGAAGAAAATTTTTTTTAAGCGGGATTGCTCCTCGGCAGTATTTGGAGGCACTCCGAGTGTATTTGTGCGATTAAAATCTTCTCAGTAAAAACTCATCTGCCTTCCAGATGTTGTTCGGAATCGGCATAGAACAAGTAGGTCTCGTGCCGCCAATTTGTAGGAAAAAATTAAAAAAGAGACGACGCAAATTGGAAGAGAAAATCGGCCTAAAATATCTTCAGAGGTTATTGCGCCTTACATTTATTTACATATTAATCTCATCTCATGACGTTAGGAGGTTTTTGAAATCTGTTCCTCAATTTTTAATTCAAAATAGTGATCATCAAAATTGAAAATGCAGCTGTGTTGGTAAGAGTATTATAAACGTAGTCGTGGTGGTTTAGTCGTTGATTAAAAAGCACGCATATTTATTTGTTAGCAATCACTATTTTGTAAATATGCTATAAAAATTTTCGACGCTTGCTCAGCGACATATATTTAATCATCAGCTAAGAGCAAAGAAGAATGAGAAAGAGTCACACATATATGTAATCTTTAGCTAAAAGCGAAGATGACATTGCTAACACATATACATGCATATAGCTAAATAACCAGCTACGTGATACGGAAACGAGGAATATATAAGCAACTATTCTACGGGGTTGTTCGTGAAAATTCTTGTCCCTTGGAGAAATATAACACGCTATAAGTGAAGTACGCGAGTATTGTAATTGTGAAGGACTACTACCAAAGTAGTGTAAATAAGGAACATTTTGCTATACTGGATATTTGACAATTCAGAGATTCAAACGTGAACGGAGGCTGCAAAATAATCAGGAACTTTTCAAAAATTCGTTACACCATTTCATAAAAATTTTCTTTCGAACACTCCAAGAGCCCTTTTCTCTCGACTCCGCCCATTATTCCGAGCCGTACATCAGTACATGCATGCTAAGTGTATGGTGATCATTTTTTGCCCAGAAAAGGACTTTACTTTTCAATTATCTATGTCTGCAAATGGACGAAGTTCTTCACAGTATAGAATTTATATCCACGATCAGTGACGTCGCTACCAAGAAACGAATGCACCGATTCTTTCTTGTATGACAACAAGTACTTCATCTTGTCCTCATTTCATCCTGCAAGCCCGTCTTTTTTTTTGCCACTTAATCTAATCCAGAGAAGGCAGAACACACGTCGCGTTTGTTAAGGGCAATGGTATCAGTATCAACAGTATGCACTCCTCCTTTTCGTGGCATCAAAAACTGCTATGTCAGAGACAAAAAATGGTGAGTGTCGATTCGAGAAGGTCAAATCGAAGTAGGGTTACCAGGTCTGAAACCGAATTGACTTTGCGCTTGAGTCTTTCGCACAGTATGCAAGAGAAAAATTTATATGCGATATTAAACAGACTGATTCTACGATAATTGGCGTGGTTTTCGGGATCGCCTTGTAAATTGAACAGTGCAAACTTAAATTTCAATCTGGACGCATGCACTCATCCGATCATATTTTGCAAATGAGTTGATGAACACTTTTTATCAACTCTTTGCTTCCATGTTTGAGCAGTTTAGAGAGTAGTACCCGGCGGCCTGTTATTTTTTATCCGGGGTACTGCCATTCCAACCACATCATACTCAGGTTCGTCTTTTCACTCACTAGCTAGCAATGAGTAGAAGTTCCCCCTTTGCAACTCTGCACGTCAGTTACCAGGTCACCAATTTTATTTCTACAGGAATCTGCCTTGAAACCTTCCATCATCTGCTGGATTTTTTGTTGAATTTTCAGGAAAAATTTGTATTTTTTTTGGTATATCGAATTATGTATCGCGAGTTTATAGAATAAAATCACGACCTCTTAAGCCCAGCTTTTTTCTTAAAGCGACAGTAGCGACACAAACGGGACCTATCTGACACCAATGGCAGGGGTAAAAAGACACTATTCGTTCAGGGATAAAGAAATACTATTGGCCTCTCCATTGGATATGCTCAGACAAAAGGGAGTACTCCAACTCATATAAAGAGGTCAAAACTATCATGGCATATTCCTTTGCAACTAATCCCAGATTCATGTAGGCTAGGTAAGACTGAACTGGCCGGTCACTAAAGCCCTCACAAAAAGCCAAAAAAAACCCCATTTAGGTGTCTGTACTTTTGCTGTATAATAAGTAACTCCATCTTCGTGGTAAATACCAGAAGTTTTATATGACCTAGATTAATTATTGCCTTCAGGTCTGGCAGTTTAACGCACCTATTAGTTGGAATCTTGATCTCGCAAGCAGAGGACACGAAGAACGTGCGTTACTGTTTCTTACTGCAGCCCGCCTACATTTGCTGTTACTGTTTAGGCTTAATTCATATGCGTGTAACACCAGAGCGCAGTGTATAGTTGGTATGCCCATCATGGGCCTTAAGTATTCTCTCCTTAGATACAGAAGCAACTGTATTAGTCTGATATCGTTCGATCTGCACATGATATTAGAAATTATGCAGCCCACGCTTCTTTCCGCGCCTTGCCTGTTTGATGGATCATATGCAACTGATGTCTCCTTTTGATTCCTCCCGAACGGATTGGAATGTCTACCGCTTTTTCAGTAAGTTCTGCACCCTACTTTGCTAATCGGTCCTTTCGTAACGTTCTGGATACCCAGTATAGATGTATGGTCCGGCCTGAGTGAAGACTCTCTAATTCATCTTTGCATTCTAGAAAATTTCTGTTGATGAAGTAGTAAAGAAACAATTGAGTAAGTATTTTTGCTATTTTTTGGTTTACACATTTTTTCCTCCACGGTACACTGTTCCCCTCCTTGTGTCAACGGAATTAAAGTATGTGTAAAAACAAACGAACTATTGACTGCCAATGGAAATGATAAAAGTTTAAATAAATGACGGTAATTAAAATGTAAATACAGAGAAATACAAAAAAAAAAAAAAAAAAACGCAAACAAAAAAACAACAACCGAATATCTCTCGCCTACGGAAACAACTTTCAACTACACAGAATAAATTCAACAAATGGACAAGGTTGCATGTAAATATATTACAAACGTCGCACGACAGTCGAAGTTTCATAGGAGCGTGTTAATGGGTTGTAAGAGTCACATGAAATATAATAAAATGAAACAATAATGATAAAGAAAAATCAGCACAAAAAAGTAAAAAAAAAAAACCCACGCGAAATAAGAAATACAAAGGACAATTATTTGGTGCCCCCAGCGGGATAGCGCTATTAAAGATTACCAGCGGCAGGTATGCCTGTCATAAGAGGCAAATGATTCAAGAGGTTGTGTAGCGCAATTTATACCTAATCCAACCCAATTGTCAACCTCACCTACTCGTGGCAAATCCTATTTATTAAAAGGCTCTGGCGACTCCAAGTTCCTGGGTGAGGGGGGAGGGGGCGAGGGGATGGCGATTGAAGATGGGCTAGAAGGTTCAATGTGGGCATATCGAATCCTTCCCGAGATGGTCGCGCTTGTACCTTAATGGTGCTTGTTACCGGAACGTACGGGATGCAGTGCCGAGCAACAAATTAAGAATTACCTGCTACAGTGTTTCAGTCATATATTCTTCTTCTTCTTCCTGTTCTCCTTTTGTCTCTTTATGAACCTGTAAGTATGTAAGGGCTTTAAGTCGTTCTGAAAACTATCGTGTTACTTCAAAGATAGTTATTTATTAAGAAAAACAAAGAATTCAAAACAAGGCAAATAGCGTAAAGGGCAAGTGCGGCCAATGCTATGAGCAGCTTAGGTTGGGTAAGGTAGAACTGTGGTGTAAGGTAGTTCGTGGTATAAGCAGAAAGTTGTTTAAGGACCACACTGAAAACCCCTATTAAAAACCAGAACATATATTATAAATAACTTCGTCCTCTTGGAAAATACTAGAAGCTTTTTAGGACCTATATCACTTGCTGCTTTTAAATCTGACAACTGTATCACTCTTTATGGCTGAAATATTAGCCTAGCGAGCGCAGGAAACGAGCACAAAATGTGCACGAGGTTATCGCCCCAATCGTATGCTTCTTACATCTGCTCTCACTGACCAAGCCTAATTTAAAGGCGTATGACGCCAGAAGACACTGTCCCGTCTGAATGGCAGCCATGAGGTGTAGCCTCAGCCTCATCCTCGTCCTAGTCCTCTCTTTTTAATGATATCAGTAACTTTGCTAGTCTACGGTTGTGAGACCTTAGAAATTCTTATTCGGAATAAGAAACAAACAAGTAAGGCTAACCAATATCGCGTCAATTTATTATATTGATTATGTAATTGAGAGTGACCTGTATTCATGAATTATTTGTCTCTAACAGAAACGATCTAGTTCAGTTTGGTAATCAATAGGATTCAGGCCAAATTAATCCCTCGACTCCATTTCTCTGGCAAAATGCCAAGAAGGGAACCCAGTAACTATTACCTTCAAGGTGCAAAGCAGAGTAAATGCCACCATGTGACTCACCCCTACTAATCCCGCACAAAAGCTCCATTTTATCACGTTTTGGCAGTCCTATATTTCAGCAGCTATATCTTATCCCATTGAACTCAAAATTTGCAACATTCATATTTTACTATTGTGAAAGCAGATGCCTTTATCCACTCAACCATCTGAATGTGCCGCTGCTCGCTTGGCAATTGGTCTCTAGAGCGCGCCCAAAATTGTTCCACACAATTAAGATGAAAAAAGCATATAGGATTAGTATGTAGGTAAATGGTGAATAAAGGAATAGCACAAAAAAAGCAACACTTAGAGGCCAATTGCAAAGCGAACAGCGGGACATTCATATGGCTGAGTGGATAAAGGCATCTGCCTTCACACTAGTATAAAGTATGAATGTTGGAGATTTCCAGTTCAATACTCAGCTCCCGAGAAGCTAGGTTAGGTTAGGTTGCAGTGGCCACCGGTGCGAGCACCAGTGCACTTAGGCCCAAAAGGTTCCATTGTGATACCACGTGGATCTCTCCCCTACTCAAACCAACAGGTCGATTCAGCAAATTTCAGGAATTTCTTAGGTTCCAATATAGCCAGATCACAAGGATCGCTAAAGGAGGGAGATCCCAGAGATTCCTCCCTTTTGCGCCAAAGCGCATGACAGTCGCACAGAAAATGCTTGACTGTTTCTATCTCCTCGTCGTCTTTGCAGCTCCTGCAGTAATCACTATAAGGAGCACCCAGCCGTTGTGCATGCTTCACGGTTTCTATGTGGCTGGTTAAAAGTGCAACCACCAGAGATATGTCCCCCTTCTAAGAAGAAGGAGACTTATTGTACGTCTCGCGTCCCATTCAGGCCACACGAGCTTAGTGAGGTAGCAGGATACGAGATTGCTCCATCTTACACCCGTTTCCCTAAGGAAAATTCCTTTCAAAGTGAGCTTACGGGTAGCGAGCGGCATGCTCAATCCCTTCCAGGACGACGAAAGCGGAACGGATGTGCCCCCTCTTGCAAGTTCCTCAGCCATCTCATTGCCCGGTATTTCCGAGTATTTCCAGAGTATACCAGACTGAGAGAAGTTTGCTCAGCGATGTCGTTAAGAAATTTGCGGCACTTCTCCACTGTCCTGGACTTACATGTGACCGATCCAAGCGCTTTTAGTGCAGCCTGGCTATCAGAGTAAATACAAATTTTATTATAGCCGTGAACAGCATTCCTCAGGTGATCAACGGTCTCATTTATAGCTGCAATGATCGGGTAGGCTAAAGGATATGTTTCACCCTAGTTGAGGTGCAAATACCCCGCTGCCCTCCTTTTTATCCAGTTTGGAGCCGTCAGTATAAATCTGTAGCCTATCGCTCAGGTCCGGCGGCTCCTCCGACCAATAATCCCTATCCGGGATAACAACCTCGTACTTCATATCGAAAAATGCAGTCGGAGCGCAATAGCCCGAGAAGCTAACTGTTGAAGAAGTGAAATTAAGGAATATGTCCTAGTAACCATCGCCGTTTGTAAACTTAATTACTTAACTCAATTTATTTGTTTCTTATTTCTGCAAGTTAAATTATTAGGTTTAATAATTTTTAATATGAAACTATTTCAGTAATAGCAATCCCACGTCACACATCACAGTGGAAAAATGTCGAAAACAGTTCACTGTTAAAGTCTTTGATACAAGAAAGTCTCAATTTTACAACCGCATCAAGAAGGAAGAAGCCTCGAGGGGTAAGGGCCAGCAATCGGCTGAATCCGACAAGCCCGCTTTTAAAAAGCAGAGAAATGCCTTAGTCCTAGAAACTGGAAGGAAAACAGCCAGAATGACAGAAACGACACTTTTAAATCTGCATAGCATAGTGAAGGCTGAAATTTGAGTAATGAAAACTCTGGCACCTAACGATGAGACTTCAGCTTAATCGGTGATACTAAAGGAAGTTAACGCTGAGACTCCGGTTTTCACCTAGAAGAAGATGGATAGATGTCTACCGAAAGGTGAAAATCCGTAGAAGGGGAGCTGATTAATATTGTAACCAAAAATGGTGCATAATGAACCAAGTAAAGCGCTGCTTAAAATGGCTGCAGAGAGTTGCTCCAGACCTTCAATGAAAAGAAGGTGCATAGTTGAAGTTGCTGGACAGAGCACTGACCCCCAAGTGACCAGAGGCCAAAGTTTTGGATACTACGTGTGGCGAAGGATACGCTTAACATACCAACATGTTATTGGAAGGTGATTCATGTATCACGAATCACGGAGGGGGAGGGGAGAGCTACATTCTCCAAATTAATAAGGAAGTGGAGGATGTGTTGCACTCACAGCTAGGTAGAATGTTCTGGGCTGCTGGCAGTATTCATATGCGCCTTAGAAAGAGGAGTCCTAAGAACTATTGGGGTTACGCTAAAAGCAGCAGAAGAGGAAAAGGACCTCGTGAAAGTAGGGGCAAATTCAAATAACGGGGGTGTAAGTGCAGAGGTGAAGGTGTCGGAAGCGGAAAATAATCCCAACAACAACAACAACAATTTTCTAAAAACAGGTGAGGTAAAAAGGACCGCGAAAATCTGGAAATAGCGTCAAAATACAAGGGTTCGCCCGTAGAAGTGGATCTACGAAGTAGAAAAACTCCACGAGAAGGAGAGTTAAAAATGGACCTCCGTAACCTGAAATTTTCGGAAAAAGTCCTTAGCGTGAACGCAGTGGACCTTCGGTCTGGCTGACGGCAGGCGCCTAATAAACCGACATTCCGGCGACAAAGATAATTCTTCGCTAAGTTTTCGCAAGCAAATCGCTACATTTCTGATATCATATCGATAAACAATCGATAAAAAATATCATAATTTGTCGATAACAAATAGATAGCTAATCGATAAAAATACGATAACTTTTGGATAACATATCGATATTTTTTCGAAACTTTTCTATAAAAAACCGACATTTCGTCGATAAAGAAACGCAAACTCATCGATAACTTTTGCTATATTATTTCATTAACAAAGCGATATTTCGTTTTTACCTCTTTGATAACACACCCATAACAAACCGATAATTCGTCGATAATATATAGATAATACGCCAATAACCGATTGCTAAAAAACCGATATTTAAACGATAATAAACTGTTAGCACTTCGGTAACACATTTAAAACACGCTCGAAGCAATATAATTTGCATCTTGCAAAAAATTCTATTTGGCTCAAACTATTGATATTTGAGTATACATACTTTTTATATTCATATTTTGGGAAAAGGGCGGTGACACGCCCCTGTTGGGAAAAATTATAATTCGCTTTATCTTCGAAATAATTTGAAACAGGTATTTAATATTTGGAATAGAGTTTCCATTTATGAGGATGTTGAGATGGGAGTCGAAGTCAGAATGGGAGAGATAATGGAAATGGGAGTAAGGTAGAAGTTGGGAAAAGAATTGGAATAGAAACAAAATGGAGAGTGGTAGTGAAATGTGGGAGTGTGTGTGGGAGTGAGAGTGTGATTGTGAATGGAAGTGGGAATGGGAGTTGGAGCGGGAGTGAAATTGGAAATGGAAGTAAGAGTGGGTGTGGGAGTGGAGTGAGAATATGAGTGGGGCTGCAAGTGGGACTGCACAATAATAAAAAGTGGTGGACAAGAATAAAGAAAAATAGAAAATGAAGTAGAGGTGAATAGAATTTAGAGAGAAGAGGAGCAGCGACGCTCAATTTTTAAATATTCTCAATTTTCGGGCACAAAAATTTCTTCCGGATACGCTAGTCTAAAAAAAATACAATAAAGAGGTTTATTAAAACCAGGCGTCCTTCCGTTCTCTGGTTACCATGCACGCCAATGTAAAGTTACAACATGTGTCAAAGAGAAGAGACAGCGTCACCTTTCATACATATACATACATACATATATGTATTTGTATAACCTTACTACGATGCTTTGCGTGTTACTCCCAACTTGTCACTTTAATAGCTCAATTCCTTGGCACTTTGTTGGTTATGTTTTTTTCAACACGTCGATCGTCTTTTACCTGTTTGCCCCCTTCGCCCCCTTTTTTAATGGCTTGCGCTGGTCTGTTACTCACTTCGCGTGGGTAAACTTAAACATACGCCAATGACTTGGACCATTAAATAATGTGCAAAGATTCCAATTAAAATGTGTGGTGCAGTTAAAAGGCGAGTAAAATTCCATTGAAGAAAATCTAATTTTCCAGCTACATAAAATTCATTTTTAATAAAATAATGAAAAAATGATGAAACGTGAGAAAGCCTTTAACCGCCTTTAACGGCTTAAATGAAAAATCTTTGCTTTATCTAGGGAAAGTTTAAAGCATATGGACAGAAAAATTACTAAAAACGAATTTAGGTATATCAAAAGTCTTGTGTTCATGGAAGTCCCGTGATATTGAATAAGTCCATTTGTGAGCTGTTAAAAATGTCATCGTATCTATTCTCCAAGATGTATTCTTCAAGATGTTTTAAGAAGGATTCTCGGGTGACTTGTTTAAAACTGAGGAGAGTATTTTCCAAACCCGTACACCATAGAAGAATATATTTTAAGAGCCTTAGCCACTAAGAATAAAAAGAAATGGCGCTCAATGTAAACAAGAAGGACCCCTAACAGTCTGGATACATATAAACATATCTATCTCCGAAAGAGCATGCATCTTGTCGTGATGCGAGGACTTGATTTGTCTCACATTCGGCACTAACCATACGAATGAAGATAAGTGGAGCTCTCCCCTTTTGAATTATCTGTACTGCATGAGCGAGGTAACCAAGAACTTTCATTTCGCATTCTATGGTGTTATAGAATATCTTGACCGTTCGACTAGTTCGCAGTTAGGGGCTTCACAACACGCATTATAACGTTGCCTTTACGAGTAAAATACCTGGCGCATTTGTCGTCAGTGATGGTCTTACCTTAAAACCTGAAGAAGAATAAAGAGAATGCGCTTAAGGTAGCATTATATATGCAGATCTTCAACGGGTTGATAAGCGCAATGTAAAGCTTTATAGCCTCAAAGCTTTCGCAACCAAATTAACAACCTCACCTACGCAAGGGGAATCCTGTTACAAATATGCATGCATCATACACATATTTAGTAAGCGAGGCTCTGGCGACCCCAAGTTCCGCATGCAACTAGGGAGTGGGGTGGGCGATATGGCCTAGAAAGTTTAATATAGTCAAAGAAATCATTCCCGAGATGGTGGGACTTGGTACCTTATTGGTATCAACATCGATAACGCTCTCCACAGCCTTCGAGGGGTTCTAATTTAATGTACCGAATAGGCTGAAAATATTGCTTCAAGACCCCCTAGTGGGTAAGGAGGCTTAGAACATATGCGCGGCATGTGTGCCTTTCAGAAGAGACGTCTAAAATACCCAAATTACATATGGGTTTTGTAGAGCAAACCTTCAAAGGGGTTGCCAGCGCAATTTTTAGCTTCTCCAACTCAGTTTTCAACCTCACCTAACCGTGGTGAATCCTATTTCTTAAGCATCCGAGGCTCTGGTGACCCAAAGTTCCTCATGGAACTAGGGGGTGGAGAGGTGGAATGGCCATGAAGGTTCAATGTGGTCATATCATTCGCAACATGGTCGGGCTTGTACTTTAATGGTGCTTGTTACTGGAACATACTGGATCTATATCCGGCAAAGGATCATAAACATCGGATATACTCTCCAAAACCTGCGGGGAGTGTCTTTATCGCCAAATTAATTAAATTAACAAAAACAACAACAGCATATTATTTAAAGCAGTTTCACCATCGATATCTTGTTATATATGACAATTAACAGTTTTTCGTTATTGCTTTTTGGATCTGGGATTTTGTTTCTAGAGCAAATTGTCCGAGAAAATATTCACTTTTTTCGCGCTAGTCAGTCCTCTGAAGCTTAAACTCAAAATTCCAGCCGCCGGATTAGAATTCCAAAAACTGCCCGATATGAATACTTGTTAAAAAGTGGTACCTTATTTCGTTTTCAACCAATCTCTGGAAGTAGATCGTAATTCGGCTCAAGTGACATGGGAAAATCAGTGGCATCTGTTCAATTTGATCTTAGATTAAACCAATTGGAGCTTAAGGTCTAAATTATTTACAGATAATACAAGATCATTTTTATGTAGCAAATGTGACCTTTTGTTGCATAATTTGAGGCCTTTGTTTCGGATGGAAAATTTGGTGTTACGTGTGTACCTAACAGTATGTCAGAATATACGTCTATTTCTTGCTGTCTGAAGTAAACTGACTATCATAACCGTCATGCAGCAAATAAAGCGTTAAATATTGCATACTTTTAGGTGCGCCAAAATTTTGCGAAAGTTATTTAACGCCCCGATTCTGAGCGCTACCGGTAAAATAGTACTAAGAACATTATGTAACCGAATATCGTTACCAGTTCTTTTATCCGAGATTCTGGTCCAAGTGGTAACGCTGTCATCACCGAAAAACTCACCAGTGTCTGTGAAGAAATTTGAAAGGTAGTTTTCTTTGCTTTCACGGTTGCCACTTTGGTCCATTTGGACCAAAAATTGTCCCTTCCAACCCCATTTGGTCCGCTGGTCCCTTTTCTTCAATTTTGGTCCTTTTTAGGCAGTAGTCACGATTGGTACTTTTCCTTCTTTTTCACTCAGGTAAAAAATTCACAATATTGCTCAAAAATTCGCCACACTTTCGTTAGCCCCCATAAAAAATTGCTCAGTCAATAAAATGTACCAAAACAATAACATTTCACCTAGGATATAATTTATGCCAGGCATTAAAAAGAAAAGTGTTGGCAAACACATTGTCGTTAATTGCTGATGAAATAACCGACTAATCAAAAAAAATCTTGTTTTATAATAATATTAATAACGGCTAGATATTTCGATCGGTTATACAATACTATTAAAATATATGAAAATAAAAATTGCTGCTCGCCTAGCATAGCTTATAGCGAGCACTCTGAAGTGAGCCTAACACTTTCAAAATTTATACAAAGAAATTCTATGCATTACTTCTCGTTTGGCACGTTGATATTTAAATCTTTCTCACCCACCTCAATGAGTTCAAGGAATTCCAGGACTATTGTGGTGTTAAGCCACGCAAGGTAATTGAAAACTAAGTATATTGCACAAGAAAATTTTAACTCGTAGACAGAAGGAAGCAAATGAAAAGAGTTTTGATTTCGGAAGAAATGTTTTGTATAAAATTATTTCAGTAGGTGCTAGCAGAACCCCTGACGCCTAGGATGAAAATTCACACTTACTGAATCTAGGCTCTGATATGAAGATTAAACGTTAAGGGAAAAAGTAAGCATCTATAAAAATAGCACTAACAAAATTGCGTAGTTTCATTTATGATTTACTGAGTTTTCCACATACATACATAGTTCGGCTAAAACCTAACTGCACTATACATTTTACTTCATTGCGATCAACAACATAATGCTAGAACCAAGATCTTTTTGACCAAAAATGGGTTCACAACGTTTGGTTGCTGAAAGACATAGACTTATCCTATGTCAAAATATAGTACCATTTTTGGTTGTATGCTCATATATTTGTTTGTTCAGCTTGAATTAAAGGAAAGTCTTCCCTATGTTTAGTAAAATTTTATATGGAAACATCTTAAAATTTTGTATTTTATACTAATAAAATAAAACAAAAAGTTGGTCCTTTTTTTCGACGAAGGTTGGTCCCAAATGAAAACATGGTGTGGCAACCGTGTTCGCTCTACGGAAAATGTCTCACTTGTAGATACGAAGTTAACAAATAAATGGTACGATGTGTACATGCATATTATGCATGATAAGTTTCTATATAGGTATATTGTACATAATGTAAATTGAAAGTACATAATGTAAACAAATATGTATAGCAAGAGGCTACACTTTTTATACCTTTCATGAAAATGAAATGGTATATTAATTTCGTCACGAAACCGAAAATTGTAAGTCCTTAAAGGAAAATAGATAGACCCACCATAAAGTATACCGAAATAATCTGGTTGAAGAGCTGAGTTGATTTAGCCATGTCCGTCTGTCCGTCTGTCCGTCTGTCTGTTTGTACGCAAACTAGTCCCTCAATTTTTGAGATATCTTGATAAAATTTGGTGAGCGGGTGTATTTGGGTGTCCGATTAGACATTTGTCGGAACCGACCGGATCGGACCACTATAGCATATATCCCCCACAACCGATTGTTCAGATAAGGAACTTTTCGTAATTACTGCCCCATTTAAAGAGCTAGAGGCTTCAAATTTCAACAAATGCTTAGGTATATAGCATATATTGTTGTCTGAAAAAATCATAAAGATCGGTGGTATATATAGTATATATATGGTGGTATATATAGTATATATATATAGTATATATATATATATATTTGGCAAATTTTAGCCCCATTTTAACAGCTAGAAGCTTCAAATTTCACCCAATACTTACGTATATAGCATATATTGTTGTCTGAAAAAATCATAGAGATTGGTTGTATATATAGTATATATCTCATACAACCGATTGTTCAGATAAGAAATTTTCGCAATTTCTACCCCATTTTAATAGCTATAAGCTTCAAATTTCACCGATTGCTTACGTATATAGCATATATTGTTGTCTGAAAAAATCATAGAGATCGGTTGTATATATAGTATATATCTCATACAACCGATTGTTCAGATAAGAAACTTTGCGCAATTTCTGCCCCGTTTTAACAGCTAGAAGCTTCAAATTTCACAAAATGCTTACGGATATAGCATATATTGTTGTCTGAAAAAAATATAGAGATCGGTGGTATATATATTATACACTTCATACAAACTGTCATTTTTGCCCCTTTTTTACGGCTAGAAGCTTCAAAATTCATCAAATTTCATCAAATAGTACGTTTACGTCATATATTTTTGAAATACGTGATTCGTAGTCATAGTTTTTACATGCAGACCACAAAAAACGTGAAGCTTTGCATCCTCACACTGATTACCTACCTATTTTTTATTTTATATTTATCTTAAAATCGTTTAGATATGTTCAAATTTCACTAAATGCTTACGTGTATAGCATATATTGTTGTCTGAGAAAATCATAGATACCGGTGGTATATATAGTATATATCCCATACAACCGATTGTTCAGTTAAGAAACTTTGCGCAATTTCTGCCCCTTTTTAACAGCTAGACGCTTCAAATTTCACCATATGCTTACGTATATAGCATATATTGCTGTCTGAAAAAATCATAGAGATCGGTGGTATATATATTATATACCCCATATAAACTCTAATTTTTGCCCCCTTTTTACGGCTAGAAGCTTCAAAATTCATCAAATTTCATCAAATAGTTACGTTTGCGTCATATATTGTTGAAATACGTGATTCGTAGTCATAGTTTTACACGCAGACCACAAAAAACCAGAAACTTTGCATCCTCACACAAAGTACCTACCTGTTTTTTATTTTATATTTATCTTAAAAATCGTTAAGGTGTGCAGATCTGTTCACTATATATTTCTTATCTTATACATCCGATTATTCGGAGATTACGAACGGGATAAGATTATTGTTCAGCGCCATTCATGAAAGGTATGAAGTCTTCGGCACAGCCGAAGACAGTCCCGTTCTTACTTGTTTACTATTATCTTTACTTATTTGCGCTTACAATTCTTTATTTTTCAGTTTTAACTTTTTCTAAACAACAGCTGTTGTGTGGTTATTTCGATGTAACCACCTACTTTTGTGGGTAAAAAATTATCCGGCTACTTACTCGGGTAGAATACCAAAAGGGTGTAATAGTTGCCACATGATTTCATTACCGTTGTGAAGAATGTTGTTACCACACTAGAATCGGGGCGTAAGAATCTCTAAAATGTATTTCTCCAGAAACGAAACTAGCCCACTTTTAAAGTTAGATTACGTACTCTATTTAGATTTAAAAAACATGAATTAACATACATATAAGAAACGATGGCAAATATCCTGTGACATACCTTGAAGCGCCTTAAGATATTCTTTACCTAAATTTCGCAATTAGCGATGATTTATTTTGCTTAATTAGATAGGGATGAAGGTAGGTTATATTTAGTTAAGTATTTGGAACAGGATCTTCTTTTAGATAAAATAGGCATTGAAGCAGCACGCGAGGTAAAACTTAGTAAAAAGTGGAAATAAATTCAAGGTGCGGAGAAAGGTCAAGGTAATTGCATCTTTCTTGTTTGGTGTAAAAATAGAGCAAGAAGCGCTGTGGGGCTAAAGAAAGGCGTTTAGAAATAGGATACTTCTGATAAAATAGATTGCAAGTGACGCAAACAGTGATATTAAATAAAAAGGGCTTGAGAGAAAATAGGGAAAAGGCAACACTTTTCTTTTTTTTAAATTAATTTGATTATATAGCACGGCCAACGTTATGTAGATATGTATATATAGAGAAAGTTATGTGATCAAATTTATTTCCAGGAAACGGAAATGTTATAGCATTGCGTGCAAATGAAAAGTCAAGTCATATCCGCACAAATACACATACATTCATATATACAGAGTTAAAGTCTGTCAGCAGGCAATTAACGGTGTTTAGAAGTGGACACAGGAAACGAGCGCACGCGTCCACCCACGCAAAGTGTTGTGGTTGACAGAAAAATATATTTACTTGCATCTAAACATTCATATGTTTGTATGTAGTATTTGTACTAGCATGTGTGTAGTTGAAATGCAAACAAGTGATGTATAGAAAATAGCAACAACTATATATGTAAATAACTAAATAAATATATGTAAAGATATTATCATTTCACAAATTAAAAAGCTTTTGTTAAAGTTAAATGTCATTTCACTTAGTGCGTTGAGGTCAACTGTAGATGAAAGAAGAAGAGTTAACAATGGCAAGTAAAGAATAAAATTTAAATAAGTAAATAGAAAAATGCAAGTTGGCTTGCAATTGAATATCTTATAGCCAGTTGTAGTTATGAAATGGTTTTGAATTTAAAAATTTACAGTACTTCTAAAATATTTTCGAAAAATCGCTAGAAATGCTGGTAACAAAGAAATTCAAATATTATTTGCAAGACTGAAAAAAATTTATTTAATAATTTGGGAAATTAAAAAAATTAAAAAAAAGCAATATGGGCAATCCCCAATTATTAAAAATCATACAAACAGACAAAATTGGTTAATTCGTTGTAGTTCTATAAATAGAACGAAAACAGCAACAAAAACCAAAGTTTCTTTGAAAACCGCCGCACCAAGCATAGCTTTAACACATAATTGCATACGAAGTATGCAATGTGTAAAAGATTAAAATATGCAAAAAGAAGGCAATTGGGAAAGACTTCACAACAGGCATGACGTAGCTGAATGCGTTTACAACCATTTCAACTATCGTAGGGGTGCGAGTTCGACTCCCACTCCCGGGAGAAAAGGCTTTGAAGAGATTTACAAGGTATAATCGAAACAGCTGTCGCCTTGTCCGTCCTGATGTCACGTTGTTTAAATTTTTCCCAAATTATTAAATAAATTATAAAATTAAAAAATTGCTTCAAATAAATGTTTTCATACATTTAAAAAAAGCAATATGGGCAATCCCCAATTATTAAAAATCATGAAAAAAATTTTGTTTGGAAACTTTCAGGACAACATCGTCAGAGCTTTCACGCTTTTATTATCTATTTAAAAAAATGTTTTTTAGATACTAAGAAGTTAGTGAAAAATTTTCAAACAAATTTTTGAAAAATGATTAAACATATTTTTATAATTTTATATTTAAAATAATTAAACAAAATTTTAAATATTTCGAAGTTAAGTTAAGCTTTTTGCAATTTTTAGAAAAATTTAGCCCTCAGTTCTTTCAAATTTTTATACCGCCGGACTTTGCTTTTTCGACAGATTTTTGATTCTTTTTTTCGGAAAAAAAAAATGTATTTAATTTGTTTGCAGAGAAGTAAAAAGAAGCAAATTTAGAAGATTTCGATATCAAGTGCAGATTTTTCGAGTTTTTTTCCTAAAAATTTAAGTTTGAAAAATACTTACGACAGTTTAAAAAAAATTTCAGTTCTTTAAAATTTTGATTTCGACATAGTTAAGGTTTGGTTTTTCGCGAAGCCATTTATCTTTTTTTAGTTTTTAAAACTTATCTTGTTTTTAAAAATTCTTCGAATTTACGCATCTAAAATATATAAATACAGTTATGCACAAAATAGTTGCAGACAAAATTGAATGTTAAAAATTTCTTTTGTTTAACTTTGAAAATTTTATTTTATTATTAACAAATTATTTTAAACAAATATTATATTTCAAATTTTCAAGAAGAATTTCAGTTTAAATTTATAATTAATTAATTTAATAAAAAAATTATTACAATTTTTTTTGTTTTAAAAAATTGCCAAATTTTTGTAACATGATTGTGTTTTTTTTTATAATTTAGCCCTTCGGAAATGAAAGTGATTTAATTTGCAGAAAAAAAAATAAAGATATTGAGATTTTTTGAAATTAAGTTCAGTACTTCTAATTTTTTTATTTAATTTTCTAAATATTAAAAAATGTTTGTTGTAATGATTTGAATATTGTTTTGCGCAGGTGAAAAAAAACTTCCAGTTTTTACACATCTACATATCGACTACTAAGTGAAATATTTCTTTATCTCGGATACCGTTTCAAAAACGCCTTATCTCTGAAAATTCTTTAGTAACTCAAATACAAATAAATTTGTTTTTGAAAAATACGAAAGTTTCGTTAAAATTTTGTTGAAATATAATTTATAATTAAAAAATAATTTGGTTTTTAATTTAAAATTTTAAATAAAACTTTTTAAAATAAACATGTATTTCAATACTTCTTTTTAAGTCTAAAAATGATCTATGCTTTTCCAAAAGTGTTTCTTTGATTTGTTCATACTATTTTTGCTTTTTAATTCTTATCAGTTGAAGTAAAAAGTTTGGTTTTTGAAAACATTTTCATAATTTATATTGAAATTTAAAAATTAGTTTGCAATATATATTTTCAAATCTGGGATCAAATATAATTTTTTAAGATATCTTGTTCTTTAAGAAAACAGTTTTGTTCACACATTTGATACGTATTAAATTTTCAAAAATTAGTTTAAGTTTCGTTACAATTTTGCTTGAAATATAAAAATGAAAAAAGTTCAAAAATTTAAAAAACTCCTTTTTTACATTTTTATCACAAAATATTGGAGTTAAGTTAAAAAAAGTTTTTTTAAAGTGAACTTAATGCTTTTTTTGTGCCAAAGTTTCATAAATAAATTACATGTTTAAAAATCAATTTTTTTTTGAATTTTTTTTAAAATAATTACTTATTTTTGAAATTGATTTACGAAAAAAATTCTTTTTTTTTTTAATTATTTAAATACGTTTTTGGAATTTCTTTAGTTTAATTCTTTTACATGTTTATTCTTAAAAAACTTAAGTCAAAAAGGGTATGTTA
This sequence comes from Eurosta solidaginis, assembly GCF_040869045.1. Taxonomy (NCBI): domain Eukaryota; kingdom Metazoa; phylum Arthropoda; class Insecta; order Diptera; family Tephritidae; genus Eurosta; species Eurosta solidaginis. Next base: position 40,310,103 of record NC_090321.1, on the reverse strand, counting down.
TTCACAATAATTTGATAAATTTTTTAAGTAAAAAATTCTAAGTTTTTTCACATAAAAAAATTGTTTATGGAAATAATTTTTTTTGATTTGTCCGGTATCTGAAAAATAATAAAATAAATTTTTTTCAAAAAATTTCTACATATTCATCACATTTCAAGTAACAAAAAAAAAAAGCTTTTATGGAATAAAAAATGGAAAACATTTTATACAGAATATATGTATGTATATATTTGAGCTAGGTATGTATTTAGATGAAAATTTAAGAAGAGAGATTCCTTATTTCAATTTCGAAAAAAAAATTTTATTTCAAAGAAATTATTATCTATTTTTAAAATTTCGTTGAATCTATCCACGTTCCGTGATCAACTTTGACAAAGAAAGCATTAATGATCCATTGCTTGTGCCCCAAGCGACGACGCGGACAAAAAGAGTCTGTAGTAATTGAAAAATTTAATACCAATATGTACATGCGTCAATTCTATGTGTAGTATATGCTGGCACAACTGGGTATATACAAAATTCTAATGAACACAAAACCCGACTAATCAAATAAAACGCCTTAACTGTTTCATTCAAGTGATGTTCGAGATAAAATAAACAAATGAAATAACACAAGAAGAAAAAGTTGAAAAAAGGGGGAACAGTAGAGAAGTGAAAGTTCAAACAATAAACATTTCTAAGAGAATATCTAGAACGAGAATTGTTAAGTTAAAAGTTGGACAGCTTTTCTGCTTAATACATTAGAAGGTTGCTTGTTGCAATTGCAAAAACCAACTACATTTACTAGCAAACATATATATTTTTTCTTTTACCATCAACCATTGTTTACTTAATTTTTTTTATTTTCATGTCATGCAGAGTGCAATGGATATCAGATGCCACACTAACATCACATGACACACATCAGATGACCACTCAAGATGTTAGCGCAGAGGATGTTGTTGATTCTGTTTTTTACTTAGATATATTGTTTGTGTGTACATTTCAACTAGGTTCACTTAATGAAAATTTCCTCAAATGCATATGCAATTATAAACTTACAAAAGTTTGTACCAGAAATGTCAGCTTGACTTGCGAAGGTAATGAATGTGAGAAGCTTATATTTAATGATAATATAAAAAAATGTAACCTTTGCTGTTGCCACAAACTTGAATTTTTCAAGCGAAAAGCATGTTTACAAGGCTAGATTGATAAGACAATGTATTGAGCTAAAAAAAACTATTGCGGGATTTACGTGTAAGTGGAAAACCTGAGAGATTTCAAGGTCAAGTGAAATGGTCTTGGTTAAAATACGCAAGTTCCTCCCATATACCAGCATATTTTAGGATATTCAAAAATTAGTGCTACTTTGATTTGAGCTAGATATATCCAGGCCAAATTCGTGAGTCAGATAATTTTTTAATTTTTTGTCTTTAGTTTGGCAACACTGCCTCTAAATAAACTCCTTTTTCATAAATAGATGTAGCTGCTTGGCCCTTAGCCCTATGTGTATAATGAACACAACGGCGACATCTGCCTATCGTAGCTGATGTATACAAAACATCACGACCTCTACTCGCCAAGTTTCCCAACGACCCGTGAGAGTGGAGCGTGATACGGAGCTAGAAAACTCATTTGATGATGGCTATTGTCCCTTCCAGTTGTGTTCTGTAGAACTTAGCAAGCTGAATTAATTTTGTCATACTCACAGACGGGATTGATTGGCTACGACCAAGATAGGATAAACTCTTTATGAGTCAATTAGATGAACCAATCTGTCGGTTTGCCGAACTTTGTAATAAAACAAAAGGACGATGCTCATTCCTTGAGAACGTGTATCATTCGAAAGATAGAATTTCCCCCACCTAGGTGAAGTCGCTTAGCGGTTCACACCCGGGCAAAGCAGCATCCAAATTTTAGAAATAAGGTTTTTCAATTAGAAGCAAATTTTTCTAAGCGAGGTCGCCCCTCGGCAGTGTTTGGCAAGCGCTCCGGATGTATTTCTGCCATGAAAAGCTCTTAGCGAAAATTCATCTCCCTTGCAGATGCCGTTCGGAGTCGGCATAAAACATGTAGGTCCCGTCCGGCCAATTTGTAGGGAAAATCAAGAGGAGCACGACGCAAATTGGAAGAGAAGCTCGGCCTTAGATCTCTTCGGAGGTTATCGCGCCTTACATTTATTTATTTTTTATTTAGGTGAATTCGCTAAGTCAGTTACTAGGCTTTTCGTGTTATGAAACAAAAATCTGACCACATTCAGGAATAGAGCATATTACGAACTAATATTTTAGTAAATAAAAAGCAATGTACATTGTGGTGATTGAAACCACGTTTTTATTTTATAACAAAAATTTAATTTTTTAAACACGCCTAAAAGTATGCGTCAAATTCTTTCTTATTTTTCACAACAATGAAAATTTTTGAAAATTGAAAATCAATATTGAAACTTAAAATATTGATAATTCATTTAAAAATTAAAAAGTTCAAAGTAACTAAAATACAAAGTTAAATAAAGATAATAAGAACCCTACATTACTCCACCTTCAAGAAAATTTATCATTAAACAAATTGAATGTAACTCTCTTTTTATGTAAATTCTTGGTGTTGTTTGTGTCTGTTTTCTCAATTATTGCAGGTTTTAATCTATCAATAGGAGTAGTTTTAATATTTTTATCTATTTCAAGTTTAAAACATTTTTGGTCTTTTTCCACAATTTTTTAAGGTCCTTCATATGGTTGTTGTAATGAATGTTTATTAATGACTCGAACGAATACAAATTTACAAGTTTGAAGATCTTTTGGAACATAAATTCCAGTATCAGCATCTTTACGATGACTTAAATTTGATCTAACATTTCGAAAATGTTCACGTAAATTACTTAAAACTTCAGTTGATGAGAAATTTTTAGCTGATGGCACAACAAGTTCCCCTGGCAAACGTAAATTCTGACCGAAAACTATTTCCGCTGGTGTAGCCGAAATATCTTCTTTGTAAATAGATCGCAAACCAAGTAATAAGACAGGTAACTCGTCATACCAATTATTTGTGTCCTGTCTAGCTATTATAGTAGTCTTTAATTGTCTATGAAACCTTTCAATCATACCATTTCCTTGAGGGTGATATGAGGATGTTGTAATTTGGTGACTACCAAGTAATTTAGTTAACTGTGAAAAAAATTCGATGTAAATTGGCTACCTTGATCAGTTGTTATCTTTAACGGAACTCCAAACCGAGAAATATATTCTCTAAAAAACTTATTTGCAATTATAGTTGCTGAAATATCTTTTAATACATATGCCTCAGGCCAACGGGTAAATCTTTCAATAATCATTAAAATATAGCGATGTCCTTTTGAAATAGGTAATGGTCCAACTATATCTAAATTAATGTGTTCAAATCTATTCTTGGGAATTTGAATTTTGACAATAGGAGATTTTGTATGACGATAAACTTTAGACTTTTGACAATTAAGACACTCTTTTGACCAAATATTAATATCCTTATTCATATTAGGCCAATAATATTTTTTAACTTATGAGGTGGGTTTTGTCTAAGGTTGGGGTAACACTCAGTCAATCCAGAGTCGAGTAAAGGTCCCACAAACCCCTACTGAATAAATACACGATATTTATGTGTTACGAACACACGCACACACGGCTGGGGATATTAGGCGGACAGCAGCTCTCCGTACAAAGATGGAGGCGGTGGCTAATAGGCGTAGTAGTAGCGGAGAGGTCGGTACGGTGGTTTAGCGGCGGTGCAGTAGCGGGCGGGATGGTACGGTTGTCCGGGAGCAGCGGCGGGATCAGCGCGGCGGCCGGACGGTGGACGGTATTAGCGGACGGATTGGTACAGTAGTATGAGCGCAGTGGCTGGACGGCGGACAGTATTAACGGACGGATTGGTACAGTAGTATGAGCGCAGTGGTTGGACGGCGGACAGTATTAGCGGACGGATGGGTGTGGCGGTATAGACGAAGTGACGGCACCAGCGGACTGGATGGACGGTGATGCAGCGGCTTAACGGCGGTAGGATGGCGAGCGGCCAACGGTCGTCGTAGCAGCGGCGTGACGGATGCAGCGGCTTAACGGCGGTAGGATGGCGAACGGCCAACGGTCGTCGTAGCAGCGGCGGGACGGATACAGCGGCTCAACGGCGGTAGGATGGCGAACGGCCGACGGTCGTCGTAGCAGCGGCGGCACCAGAGGGGCGACGGCAGCGGCGGTGGGCTACGGAGCGCGTACCAGGGCCGAGAGGGAGAGAGAGAAAATAGGCCGGCGACGGGGTTTACCTGGACAGCGGCTGCGTGTTCCGGGTGGGGTAGGATAGGCATACCAACGGGCTGGTATTGGTCGGTCGGCTTCACGGGATCCGGCTAATCGCTCTTCTTCGGCAGCTTTGGTAGTCGCGGGGTCAGTCACCTGCGGAAGAAACTGCGAGGACTCGTTAGTGCTGGTTTCACCGCTGGACACCCCCGCCTCCCTACTTGCACACTAGTAGAAGGTGCGTAAGGGGGGGCGGGGTTGTACCAGCCGATACACCGTGGGTCGACCCGTGGGCGGAGGGGAAGTGCACCTTAACGGCACAGCGGTAGCCCCTGTGCGCACGCATCGGCTCACGGCCGAAACCAGAGCTGAAGGGAAGGGGTGGAATGTCATGAAGGCGTCGGGCCGCTCAACACCTAGGAGGGCGCGGGGGGCAAAGTAGCACAAGGCATCCTCCCCGTCGTCCTTACCTAAGTGAAGGGTGACCCGCGCCATGACGGCGCCCCTACCACTCAGCCAGCCAGAGCTAGGACTGAGGGGGGAGGGGTTGTATGGTCATTAAGGCATCGGGCCACACAACACCTAGGAGGGCGCGGGGGGCAAAGTAGCACAAGGCATCCTCCCCGTCGTCCTTACCTAAGTGAAAGGTAACCCGCGCCATGACAGCGCCCCTTCCACTCAGCCAGCCTAAGCTAGAACTGAGGGGGAGGGGTTAAATGGCCATGAAGGCGTCGGGCCACTCAACACCTAGGAGGGCGCGGGGGGCAAAGTAGCACAAGGCATCCTCCCCGTGGTCCTTACCTAAGTGAAGGGTGACCCGCGCCATGACGGCGCCCCTTCCACTCAACTAGCTAGCAGGAGGGAAAAATATGTCTTTAAAAAGACATCCACTCCCGCTGGCTCACCTGCGAGGACTGAATTGCAAAAATGCAAATTCAGTGTTTATATGGGTGGTGACGCAAACTGGTTGAGAATTCAACGCACCATTATTGTGATTTTCATTGGTTCGCAATTTAGTTGGTTGTTGAATATGCTATAAAAGAAGTGGTTGTTGGCTATGCTATAGCAAAATAAGTACAGGGAGGTTCAGGTTTAGGTGAATAAGGAAATACAGGGGGAGTTACGTTATTGTAACGTTACGTTACAGTCCCCCTCCCACTTCGGTTGACGGAAAGCTGCGGTGGGGGAAAGGTGGATCTCCAGGCATGGCCTAGGTATTATGCCGGTGTGCGTGTGGGCGAAGCACTTTATTTAAAAAAAAAAAATTTTTTTCCAAAAATATACAGAGTCATTCTACTTAAGTCTAACAGAGTTAATGTTACTATTTCAGGTTCAATCGCAAAAAACATCATTCTTATTAATTTGAAAATTTTTTTTTTTTTTTTTTTGTCGGGGGTGGAGGTGTACTGAACTGTATCCGTTGTCATACTTCTCTCGTTCCCTTTTGATGTTATGTAGATGTATATATGAAAATTAATTTTTTTTTTTTTTTTTTTGTAATTTGAAAAATAATTCACATTTCATTTTCTCTTAAAATTAACAGAGGGTGCATATATATATAAAAATAGAAAATTTGGTTGGTCTCGTCTTCCTTCTTCAGTGCCTTATTCGATTGGTACGATTCGTTTCGTTCCCATGAGTGACACCTTTGCGTGTTTGTCATTTATCATTTCTACCCTCACCCGCTGTGCTTTCCACCGGAATGTCCAGGTTTTCTTGGATTGGTTGGCCGGGCGTTTTAGCCTTAGTTCTCTAAAAAATTCCTCGGGATCCGGTAGTTTTTTTTTTGCGTTGTTTTTGTTGTTTCGTTGGTTTCGGGGGCGCGCCGTTCTTGCGGCTCTGTCACCGACTCCTTCTCCCGGATGGCCATTAGGTGGTTTATTGGCGGCCCATGAAAAATTTGTATGCGTTGTATCCAGTTCGGGTGCTCTCTTGGTCACGGTGGCCTCTAGCGGCTGACCATCCAGCGTGAGGATGATTCCCCTCTGTCTTAGGAAATCCATTCCGAGGATTACCTGTTCGGCCAAGTTTGGGATAACGGACAGCATCGCGTCTGTGGCTCGTCCTTGATACACAATCCTTGCCGGGTAGGAGTTCGAGGTAAAGACACACGTTTGGTCTGCCAGCTGGATGCTTCGCTTGTTGGGGCGCGCCTTAATGTTGGTCCTTTCTAGGTGTTTCCGTACGGTGTCATCTACATAGGATAGGGTGGCGCCGGTGTCCACTAGTGCGCGCACGCTCATGTCCTCGATGACCACTGGTATATAGAATCGGCCATCTACCTGTGTTTTTGCGGTTGATTTGCTGGCGGGTGGTTCCCTCGGCTTCTCTGGTCGGACGTACGGTGCTTGGCGGCTTCCTTTAATAGCGTTGGACGGCGTTCGGGATGCGTTCTCGGTAATTGGGCTAGGCGGAGGGCATGGGCAGTCCCTGGAGAGGATGTTGTCTTGGCCACACCGGGAGCAGAACTTCCTCCAGGGGCCCTTACATTGGAAGCGGTGGTGTCCGCGTTCCTTGCAGCGCCAACAGCACTCTTTGCTGTCGTATTCCATGGGTAGGTGGTATAGGCTGTGGGCCACCATTTTTCCCTGTTTCGCTTCCTCGCCTTTTAACAGCTCATACTCTTCCGTTAGCCCCAGGAGCTCCTCGATCGTCCTAAACTCGCTGCGTTTGACGAAAAGGCGGTATTCCACGCGTAGACCATCATAGATCCGTTCGAGGTGATTCTCTTCGCACATCGTCGGGTGTTGGCGTATCAGCGTTTCCAGTGCGAGGATGTAGTCCTTGGCCTTCTGTCGGCCTTGCTGTTTGCGTTGTCGGATGGCCTCTTCCAAATGTCGTATGTGTCGCTTAGGTAGAAAAAAATTTTGCACCTCCCTCCCCAGATCGCTCCAGCGGTGTATGTGTTGCTTACGGACGCGGTACCATTGCAGTGCTTTCCCACGTAGAAGCTCCGGCAGTGTTGGGAGGAGTCGGTCGACGGGGATGCGGTAGCATTCGGCAAGCTCCTCTATTCTCTCAAGAAATTCGTGCAGTGACTCCTCCCCCGAAAAGTGCAAGTCCCAGCGGCGGACGGTATTCATAAGTTCACCGTCGCTCATTTCGTCTCGTTTTGGTAATGCGTTCTCTCCCTTTCCTCCGTGCGGCTGTGGGCTGTGGATCTGGATTGAAGGGATCGGCTTTGTTGTTGGCTGGGGTAGCGTAGTGAACTTCCCCTCTTCCTCGTTCACTTCTCGTTCCAGCTCTTTCAACAGGTCTTCACTGGATTTCCTGGCGCGGTTCGCTCGCACGTAAGTACTCAGTGCGCGACGCAGCTCGGCTACGGTTTGGCCTTCCACGTCCATTCGGTGTTCCTTACACTCCTCGATCAGCTTCTCCTTCCTAAGTAGGTAGATCCAATTGAGCGAGTCGGGGTTCAGCAGCGTGCCTTCCGGAGCCTGTGTGTGTGTTGTTTCTAGCGATGTGTTCGTTGAACCCGCCCCGGCAGTGTTGGTGGTGGTTGCAGTTGTTTTTCCACGGTCATCTGCGGAGGAGGGTCCCTGCTCGGGCGCCATTTATGAGGTGGGTTTTGTCTAAGGCTGGGGTAACACTCAGTCAATCCAGAGTCGAGTAAAAGTCCCACAAACCCCTACTGAATAAATACACTATATTTATGTGTTACGAACACACGCACACACGGCTGGGGATATTAGGCGGACAGCAGCTTTCCGTACAAAGATGGAGGCGGTAGCTAATAGGCGTATTAGTAGCGGAGAGGTCGGTACGGTGGTTTAGCGGCGGTGCAGTAGCGGGCGGGATGGTACGGTTGTCCGGGAGCAGCGGCGGGATCAGCGCGGCGGCCGGACGGTATTAGCAGACGGATTGGTACAGTAGTATGAGCGCAGTGGCTGGACGGCGGACAGTATTAACGGACGGATTGGTACAGTAGTATGAGCGCAGTGGTTGGACGGCGGACAGTATTAGCGGACGGATGGGTGTGGCGGTATAGACGAAGTGACGGCACCAGCGAACTGGATGGACGGTGATGCAGCGGCTAAACGGCGGTAGGATGGCGAGCGGCCAACGGTCGTCGTAGCAGCGGCGTGACGGATGCAGCGGCTTAACGGCGGTAGGATGGCGAACGGTCAACGGTCGTCGTAGCAGCGGCGGGACGGATACAGCGGCTCAACGGCGGTAGGATGGCGAACGGCCGACGGTCGTCGTAGCAGCGGCGGCACCAGAGGGGCGACGGCAGCGGCGGTGGGCTACGGAGCGCGTACCAGGGCCGAGAGGGAGAGAGAGAAAATAAGCTGGCGACGGGGTTTACCTGGACAGCGGCTGCGTGTTCCGGGCGGGGTAGGATAGGCGTACCAACGGGATGGTATTGGTCGGTCGGCTTTACGGGATCCGGCTAATCGCTCTTCTTCGGCAGCTTTGGTAGTCGCGGGGTCAGTCACCTGCGGAAGAGACTGCGAGGACTCGTTAGTGCTGGTTTCACCGCTGGACACCCCCGCCTCCCTACTTGCACACTAGTAGAAGGTGCGTAAGGGGGGCGGGGTTGTACCAGCCGATACACCGTGGGTCGACCCGTGGGCGGAGGGGAAGTGCACCTTAACGGCACAGCGGTAGCCCCTGTGCGCACGCATCGGCTCACGGCCGAAACCAGAGCTGAGGGGAAGGGGTGGAATGTCATGAAGGCGTCGGGCCGCTCAACACCTAGGAGGGCGCGGGGGGCAAAGTAGCACAAGGCATCCTCCCCGTCGTCCTTACCTAAGTAAAGGGTGACCCGCGCCATGACGGCGCCCCTACCACTCAACCAGCCAGAGCTAGGTCTGAGGGGGGAGGGGTTGTATGGTCATTAAGGCATCGGGCCACACAACACCTAGGAGGGCGCGGGGGGCAAAGTAGCACAAGGCATCCTCCCCGTCGTCCTTACCTAAGTGAAGGGTGACCCGCGCCATGACAGCGCCCCTTCCACTCAGCCAGCCTAAGCTAGAACTGAGGGGGAGGGGTTAAATGGCCATTAGGGCGTCGGGCCACTCAACACCTAGGAGGGCGCGGGGGGCAAAGTAGCACAAGGCATCCTCCCCGTCGTCCTTACCTAAGTGAAGGGTGACCCGCGCCATGACGGCGCCCCTTCCACTCAGCTAGCTAGCAGGAGGGAAAAATATGTCTTTAAAAAGACATCCACTCCCGCTGGCTCACCTGCGAGGACTGAATTGCAAAAATGCAAATTCAGTGTTTATATGGGTGGTGACGCAAACTGGTTGAGAATTCAACGCACCATTATTGTGATTTTCATTGGTTCGCAATTTAGTTGGTTGTTGAATATGCTATAAAAGAAGTGGTTGTTGGCTATGCTATAGGAAAATAAGTACAGGGAGGTTCAGGTTTAGGTGAATAAGGAAATACAGGGGGAGTTACGTTATTGTAACGTTACGTTACAAACTATGAGCCGTCGTGTAGCTCTTGTACCCGGATGTGCTATTCCATGTAAAATATCAAATACTGTCTTTCGCAAATTACTCGGTACAAATGGCCTAGGAGTTTCTCCTGAAATTTCACACCAAATATTAAAATTTAAATTGGGAATATTAATTAACTTTAAATTTAGATATTGAGAATCAGATACAAGTTGATTTAAGTCATCATCTTTTTGTTGTTCAGTTTGTAAAATTTTAAAATTCAGTTCTGTATTATATATTGCATTAACCTCAAAAGCTCTAGATAGCGTATCTGCTACAACATTGGATTCTGCTTTAATGTATTGTATGTCATCAGTAAATTGTGCTATAAATTCCAAGTGTCTCGTTTGTCTAGGACTTCGTTCTGTTTTTGAATTTAAAGCAGTAGTCAAAGGTTTATGGTCCGTATAAACTGTAAATTGCCGTCCTTCCAAAAGATATCTAAAATGTTTTATATTTAAATAAATCGCCAATAATTCCCTATCAAAAGCACTATACTTAATTTCAGTTGGAGAAAGTTTTTTAGAAAAGAATGAAATGGGCTCAATTTTATTATTGTAATTTTGTTGTATAACGCCCCCAATCGCTGTGTTAGATGCATCTACTGTTAGAGATAATTTAGCATCTTTGTTAAAATAATTTAACAATATCGTAGATGCAAATTTATCTTTAATGCATTCAAAAGCTTCATTCGAATTCACATCCCATACCAAAGTTTTGTCACGTTTCTTATTTACTTTGTTAATTAGATCTTAAATTTTGTTTGTAAATTCTGCTAGTTTTGGAATGTATCTATGATAATAATTTACCATACCAATAAATTTCTGTGCCTGCTTAACTGATTTTGGACGTTCGAAATTGCAAATAGCTGATACCTTTTCATCGGAAGGTCGAATATCTGTTCCAGAAATGTTATGTCCTAAGAAATCTATATTCGTTACACCAAAAGTACATTTACTTGGTTTAATGTTTAAACCGTACTCTGTAAGGCGTTGAAAAAGGATACGTAAATCTTTTAAATGTTGTTCTTCGTCTGTACTTGCAATAAGTAAGTCGTCGATGTAAGCATATACAAGATCTAAGTCACCTACTACCTCATTTATGAATCGTTGAAAGGTTTGTGCAGAATTTCTAAGTCCGAAAGGCATTCTCATGAATTCAAACATACCGAAAGGAGTTGTAATAGCAGTTTTATAAATATCTTCTTCAGTCATAGGAATTTGGTGATATGCCCTAACTAAATATAATTTTGAAAATATATTTTTATTATGAAGGTTCATATTAAAATCTTGAATGTGAGGTAAGGGATAACGATCGGGAACAGTTACAATATTCAATCTTCTAAAATCACCACATGGACGCCAATCATTCAACTCTTTTTTAGGTACAAGGTGAAGTGGTGATGCTACTGAAGAATTTGAAGGCCGACAAATGCCTGTTTTAACTAAGAAATCAAACTCCGTTTTCGCGACTTTGTATTTTACCGGATCTAAGCGGCTGGGCTTAGAAAATGGAAGATTAACTTCTGTTACAAGTCGATGTACTGTTGTATGTTTAACAGGTTTAGTATAATCTGGTTCAGAAATAAGTGACGGAAACTGTTTTAATAATTTTGTAAATTTATTGTCAACCACAAATAATTTCGGTAATGGAATATCACAAAAGTAGGATACTGTATTAACTGAGAGATTGGTTAATGGATCTACTAAACGTTTATGGACTGAGGCTGATTGACTTTGCCGGTGCTCGAAACATGGTCATACCCAGCACGAGGTTCATGCATAAAAAGATACATCAAGCTACATGGCTGCCTCCTGATCGAAATACTCGCAATCAGATCGATCACGTTGTGATAGACGGACGGCATGCCTCCAGTGTTTTAGATGTGCGAACGATCCGAGGACCTACCATCGATTCGGACCATTATCTCGTTGCAGCCAAAATACGCACCCGCCTCAATGCGGCTAAAAACAAGGAACAAAAAACACAAGGAAAGCTAGACGTCGAAAAGCTTCAATCACAACAGACTGCCAATGATTTCGCAACTCGACTCTCACACCTGCTCTCTGAGGGCACAACTCATCCTGAAGGAATACAGGAGCAGTGGGAGCATATCTCCAAAGCACTTCATACTGCCGCCGAGGAAAAAATTGGTTACCGGCGGCCACGAAAAAACAGCTGGTATGATGAAGAATGCCGCGTTGCAACCGAAAGAAAAGACGCTGCCTACAGGGCTACGTTAAAAGCGAGCGCGACAAGAGGAGTGTGTGAACGCTATCGTGAGTTGAAAAGGGAAGCGGGGCGCCTTTTCAGGAAGAAAAAAGCAGAAGCAGAAAGGCGTGAGTGCGAGGAGCTTGAGCTGCTAGCCACCAGGAATAACGCCCGAAAATTCTACCAAAAAATACGGCGACAGACGGAAGGTTTTAAGACCGGGGCAAACTCCTGTAGGAATGAAAACGGCGACCTCGTAGCTGATGTCCAGAGAGTGCTTAGATTATGGAGGGAACACTTCTCTGCTCTCCTAAATGGAGGCAGCAATTCACCGCGCAGAGATAAAGAACCCGATCCCGCAATCGATGATGATGGAATATATGTCCCCCCGCCCGATTATGACGAAGTTAGAATAGCAATAACCAGATTGAAAAACAACAAGGCCGTGGGCGCTGATGGATTGCCTGCGGAGCTATTCAAGTTCGGCGGCGAGGAGTTGGTAAGGCGCATGCAGCAGCTTCTTAGCAAAATATGGGCGGACGAAAGCATGCCCGACGGTTGGAATCTAAGTGTTCTTTGCCCAGTCCACAAGAAGGGGGATACTGCAAAATGCACCAACTATCGTGGAATCAGCCTTCTTAATATCGCATATAAGGTCCTTTCAAGTGTATTGTGCGAAAGATTGAAGCCCACCGTGAACCGGCTGATTGGACCTTATCAGTGCGGCTTCAGACCTGGTAAATCTACCATCGACCAGATTTTCACAATGCGCCAAGTCTTGGAAAAAACCCGTGAAAAGAGAATCGACACACATCACCTCTTCGTCGACTTTAAAGCCGCCTTCGACAGCACGAAAAGGAGCTGCCTATATGCCGCTATGTCTGAATTTGGTTTCCCCGCAAAACTTATACGGCTGTGCAAAATGACGTTGAGCAACACCATCAGCTCAGCCAGAATTGGGAAGGACCTCTCCGAGCCGTTCGAAACTAAACGAGGTTTCAGACAGGGTGACCCCCTATCGTGCGATTTCTTTAATTTGATGCTGGAGAAAATTATACTAACTGCAGAACTTAACCGCACTGGAACAATATACTATAAAAGCGTGCAATTTCTGGCATATGCTGATGACATTGATATCATCGGCCCAAACACCCGCGCTGTTAGTTCTGCTTACTCCAAGCTGGAAAAAGAAGCGGTAAAGATGGTTTTGATGGTGAATGAGGACAAAACGAAGTACCTGCTGTCATCGAGCAAAGAGTCAGCGCATATGCGCCTTGGCAACCACGCTACTGTTGGCAGCCATAATTTCGAAATAGTAAAAGACTTCGTTTATTTGGGAACCAGCATCAACATTAGCAACAACATCAGCACTGAAATCCAGCGAAGAATCAATCTTGCCAATAAATGCTACTTTGGACTAGGTAGGCAATTGAAAAGTAAAGTCCTCTCTCGGCGAACGAAAATCATACTCTACAAGTCACTTATCGTACCCGTCCTGCTATATGGGGCAGAAGCATGGACCATGACAACAGCAGATGAAGCGGCTTTGGGAGTGTTCGAGAGAAAAGTTCTTCGAAAGATTTATGGACCTATACGCGTTGGCGATGGCGAGTACCGAAGAAGATTTAATGATGAGCTGTACGAGCTATACGCAGACATCAACATAGTCCAGCGAATTAAAACGCAGCGGCTGCGCTGGCTAGGCCATGTTATGCGAATGAAAGATCATGCTCCGGCCAAGAAAGTGTTTCTATCGGAACCCGCCTATGGAAGCAGAGGTAGAGGGCGGCCCCCACTCCGTTGGAAGGACCAGGTGGAAAACGATTTAAACTCCCTTGGTGTGACCAATTGGCGCCGGTTGGCGGAGCGAAGGAGCGACTGGCGCGCCTTGTTGGACGGCCATAACCGTTTAAACGGTTAAGCGCCAATTAAGTAAGTAAGTAAGTAAACGTTTATGTTTAATGTCTATAAGAAGACCATATTTACAAAGAAAATCAGCGCCAATTATTGGCTTGGCTATATCTGCAATCAAAAACGTAAACGGAAATTCACGTCTTAAACCCAAATTTACGTTTAAAAGCCTTTTCCCGTAAGTGGCAATTGTTGAGCCATTAGCTGCAGTGAGAATTATGTCTGAACGTTTCGTATGAGGAAATTTAGACGCGGGTAATACCGAAATTTCTGCTCCACTATCAATTAAAAAATTTTGTTTGTTTTCTCTATCAAAAATAAATAAGCGACGCGTCGAAAATTCTAAGTTTCCGTTGTTCGTCGCTGCAACAACGGAATAATTTAGTTTGTTGAGTCTTTGTTTTTTGTTATAAGAACAAGGATGTTCACAACTTCTAGCATTATTTCCAAATTTGTAGTGAAATCTACACAACCAATTTGGATTATTACGCGAGTTAGATCGACGCCTAAAAGAATTTCTAAAATTGTTCCTAGAATTACAACGCGACCTAGATTGATTCCGATACATTTCTGTTTTAATTTCACCTAACTCCAAAGAAAGTTTCTGAAAATTTTCACTCACCAAAGAGGTGGTTTTAACCAAGTTTTCAACAACAGAATTTTGTGCTTTTGTATCCGAAAAATTATTAACCGAAAATACTTCGTTTTTGTTTATCACTTCCCAAATATTATCTGCTAATTTTGTTAATTCGGTAATATTATTAGAACTCGAACTAGCCAAAATCATACTCAAATTTTTAGGAAGTTTACGCATCCAAATTTTCTTTAAAATATTTTCACTAAAATTTGATACGGCTTACGATCACCCATCTCAGAATCGTTTAGAATTTTATCAAGTTTCGAATTTTCGCTAAGTGAGTGTCTTTCTATCAACACTTTTTTAAGTTCAGTAAATTTGTTTGGCGGCCACCGTGGTGTGATGGTAGCGTGCTCCGCCTATCACACCGTATGCCCTGGGTTCAACTCCCGGGCAAAGCAACATCAAAATTTTAGAAATAAGATTTTTCAATTAGAAGAAAATTTTTCTAAGCGGGGTCGCCCCTCGGCAGTGTCTGGCAAGCGCTCCGATTGCATTTCTGCCATGAAAAGCTCTCAGTGAAAACTCATCTGCCTTGCAGATGCCGTTTGGAGTCGGCATAAAACATGTAGGTCCCGTCCGGCCAATTTGTAGGGAAAAATCAATAGGAGCACGACGCAAATCTCTTCGGAGGTTATCGCGCCTTACATTTATTATTTTTTTTTTAAATTTGTTATTAATGGGGGGATTTTGGATAAAATCCAAAATAGTTATTATCACTTCCTGCGGAAGTGCTGTAATGATGTGTTCGTATTTAGTGTTTTCTTGTGTAATGTTTTTAGTACTAAATTGTGTTTCGGCATGAATAAACCATGCTTCCGGACAATTAGTCCAAAATTGTGGAAGTTTTACTGAAACTGACAAAATTTCATTTTGAGCAACATTTGCATATGGATTTGTAATTAATTTGTTGTTGAGAAGTGTCATGTGGTAAATCTATCAAAGTGTCGTTTAAATTGTTAGTAAATGTAGATGTTTGCGTTCTATGTTGTGGTAAACGAATCATATTGAATTAAATGAAAAGAGAGTTAACTAACAAAACAGTAAAATAAAGTAGTAATTATATAAATAGAGAGTTTACAATAATAATAATATATCTATATATTAGTATACATACAACAACATATATAATATAAATATAACTGTTCACCAAAATACTTGCTGTTAATGTGCAGTTTGTTGCTGTTAATGCAATGGCTTTTGATGTTTTAGCTGCTCAATCAGGGAACTCAAAAATAACAGTTGTGTTTATGCAATGGCTTTGTTGAGATTGCGTGTCCTCAATATAGTTGGACGATACAATATTGATGAGTTATGTTGTTAATTTTTGTTGTTGTTGTTATTTAACATCGCATTTAATGATAAATGGTACAATTATACACATCTAAGAGCAACAGAAGTAGTGATTTGGATCACCTTGAAAGACTACACATTATTCTACAAATTCTTTTTGATACACGTCCAATTTGGATATACGGTCTTGAAGGGAGTTCGTACGATGTAACAAATCTTTGTACTGAGTTGAAATTTATGAAACTTCTTGACGAATCTGACTTTCTGTATTAGATATTGTTTCTATATGAGGTAAACGTTCGGATAACGATATACGAAATTCGTTTCGTATTGATTGTAATATTTTCTTGGATGCTATGGCTATATCGCGTATTTTTTTTTTATGTACCTTGTAAATATATTTTCAATAGTTTGACCAGCTGCGGCGAGCAAAACTGTGATGCAATGCCAGATAACGGCGTAATTGTTCAGTTGTAAATGTCCGAGTGTTACACCAAAATGTTCATATTTTGTTGATTAAATATTTGTTGTTGGTTTTGCTTTTGTTTAAGCTATTTCCAATTCGGCGTGTATGCTTTTTGACCGATGTAAACTGGAATGAATGTCTGTTGTTTTGTTAATTAATTTTTAGTTTGAGATTCTTCTCATTTTGCACAATTGACTTTTTTTTTTTTTTGTCTGCTCTTATTTGTTATATACTTTTTTTTTTACTTCCATTTGTGCATAACAATGTCACAAAAGTTAGTTAACTTTATCACTAAAGCAAGATCGCCAGTGTGGTGATTGAAACCACGTTTTTATTTTATAACAAAAATTTAAATTATATTTTTTTAAACACGCCTAAAAGTATGCGTCAAATTCTTTCTTATTTTTCACAACAATGAAAATTTTTGAAAATTGAAAATCAATATTGAAACTTAAAATATTGATAATACATTTAAAAATTAAAAAGTTCAAAGTAACTAAAATACAAAGTTAAATAAAGATAATAAGAACCCTACATACATATGTATAGAGATATTATGATAGAGAGGGAAATATATATTAAGAAAGATAGAGAGAGGGAGATATATATAGAGAGAGGGTGAGCGAGAAAGAATGATAGAGGGCGGTAAAGTATTTTGAAATCAACTGTTAGGGAGCGGCTGAAGGTTTGCATTGAGATTTTAAAATCCGACTCTTTATTTTCTTCCCTAAAAAATCTAGTTTCGAAGAGACGGAGACTTCAAAATGTCGGATTAATTGATTTTACTTCTGTTCACAGAGTTTACTGCAGGAAATACGGCAAGGAGTTGGGACGACTTTGAACACTTAGACGGCAAAAGGGTAGAGTAATATCAGGAAAAAGAGGCAAAGGCGTATTTCGATAAGGAGGGGGGCGTTAAAAATTGGTGTGGATAACGGTATGAGGGAAAGCAAAGGAAAGAGGGCAAAATGAGAGCATGGAGAAGAGTAAAGAGAGAGAAAGAGTTAAGATAATGGGAGACCGAAAGTAAAAGAAACGAGAAGAGACAAATCAAAAGGGGGAGTGAACACAAGATATAGGAAAGAAAGCGAGCTATATACAAAGATGGAAACCGAGCTGGGAGGGGCGAGCTAGAAAGGGGGAAGAAAGGGTGACGGTGGGGAAGAGAAAGAGGTTGGCAACAGTAAGGGGGGGGGGGGAATGATGAAGGATTGAGAGAGGAATAAAGAAGAGAAGCAGAAATACGAATACCGGGAAAGGATTGAAAATGAAGAAGAGCGGAAAAAGGGAGTGGTAATGAAAGAGGAGGAAGGATTATGATTGGAGTAAAATGGAAGAAGTATGTAAAAATGAGGAGAAGAGGGTAAGTACTGAGAGAGGAGTTAAAAAGAAGAGCAGAAGTGAGGAGACCGAGAAGGGGTCTTTGTGGAGAAGGAAAGAAACAAGTAAGGAAGGCTATGTTCGGGTGTAACCGAACATTACATACATAGCTGAGAGCTTTGGAGACAAAATGAGGGAAAATCACCAGTTAGGAAATTTTACCTAGGGTAACCCTGGAATGTGTTTGTATGACATGGGTATCAAATGGAAGGTATTGAAGAGTATTTTAAAAGGGAGTGGGCCATAGTTCTATAGGTGGACGCCTTTTCGAGATATCTAGAATGTGTTTGTACGATATGGGTATCAAATTAAAGGTATTAATGAGGGTTTTAAAAGGGAGTGTCCCTCAGTTGTATATGTGAAGGCTTTTTCGAGATATCGACCAAATGTGGACCAGGGTGACCCAGAACATCATCTGTCGGGTATCGCAAAGTTTTTCTGAAGTTATATTTTGCGTCAAAAAACCAATCCAAATACCATGTTTCATCCCTTTTTTCGTATTTGGTATAGAATTATGGCATTTTTTTCATTTTTCGAAATTTTCGATATGGGATCATAGTGGGATTTCGCCCATTTTTAATACCAAGATAAAATGAGTTCAGATAAATACGTGAACTAAGTTATTAAAGAGATATCGATTTTTGCTCAAGTTATCGTGTTAACGGCCGAGCGGAAGGATAGACGGTTGACTGTGTATAAAAACTGGGCGTGGCTTCAACCGATTTCGATTTCGTCGAAGGTATTCCCTTACCAAATTTCACAAGGATTGGTAAATTTTTTTTCGACTTATGGCAATACAAGTATTCTAGACAAATTAAATTAAAATGGCGGAGCCAAGCCAATTTTGAAATTTTCTTTTATTTTGTATTTTGTTGCACCATATCATTACTGGCGTTGAATGCTGACATGATTTACTTCTATACTGTAAAGATATTAAATTTTTGTTAAAATTTGACTTCAAAAAAATTTTTTTTAAAGAGTAGGCGTGTTCGTCATCCGATTTTGGTAATTATTATTTAAAACACGATCCTGCAAATTACAGCTTGCAAAAGTTTTAAATTACCTTCTTTTAAAAGTAGGCGTTGCCACACCCATTGTCCAAAATTTTGCTAATTTTTTATTCTGCGTCATAAGGTCAACCAACCTACCAAGTTTCATCGCTTTATCCGTCTTTGGTAATGAATTATTACACTTTTTATGTTTTTCGAAATTTTCGATATCGAAAAAGTGGACGAGGTTATAGTCCGATTTCGTTCATTTTAAAAAGCGATCTGAGATGAGTGCTCAAGAACTTACATACCAAATTTCATCAAGATACAATTTACTCAAGTTATCGTGTTTAGGGACGGATGGACAGACGGACGGACGGACGGACGGACAGGGCTAAATGAATTTCTTTTTTCGCCCAGATAATTCTGATATATAGAAGTCTATATCTATCTCGATTAATTTATGCCGTTACAGGGTACCGTTATGCGAACAAAATTAATATACTCTGTGAGCTCTGCTCAGCTGAGTATAAAAAGGGACTAGTAGAGTAAGGGGAAAGGAGAGACGAATTTGCAGAGGAGTAAAAAAGAGGAACAGAAGTAAGGAGACTGGGAAAAGGAGGAGGTAAACTAGAGGGAAAAGGGGACTGGTAGAGGAAGAAAAAGAAGAACAAGAAAGGAGAGGAAGAGTAAGAAAGGTTTGGGAAGGAGGTAAAATTAAGAACAGAAATAAGCAGACTGGGAAAAGGAGGCTATGTTGAAGAAAAGAAAGCAAGAGGGTGATAGTGGAAGATGGGAAAAAAGGGGGAGCAAAAGGAAACCTGAGAGCATACATGTTAAATTCCAATTAGAATTAGCAATTGATGCAATTGGTTTATATTCTCTAATTCATTAAACAATTAGAAATAGCTCAACTAATTCCCATTAGATAATTGAAATTTTTATTCTAATGGTAAATCTAATTGCAATTAGTTGCCATTAGCTCAAAAAATTGGGTTACCTTTACAATTAGAAATCTAATTAACTTCTGCTAATGCAATTAGATATTCAATTAGCTCGAATTAGAATCAATTATTTATATTTATTTACATCATTATTCGTTCACTTCAATAATTCTTTGAAAAAAATTTATTTTTATCAAAATAATTGATTCTAATTCGAGCTAACTGCATTAGCAGAAGTCAATTAGATTTCTAATTATATAGGTAAACCAATTTTTTTTTGCTAATGGAAATTAATTGCAATTAGATTTACCACTAGAATAAAAATTTCAATTATCTAATGGGAATTAGTTGAACTAATTCTAATTATTTAATGAATTAGAGAATTTTGCAAATGAAGGTTAATTAGCAATCATTAGCATTATCTAATCATTACCTAACATCTATGCCGTGTGGAAAAATGAAGCATTTAGCTTTAGCGGAATGAAGCCAGTCTTTCCAGATTTTTAATAAATTTTTCAAGCCAAAATGACGACTAAAATTTTATTTCTATCTTACAGTTTTTGATAAGAAAATGGTTAAAATAAAGCACGTTGTTTTAATAAAAACCAAAAAATTACACGCAAAAATATTTGTACCACCTGCAGAAACGGGTACCGGTGCGAATACGTAACATTTTTATTTTTTGCTTACTGAATTGGCGCTTAAACGGTTATGGCCATCCTGCAAGGTGCACCAGTCGCGGTTTTGTTGGGTTAACTGGCCCCAATCGTTTTCCACCTGTTCCATAGGCAGGTTCCAATAAAAATATTTTACCATTCGCATAACATGGCCTATTTAGTTCGCTGGACAAAAGCTCTTATCATTAAATTTTCTTCGGTACTCGCCATCGCCAACGCGTAGAAGTGTGTAACTATTTGAAAGAACTTTTCTTTCGAACACTTTCAGAGCTGTTCATATGATGTTGTCATAAGCCATGCTTATGCACCATATGGCAGACCGGAAACTTGTGGAGTATGATTTTCGTTTGTCGAAACAAGAATTTACTTTTCGATTTTCTTTTGTAATTTGGTATAAGAGATGAGCGTTTATGCATGTTTAAAAGGCATGCCTATTTAACAACTGAGCAATATTTGAGCAAATAAAAAATATATTGCTGATACGCATGTTGTTGCTAAGCCGAATGATTCCCACAGTGCCATACGATATACAGATTTAACAATCTCGTATAATATAAATATGTTTACGTAACTTTACGTATGTACTCTATCTCTTGTCTCAAATGACGATGTTGTATGTAAAGGACTGAAATTGGATACTTTCAAATAATGAACAACACCCTTGTGCGCCTTAAAGTAGGCAACATTATTGTTTGTTACTCAATTTGAACTAATTATATTTCGCCCAAAGGGATGAAACAACATAAGCTGTGGTTGCTTCATGTATGATTTCTAAGTTAGGCACATTTAAAAAGTTTAACTTGTAAGAAAGTGAAATTAATTTAAAATTAAAATAAATAAGGTGTTATGACGCCATTAATATATTAGAGGCATTCTTCAGATTTCCAGCATTTCGATACATAAATTTTGATATGTAAATATATACATAAATTGCTTCTGTGCGCGTGTTTGTGACTGAAATTTTGTGTGTGAGTTTAAGGAGATTTGAAGATGCTCCATTTTTATAATTCGGTTCATTTTCTGCCTGGGAAGTTGACCACGGACCGACCTTTTCCTAAACATCTAATTTAGGGTGCGATTCGCTTGATATTCGATACAGGGGTACCAATTTGGAAAAGATAATATTTGATAAACTTTTTATTCGAGGAAGCGGACAGAGGCCCTTTAAGGAGCGATTCGCTTGAAATTTAGTAGAGGGATTATCTGCGACTCTTCTTTACGGGAAATGGGTCGGGATGGCGCGATTTGTTTGAAACTTATTATTTGATCAGTCTTCCGGATAAGTTGAACTGATATAAAAGAGAGTAAGAGTAAAAGAGAGTTGATAAATTTATAACTCAAGATAGGAAGAACAAATTTTAAAAATCATAACAGCTGCGTTAGTTTCGTTTCAAGCAGAAATCCATGAAATAGATGTTTGCGGTAGAGGATGTCTACGCAGAGGCTCATCCTCGAAGTCTATCTACATTATGTCTGACAGCCAGGCGGTCCTGCGTGCCTTGCAATCCTACACAGTTACATCTAAGCTAGTGGATGACTGCATTGAAATCACTAATGACCTGGGAGCCAAAAACAAGGTTTTGTTAGAATGTGTTCCTGGACAACAGGTACATAAAGGTATTGAACATGCAGTTTACCTAGCAAAGCAGGGTGCTACAGCAGCATTCGATGGTCCAGAGCCCTTTTGTGGACTCACAAAAGCACACACCATAAGTAACTGGGAAACAAAAGCTTGCAGACGTCACTGGATTGACTGCCCAGGGCAAAGACAGGCCAAACTGTTTATACTTCCGGCAACGAAAGTATCAGCCAAGCTCATTAATCTAAGCTGGTAGGACCTGGAGGATATTCGCTGGATTATTGGCCATGTATGTTTCGCGACATCAGCCGTTACGTACGCCAATGAGAGTCTTGCCAAAAGTATAAAGAGGGTCAACAGAAACCAGCCGAGAAAATGCTCTCACAGATAGCACAGGAACCATTCGCCACGGTCTGCATCGATTTCAGAGAGCGAATCATCGCAAGATTCGGCGTACTCAAAATGCTCATCTCGGATAACGGCGTGCAATTTATGCACCATATGGAAACGTTACCTCAAAGAGATCGGGGTAAGACAGCAATCCACTGCACCTTATACACCCCAAGAGAAGCCTACTGAACGCGCTAGTCGGACCGTCGAAAAGATCATAGCACAACTCCCCAAAATGAGACATAGTCGATGGGACGACCTCCTGTCCGAAATCGAGCTTGCCATAAACACCAGCGTTACAGCCCCAACAGGGTACGGTCCCGCCTTTATTATACAAGGTCGCGAGCCACGATTACCGCGAGCTCTCTACGATGAAATAAACGTCGGAACTGGTATGAATCCCACAACGGCAGAGGAGAAGTCCAACAGGATGCAGGAGGCATTTAAAATAGTTAGGCAAAATATGGAATGTGCTGGCATTTAACCTTCGCCGGAGTAAATGGAATCCTGAAGTCGGTGAACTAGTCCTAGCAAAGGAACATCACCTATCAAAGGCCGGAGAGGGATTTGCATCAAAACTGGCACCCAAATACGACAGTCCGTACCAAATCCGAAAAGTCAACGGAGGAAAAGAGAAAACGGCGAACATCAGCGACTTAAAATTATAGCACGCGGCCGAGACCAAAGAACCATAACTAAAGCAAAAAAAAGAAAAAAACAAATCCAACACAAAATTAATTTTTTTATTATTCAAGAAGGACTCATCAGCCAATACCACTCATTATATCACTAATCATTGAAGTGACAACACCAGTTATGAGTAAACCAAAGCCCACGTGCACCAGTACGTCTCCAAGGCCAGTACAACCTGCACCGTAGGAAGGATAATAGTGGAGGAAGCTAGCGCCCACGAGAGCATGGAAAAGGGAGGTTCTCCGCAAATAGGGTGTTTGAAATTAGTAAAGAATCGATAAACGCAAACGCACAGCAAGGAATTAAGTAAACAAAACCAACAGAGATGAGAACCTATAAAAATCAATATACCAAAATATAATTCACATACGAGATAAATGAAGGAGTCTTCGACCACCGAAGTGGGAGGGGGGGTGTTTATTGGGGAATATTGGCACCAAATTTGGCCCACAGAACATTGTCACAGCAACATCAGGCTGAGCGAAGCCAGCAACACGATCACCCAACAGACATGTAATATCTACATAAAGACAAGCACACAAGTACACGACGCAATAAACTAGGCCATACCAACTCCAACAGCAACATCAAACAGCGAGACACCCAAGGCATACAACAACAACAACTACAGCTTCTACAGACACCTGACAGATCGTAGCAACACGGTCGCAACATGTCGTCGAACAAACCAAAATCATCAACACATTGTTAAATAATAGTACGAAAGCGCCCATTACTGATACTTAGCATAGACTTGACTTAACTTGGCGTAAACTTGGCAACTTAGCCACAAATACACTCCACTTAGCGCATACAATCTGGTATCATAATCAGCTTTGAAATTTATTTTTAAATAAATGTCAATTTTTATGACAAAATGTCAAAATGAAATGGAAACAAACAAATGGCATCTCAAAATGTAAACGTCACTTAGAACTTACATAGAATATCAAAATTCAACAGACTTCTAAGCCAAGTTAAGTGTTGCCAAGTTTTGAGTAATCAGTAACATGCAATGTTCATTTAACAGAACTGTAAGTGACAGTTCTCAAGTAAAGTCAAGTCTATGCTAAATATGAGTAATGGGCCCTTAACACAGCAGGAAAGCAGTCAGCAGTCAGTCAGCACGGAGCTGTAGTAGCAAACGGATCTAAGCTAAATAGTGATAGCTCGTAAATAGGTTTTGACCAATACGGGACATCAACACAAAAATCGTCATAATAAATTTATGCGTGAACAAATCACCCTCCATTGTTTCCAATACAACTTTTAAACGGTGACAATTGTGAGCACCGGTTATTAAAAAGCTAAAAAAATATTTGAAAATGTCATTTGCCATTGCTACATCGCAGTGCGGATATAAAATTTCCACCTAAAGTATTTAGGTATGTTTTGATGTGATTGTATGTTTTGAAATGAAAATCAATTTCCGTGTATGACTCACATATAAGATGTAGCTTGCTGATAAGTAGCGCATGATTTCGTCGAACTATGTTATGCTTGAAGCATTTTAATGAAAGCTCAAATCAACGTAGTATTTACAATATTAAAGGTGGATTGTGTGAATATGACTAAGCCCCTTCCTTTTCTTCAGCAAGCAGACACGTGGTTAGTTTATATCCCAATCTACTATCTCAAATACATAAAATTGTTGCATGCGCCTAAAAGAAGGCAAGCACTTGACGTAAATAAGTGTGACATGCGGCGGGATTACTGCTGAAATAATTAATGCTTTGTTATTCAATTTTTCTGACTTGTTTATTATTTTATATATCAACCCAGCTTTGCTAGGGAAGGGTGTCAGAAAGTTTCTGGAGATTAGCAACCAAAGGCCGCCTTCCTCTTACGCTATGTCAAACAGGAAGACTAAAGAAATTGTTAAATGATATGTTGCCATCAGCAAAGCGAACGTTCGTTTCGTAATAGAGAATGAGACAATTAATATCCATGAGTTCGGAAAAATTGCGAAAGCGGGCTTCATAGTGTGGAGCACCTGCAATCTCAAATAGTGGCCGGTTGGTACCGCAACTGATTTTCCAGTTCGATCTACTCATAACTGCGACATGAGACATATTATTTCAGTGCCATTCATCTTGCATGCCATGACCAAGACGGCCAGTAACTGGTAAGTACTGCATATGCCCTATTTATTTTCAGGGTGGCTGAATATATTATTCGATACGTCACTATGCCACTGAAAGAGAAAACAGCCAAACATACATGTACACAGCAACAAGCAGCGTTTATTACTCAGTCATATAAACACATATGCATACGTGACAACAATGAGAGTGCATAAGCGCTCAGACGTTATTAAACATACCTGCCAACAGCAGTTAAAGCTCAGAAGTTATTACTCACACATATACACACACAATACAGAAATTAGAAATAAATAAGAAACTATTCGAGAAGGCTGTTCACAAAAAGTCTGGAACCTGGGAGAATAGGCGAATGGGGCAACTGAGTGTTTAAAAGCAGCGCTAGCTAAGGAATAGTCAGTCAGTTAATCCTAAAACGTTGTAAGTAAAGTACGCAAATAATTGTGAAGTACCACTGCCATAGTAGTGCAGTAAATGAAGAACAATTTGCTATACTGCATATTTGAGTTACTTATTCGAAAGCTCAGCGATTCGAAAGATAACAGAAGCTGCAGAATAATCAAGATTTTTCGAAATTCGCTAAAATATATTTATATTTAAAAGCATATATTTAGGCGCTATTGCCGTTACGCTGGCGGCAGTTTTTCAAAAATTGCCGAGAAGAATATCACGTCAGCCTAAAGGTAGGCAAAGGAGTTGCTATTCCAATAACTATTGCAGAGTGCAAAGGAATTTTGCTGTAGCAAATTCCAATGTTATAGCTACAAGATGTATTGTGTGTTCCAATAAAATAATTCTGCCAATCGTATTAATAACAAAAAGTCTTTTGTACTCATCTCTATTCATCACATGCATTTCGTAAAATAATATTAATATTCACAAAACTTTCTGAAAATAACTTTAGTTCCATGCAAACACTGAAGCGTATTTGACCTTTTCTTGCAACTCTTTCATATTATAACAAAAATGAAATTTTCTAGATTATCTGCTAATAAGTAAATGTAGTAGTAAATTCTCTTGAGATGCTGTGGACTGAATATCCATTAACTTGCCATGCCATTTCAATTTATTATGAATATTTGTTGCACGCATGCTGTTGTTGTAGTTACATTTCGATTGTGTAAACAATGTAAGTAAATTAAAATGCAAAATATATAAACATAAATAGATGCAATTTCATTGTATGCAATAATTTTATGCATTTTAAGTTACCAAGTATGAAGAGAAAGAGAGAGGGCGTCGGCAAAGCAGCTGAGGTAATAAAATGAAAGAAAGTTTATTTAAATAACAAAATTAATGCAAAAATCTCATTTCAATGTTTCAAACGTCAAAACACGCATTGCTTTAAAATAAATAAATTTGAGATATTTTGCTATTCAAAGCAAGGCAAAATAACAAAGTAAATAATCCAAAAATTTAAAAGGGGTATCAAAGGATAAGAGCAAGAAACAAGTAAAAATTTGGTATTTATTTGTTTAATTAAAGAAACAAATTTAAACTAGGGTTCTATTCCTTAAGACGAAGATAAAAGTTAAATTTTGAACTCGATGTTTTAAGCTGAAAACAAATAAAAATATAATAAAACAAGTAATGAAGGTTAAGTTCGGGTGTAACCGAACATTACATACTCAGAGATGTGGTGACAACATAAGGGAAAATAACCATGTAGGAAAATGAATCGAGGGTAACCCTGGAATGTGTTTGTATGACATGGGTATCAAATGAAAGGTATTAAAGAGTATTTTATGAGGGAGTGGGCCATAGTTCTATAGGTGGACGCCATTTAGGGATATCGCCATAAAGGTGGATCAGGGGTGACTCTAGACTTTGTTTGTACGATATGGGTATCAAATGAAAGGTGTTAATGAGTATTTTTAAAAGGGAGTGGGCCTTCGTTCTATAGGTGGACGCATTTTCGAGATATCGCCAGAAAGGTGGACCAGGGGTGACTCTAGAATGTGTTTGTACGATATGGGTATCAAATTAAAGTTATTAATGAGGGTTTTAAAAGGGAGTGGTGGTAGTTGTATATGTGAAGGCGTTTTCCAGATATCGACCAAAATGTGGACCAGGGTGACCCAGACCATCATCTGTCGGGTACCGCTAATTTATTTATATATGTAATACCACGAGCAGTATTCCTGCCAAGATTTAAAGGGTTTTTTATTTCGCCCTGCAGAACTTTTTCATTTTCTTCTACTCAATATGGTGGGTATCACACCCATTTTACAAAGTTTTTTTCTAATTTTATATTATGCGTCAATAAACCAATGCAATTACCATGTTTCATCCCTTTTTTCGTATTTGGTATAGAATTATGGCATTTTTTTAATTTTTCGTAATTTTCGATATCGAAAAAGTATGCGTGGTCATAGTCGGGTTTCGAACATTTTTTATACCAATTCAAAGTGAGTTCGGATAAGTACGTGAACTGAGCTTAGTAAAGATATATCGATTTTTGCTCAAGGTATCGTGTTAACGGCCGAGCGGAAGGACAGACGGTCAACTGTGTATAAAAACTGGGCGTGGCTTCAACCGATTTCGCCCTTTTTCACAGAAAACAGTTATCGTCTTAGAATCTAAGCCCCGACCAAATTTCACAAGGATTGGTAAATGTTTGTTAGACTTATGGCATTAAAAGTATCCTAGACAAATTAAATGAAAAAGGGCGGCGCCACGCCCATTTTGAAATTTTATTTTATTTTTGTATTTTGTTGCACCATATCATTAATGGAGTTGAATGTGGACATAATTTACTTATATACTGTAAAAATATTAAATTTTTTGTTAAGATTTTACTTAAAAAAACCTTTTTTTAAAAATAGGCGTGGTCGATCTCCGATTTTGCTAATTTTTATTAAGTATACATACAGTAATAGGAGTAACGTTCCTGCCAAATTTCATTATGATATCTTCAACGACTGCCAAATTACAGCTTGCAAAAATTTTAAATTACCTTCTTTCAAAAGTGGGTGGTGCCACGCCCATTGTTCAAAATTTTACTAATTTATATTCTGCGTCATAATTTCAACTCACCTACCAAGTTTTATCGCTTTATCCGTCTTTGGTAATGAATTATCGCACTTTTTCGATTTTTCGAAATTTTCGATATCGAAAAAGTGGGGGTGGTTATATCGGACTACGTTCATTTTAAATAGCGACCTGAGATGAGTGCTCAGGAATCCACATACCAAATTTCATGAAGATACCTCAAAATTTACTTAAGTTATCGTGTTAACAGGCCGACAGACGGACGGACATGGCTCAATCAAATTTTTTTTCGATCCTGATGATTTTGATATATGGAAGTCTATATCTATCTCGATTCCTTTACACCTGTACAACCAACCGTTATCCAATCAAAGTTAATATACTCTGTGAGCTCTGCTCAACTGAGTATAAAAATTTTAAGGACTACCTTTATATAAATTGACCAAGAAATAGAAGGCAATTTTTCCTTTAATACATACATAGTCTTGTTGAATTTTGACTAAAAAACTTTAACAATAGCTCTTGTAGAAGAATTTAAAACTATAAAGGTGGAGCGTAATCTTTCAATTTAATACAAACCATGCACTTGGGATTAACTAATTGATTATTTAAAATTTAAACACGCGCGCTACCTCTATAATTTTAAATCCCAAAATTCTTTTACAAGAGCTATTGTTAAAGTTTTTTAGTCAAAATTCAACAAGACTATGTCTGTATTAAAGGGAAAATTGCTTTCTATTTCTTGGTCAATTTATATAAAGGTAGTCCTTAAAATTTTTTTAACATCTTTTTATTTTAAATTTTTTAGTACTGCCTATAAAAAGGCAATTGCAGCTTTGATTAGTAATTTAAGTAATTCCTAAGTGAAAATTCTTAACTTTATTTATTTGTTCAAAATAGCAAGATTTTAGAGAATTAGTAGAATTTTCGCTGACAACACTGGCGAAAACAACAGAATTCCACCTCGCATCATAACAAGAGAATTCCACCTCGTTTGTCAGCTACTTAATTTGCACAGCTGAAAATCGTGGTGAAATTCGCATACCCCTGAAAGTCTAAAATAAGCGTGGTGAAAGTTGCGTACGCCTAAGAGTATGCAAGGACGTGCATTGAGTTGGGCCTTCAACGAGGTGTAATTCTACAACGCCTGCAACACTCAGCAGGCTAGCCATGAAGGTATGGCCTAATCTTCTAAATAGTTCGACTTGTGCGTTACGTAGCTCAAATTTTTTCATCATACGTTGCACTGTCACCGAGTTTTAAACTATATTTCAGGTTTCAAGTTCCTAGATATCCAGGAAGTTAGTTAAAAGTCGATTGCAAGATTTCCAATTTAAAACTAGTTTTCTTAATATCTCGATCCATGCGCCACCTGCCGGAATTTTTTAAATAAAATATTGTATCGTCACCGGGTTCTCACTTACGGTCCAACTTTCATGTCCCTAGCTCATAGGGAAGTTACTTGAAAATCGATCACAAGATTCCCCCCGTTTTTAAAGGATTTGCAATTATCTTGACTAGCGCACCACCTAGCGGAACTTTGTTTTCTATAAGTTGTACTGTCACCAGGCTCTAACTAATTGCCGAGTTTCAAGTCTCTAGGTAACCGGGAAGTTAGCTAAAAATGGATTAGAAGATTCCCAAATTAAAATTTGTTTTCTTACTATCTCGATCCGCGTGCCACCTAGCAAATTTTTTTGATCAAATGTTGCATTGTCACCGGGTTCTGACACATGGCCCAATTTTCAAGTTTCTAGCTCACCGGCAAGTTACTCAAAAATCGATCGCAAGACTCCACTCGTTTTTCAGGGATTTGTAGTTAGCTCAATTAGCACGCCACCTAGCGGAATTTTGTTTCCCATAAATTGTGTCGTCACTGGGCCTCGAACTATGTGCTAAGTTATAAGTGCCTAGGTAACCGGGAAGTTAATTAAAAATGGATTGAAAAATTCCCAAATTAAAATTAATTTTCATAATATCTCGATCCATGTGCCACCTAGCGGAACTTTTTTCATAAAATATTGCATTGTCACCGGGTTCTGACTCACAGCCCAAGTTTGAAGTCTCTAGCTCACCGGTAAGTTACTTAAAAAGCTATCGCAAGATTCCCTGCGTTGTTTAGGGATTTTCAGCGATTTTCGTTTATCCCTACTCGTCTGCCACCTGGCGGCATTTTGTTTAACAAAAATTGTAGTGCCATCGACTCGCAAACTATGTGCTAAGTTTCAAGTCTTTGGATCACCGAGAAGTTAGTTAAAAGTCGATCGCAAAATTTCCGTTTTAAAATTAATTTTCTGTATATTTCGATCCGTGCGCCACGTAGCGAATTTTTTTTTCACCTGCATTGTAATGTCTCTTAGATCTGAACTATGTTCTAAGTATCAAGTGTCTAGCTCAACGGGATGTTATCGAAAAATACTTTTCCGTGGGTCAAAAATTCGTATGGAAATGAGGGGACAGACATGAAAGCGGCTTAATATAAAGGTAAAAAAAAAAAATTAAAAAAAAAATCAAATTGGATTTTAAACTTTTAATGTAATTTTTGGACTTAAAATGGTATATTAAATTTTTTAACTCTATTTCATTATCTTATATTTTGTCTTGGCATTTAATTTAATTGTTTTATTTTAAGTTTTAATTGTTTTATTTGCTTTTAGTCTTAAAAGGAAAAATCTACCTTTACTTTTTATTACGTTTTAGATGAATAGTAGTATAGTTTAAGTTTTCATTAAATTTTTAACTTCAAAAATACGAGTTGGGATTTACTTTTATTTCATATTTGGCAAGAATATTTAAAGTCTACTTTAAGTTTTTCTCTAATTTTTTATTAAAATTATAGTTTTCATAAAATAAATCCAAAACGTACAGATTCCTAATTAATTTTTTACTAAAATAGTAAAATTTCGCTTTAAACTTATATTTAATTTTTAACTCAAAAATCAACAGTCCAAAATAATTTTTTTTTGTGTTTTCTTACAGAAGGAATGTTAAGCTTTTTTTTTTAATTAATAAATGTTCCGCTTAATCTTCTATTTTAATTTTTTACTAAAAAAAACAACCTCAATTTTAATTTTTATATAGTTTTTAACATAAAAAAGATATGCCCAACTTAAATTCTTATTTAATTTTTGATTTAAAAAATGAGAGATCGGCTTTATCTTCTCTATCAATTTGACTTAAAAAGAAAAGTTCAGTTTTGTCTTTTATTTCAGTTTAAGTAAAATTCTAGCTTTTTTAATTCAGTTCTCGATTTAAGTAATAAAAGTCTACTTTAAGCTTTTTTTTATTTTTGATATAAAAGAAAAAAGTCCACTTCAAAGTTTTTATTTAATTTGACTAAAAAAAGAAAAATTCACTTTCGACATTTATTTCATTTTTGATTCAAAAAATAGAACTCGATAATAAAATGAAATAAATAAAAATGAAAGAAAATAAAGTATAAAGAGAAAAAAAATAAAAAAAAGTAAAATAAAATAAAATAAAATAACATAAAATAAAATCAACTAAAATAAAACCAAATATAAAATACGATAAAATATAGTGAAAGAATAAAATAAAATAAATTAGAATAAAATGAGACAATGCAAAATAAAATAAATAATAAAATATAATAAATTAATACAAAATAAAACAAAACAAAATAAGGTTAAATAAAATAAAATAAAGTAAAAAAATAAAGTAAAATAAAAAAAAAAAAAAAAAAAAAAAAAAAAATAAAAATAAAAAGAAATAAAAAAAAGAATATAAAAAAAATTTAACTAAATAAACTACAATAAAAGAAAATTATACTAAATAAAATAAAATAAATTAAAATAAAATAAAATATAATATAATGAAACAAAATAAAATAAAATAATAAAAGAAAGTATTATAAATTTAATTAATTTGGAAAGGAAAAAAAAGAAGGGAACGAAAGGACTGGAAAGGAAAGTAAAGGAAAGAAAACGAAAGGAAAGGTAGCGTACTAGAGTATTTTAGTATCCTTACTTACTTACTTACTTAATTGGCGCTTAACCGTTTAAACGGTTATGGCCGTCCGCTTTCCACCTGGTCCTCTCAACGGAGTGGGGGCCGCCCTCTATCTCTGCTTCCATAGGCGGGTTCCGCTGGAAACACTTTCTTGGCCGGAGCGTCATCTTTCATTCGCATAACATGGCCTATCCAGCGCAGCCGCTGCGGTTTAATTCGCTGGACTATGTTGATGTTTGCGTAAAGCTCGTACAGCCCATCGTTAAATCTTCTTCGGTACTCGCCATCGCCAACGCGTAGTGGTCCATAAATCTATCGAAGAACTTTTCTCTCGAACACTCCCAGAGCCGCTTCATCTGCTGATGTCATGGTCCATGCTTTTGCCCCATATAGCAGGACGAGTACCATAAGTGACTTTTCGTTTGCCGAGAGAGGACTTTACTTTTCAATTGTCTACCTAGTCTAAAGTAGCATTTATTGGCAAGAGTGATCCTTTGCTGTATTTCAGAGCTGATGTTGTTGCTAGTATTGACGCTGGTTCCCAAATAAACGAAGTCTTTTACTATTTCGAAATTATGGCTGCCAACAGTAGCATGGTTGCCAAGGCGCATATGCGCTGACTCTTTGCTCGATGACAGCAGGTACTTCGTTTTGTCCTAATTCACCACAAACCCATCTTTACCGCTTCTTTTTCCAGTTTGGAGTAAGCAGAACTAACGGCGCGGGTGTTTAGGCCGATGATATCAATGTCATCAGCATACGCCAGTAATTGCACGCTTTTATAGAATATTATTCCAGAGCGGTTAAGTTCTGCTGCTCGTATAATTTTCTCCAGTATCAAATTAAAGAAATCGCAGGATAGGGGGTCACCCTGTCTGAAACCTCGTTTAGTTTCGAAAGGCTCGGAGAGGTCTGACTGAGCTGATGGTGTTGCTCAACGTCATTTTGCACAGCTGTATAGGTTTTGCGGGGAAAGCAAATTCAGACATAGCGGCATATAGGCAGCTTTATTTCGTGCTGTCGAAGGCGGCTTTAAAATCGACGAAGAGGTGATGTGTGTCAATTCTTTTTTCGCGGGTGTTTTCCAAGATTTGGCGCATTGTGAAAATCTGGTCGATGGTAGATTTATCAGGTGTGAAGCCGCACTGAGAAGGTCAAATCAGTTGATTCATGGTTGGCTTCAATCTTTCGCACAATACATTTGAAAAGACCTTACATGCGATATTAAGAAGGCTGATTCCGCGATAGTTGGTGCAGTTTGCAGTATCCCCCCCACTTCCGTCTGCCGCTGAATTTTTGGGTAAAATTTTCGGGAGTTATTCCTGGTGGCTAGCAGCTCAAGCTCCTCGCACTCACGCCTTTCTGCCTCTGCTTTTTTCTTCCTGAAAAGACGTATCGCTTCCCTTTTTAACTCGCGGTAGTGTTCACACTCCTCTTGTTGCGCTCGCTTTTAACGTAGCCCCGTAGGCAGCATCTTTTCTTTCGGTTGCAACGCGGCATTTTTCATCGTACCAGTTGTTTTTCCGTGGCCCCGGTAACCAACTTGTTTCTCGGCGGCAGTACGAAGTGCTTTGGAGATATGCTCCCACTGCTCCAGTATTCCTTCAGGCTGAGTTGTGCTCTCAGAGACCAGGTGTGAGAGTCGAGTTGCGAAATCATTGGCAGTCTGTTGCGATTGCACCCTTTTGACGTCCAGCTTTCTTTGTTTTTTTTTGTTCATTGGTTTTAGCCGCGCAGAGGCGGGTGCGTATTTTGGATGCGACGAGATAATGGTCCGAGTCGATGTTAGGTATTCGGATCGTGCGCACATCTAAAATACTGGAGGCATGCCGTCCGTCTATCACAACGTGATCGATCTGATTGCGAGCATTTCGATCGGGGGACAGCCATGTAGCTTGATGTATATTTTTATGCATGAACCTCGTGCTGGATATGACCATGTTTCGAGCACCGGCAAAGTCAATCAGCCTCAGTCCATTAGGAGAAGTTTCATTGTGTAGGCTGAACTTTTTGACTGCAGGACCAAAAACACCTTCTTTGCCCACCCTGGCGTTAAAGTCGCCAGGCACGACTTTTATATCATGGCGGCGGCAGCGCTCGTATGTGCATTCTAATTGTTCATAAAAAGCGTCTTTCACCTTATCGTCTTTCTCCTCTGTCGACTTTTATTCGGATATCGGCGAGACGCTCTTCCACAAGCGTGAACGCCAATACTTGGCGAAAAGTCTCTCTCCCACCACGAATACGACGCCGAAACTGCGCTTATTTGTATGTCCACTCCAATAGTTGTCACAATTTTTAATTTTCTTTCTTCCTTGCTTCGTCCAGCGCATTTCTTGGATGGCGGTGATGTCAGATTTTGCTTTGACGAGGACATCAAGCAGCCGGGCATCTGCACCAATACCATTCAGGGAGCGGACGTTCCAGGTGCAATCCCTCAATTCATTGTCCTTCAAAGGTTTGCCATGGGCGTCATCAATAGAGAGTGTTTTTTTATCCGAGGCTTGTTGTTGCTTTTCATTGGAGTATGGTTTGACGTGGCGGGTCCGAAACCCAGCGCACAAGCCGCTCAGCGGGGGTGAAAATATTATTTGCACGTTTATATAGCGAGCCGCTTGCTCCAATACCTGCTTACAGCTGCACCTAGTGGTGAACAGACGCTGCCGATGGTGGATCCCCCGGCTAGCCCTTAAACCGGTTATGTCAGAGTGGCCTA
Source organism: Eurosta solidaginis (assembly GCF_040869045.1). NCBI lineage: Eukaryota > Metazoa > Arthropoda > Insecta > Diptera > Tephritidae > Eurosta > Eurosta solidaginis. The sequence continues at coordinate 40,275,467 of NC_090321.1, read as the reverse complement.
GCCAGGTTGTCACCTTCCCGCATTAGCTCACCACTAAACGGATGTTTAGTGGCTACCCAGAGGACACTTGGCCGCAAGCGACCGGAAGTAGTGAGCTGCTTTAACCGCATGCAAAATAACCGCTCGGGCCCCATTTTCGTGGACTTCTACACATGGCTCCACCCTTCTTCCAGATACCTAATATTGAAATAATTTGCATTTTGTATAAAAATTTCGAAAATAACTCGAGGTTTTGCTCCCTGCATAAGCAACAGCAATTTCGGATTACTAAACGAAGAAAAACAAGTGAAAATAAACTGAAATAGAAATTTTGCTACGCATTGAATGGCGAGGGAGTTGAAGTAATGCAAAATTACTAAAAACTGTAAAGGTGTATTATGACATGGTTTATATGACAAAAATAAAGGTGAAATATAGAATAAGCACGCACAAAACGATAACGTGTTGGCGACAAATGGGAAATGTCTCTTTTTTTGGTTGCGTCTTTTGGGCTGCAAATGAGTTATGTAAGGCGTTAGTTATAAAGTGGAATTTTGTGAAAGAAATTCTGCTGTGGGAGTGCATATAACGCCTTTGTTGTAAATATATGGTACATTAGTTTCGTTATAAAAATAAATACAAAAAAAACGTAAAGTATACCCTAATCAACATAAAAAATAAAATGGGGTGAACAAGTGTTTTTATGCACAGAAAACGTTGGCTTCAAGTCATGCTAAGTTGGAGTTGACTTTTACAAATTCATAAAATAAGGCATTTTCTAAAATGTTGAGATAACAGTTGTTGCTTTTGTAGCGATAACGGCACTTCCCGAAGGTTTTTTGGGGACTGTTATCGATGTTGATAGTCCTTTGCTGGATGTAGATCAGGAACGTTACTGTAATAAATAGCATTCAGGTATGAGCCCAACCATATCGGGAACAATTTAATATGACCACTTTGAACCTTCTAGGCCATACATTTCTAGTTTTCTGAGGATTCAAAGCCTCGGGTGCCAAAGAAACAGTATACGCCACGGGTAGATGAGGTCGTCAGTTGGGTTAGAGAAGCTATAAATTGCGCTGCCATCGCCTTGAAAGGGTTGCGCTACACAACCCTTCAAGTCAATTGGTTGTTTTAGTTGTCTCTTACGACGAACATTTCTGTATCTAAATACCCATCCATCCGATTAGCTTTGAAAAGGAAATATCGGGGTCAAGTTGGCGGTGTTCTCTTGTTCTTTAAAAAATAGTATGTGGCACTTTTCCTGTTGACGAAATTATACCTTTTTTGAGATAATTATGACTATGATCCTTATGCGATACATAGGAGGTCATATTCACACCACCCTTCATATATGCATATAACTATGCATAATACTCCAATACTTCTCCTTTTCGTTTTCCCTAGCTATAATCCTACATACAATTTTTTTTTGCACCTATTTTATTTCATGATTTCATTTTAGAAATATATTATTTATGACATTGTTCCACTTAAAATGTTTACAAGTAGTGCGTAATACTATTGTTTATTGTTGTATTTGTTGTTATTCTTATGTTTTTGTGCTATTGTGCATATCAAGCAATTTTCTATTTTCTGTTTTCGTTGATTGTTGTTTATTATTGTCATAAAGGTAGCATTGATGACAGCATAACCAATGCCAAAGCTCTGCCTTATTTTGTTACTTACACACTATTTTTTTTCTGCCAACAACAACACATATGTACACTTTAGATTGAGTAAACCCACTCTATCGAAAGGCGGAATAAAAAAATTTTTTTTTGGGAACATAAGACATTAGTTTTCATTCAGCATTACCCGTCAGCTCTTTTCTGAGCACATAAAGGGAGAAAGTCCGTTTGGTAGCCACGGTACATTTGACGGATATGATTTCAAGACTGATGGATTTGGGCTATCTGGGAACCAAATTACAAGCAAAAACAATGTCAGCTTAGAAATAAAACAGGGAATCACTCTTGCTATCAAGTGCTACTTTGCACTGAGAGGGCAATTGCAGTAAATTAAATGTGATTAAAAAGCCACCAAACTTGTTAAAATATCTAAAGCGGTATCCAGAAGGTATTACCATGCCGATGCTTGAAAACCTTGGCAATGAGGGATTCAACTATCTAGCGCATGTCTTCAACCTGTATTTGTCCACTTTCGTGGTGGTGGGCTGCTAACGTAGGAAAATCATATCGTCCAATATCTCTCTCGCCAGAAGCGGAGATACTCGTAGCCATACTACTCCACTATTTCACAGCAAACATGCGACTTGCCAATCATCAGCATGGTTTTCGAGAAAATTAAGTAGCACCACCAGCGCACTAAACGTCACCAAAACACAGATCAATTGCGGATTGAATCAAGAACCCAAACACAGGATAGTACTCAAAGCGGTTTTGATGCAGTTTCTCCCCGAAGGCTTTGGGAAGTGATGTCGATGTGATGGTCCTTTGCCGGATATAGATCCGGTAGGCTCCGGTAACACAGCACCATTAAGGCCACATTAAACCTTCAGCCCTGTCAAAACACCGCTCTCAGAAACGCCACGGGTTGCCTTCTTATATTCCCAGAATACCATCTACACAGTGAGGCGAGGGTACTTCTCACGAGGGAGAGAAATGAGTTGCTGTGCAAACAGTTACTATTGAATACCCCGAAACCTGGGTATGCCAATAGACAACTGATTGAAGAGGTCCTGCTTCCCAGGGACTTAAGAACCATATACGCAAGTATTACGAGAAAATTCGGCGCCTGCGAGTTCAGCCGTAAGTGGAAGAAAAGCGGCCCTCAGTGATATCAAAAAAAAAAAGGCGTCGGACATCTATACCAGGAATTGCCCGGCGAACTCCGTTCTTAAAGTTAAACACCCTTAGCTCGCGGCAGAGGAAACCAACCTCCCCACTCGAGCTCAACTTTGATCTGGATACTGTAACAGTTTAATTTCTTACCTATCCAGAATCAACCCCGACATACATAATGTATGTCCTGCCTGTAACCTGCCCCCACATTACACCAATAATCTTTTCAATTGCAATATGGAACCAACGCCACGAACACCCCTTTCTCTCTAGTTCAGTTTCTTATCTGATTTGTGGCTGGTCGCACCTGTTGGATGCGGCGAAGCACTGCAACAACAACAACCAAAAATGATCAACTAAAATCATTTGAAGAGACTTGCAAATGACAGTATTGAACCCTAACACATTTTCTTATGACGGAATTTTTTTTTGAAAATTATCCCTAAAACTAACAAAATTTGTACGACGCCTTCATTACGCCCATATAAAACGATAATATTTCATCCTTTCATCTTTATTAATAGGCGCTTGCCAAACTATGTGTAGTAGTATGTATGTGATGTATGACGTATGTATGCGATGTATGACGAGGTGCAACAACTCGACCTTTCGGGATGCACGCAAATTGTCGGCTACGCAGATGACATAGTCGTGCTAGCTGTCGTAGAGAAACTTGATCTGCTCCAAGCATTATGTAATGACGCTGTAGGAAAAACAAAGGAATGGCTGACGAACATGTGGCTGGAGGTGGCTAGCATTAAGACAGAAATGGTTTTGATGAGTTCAAAGCAGACTATTGATGAGTTAGTCCTAAGCATATTTAGGAGTCAACATTGAATCAAAACCAACTTTTAAGGAGCACTTAAGGACGGTGGGAGAGAAAGTTTCTTGAGTTATGACGGTTGGAAGAATCGAGGAAAAGATGATGGACCTTCATGTTAGTTAATAATATAGCAGAAGTGTACGAGCGGAAGCACGGCGAACGAAACTACCACATCTTGCGGATATTGATTGAGCATTGCGGTTTGGGATGGAGAAGGAACTTTGATGTCCACATTGTCCCTTTAGATTGGAAAACACAGAACACCTAATGTTTTATTCCCCTCGGTTTCACGGCAAAAAACTCTCTGTACACATAGTTTTTGGAAATGAGCCTTTCATTAGGAATTTAGTTCTCCTAATGTGCAGAAACATACATTGTTTGACTGCAGGAGTAAAAGTGCCTTTCTAGTGATGACGCGATTGATGCACGCGGAAAGTGGGTGCAGAGAAATGCGAAGAATGGTATATAAGATACCTTTCAACAACACAACATCGCTTATGCCATGAACCTCATAGGCCCTCTGTATCTAATCTCGAAATTATGGACGGTGTCAAAGGAAGATGAGATGACACCTGGAGCAGCAAAGAAAATAAATATTTGGTGCAAGGAAACCGAAGCAGAGGAAGGCGGCTATCACCAGTGAGTTGGGAGCAAAAGGCGAAGAGAGATTTTCGTTTCCTTTGTGCTCCAACTTGTTGACAATTATCGCAGAGCAGAAACGATTAAGCAGCAGCCCAATTCGCTTATACGACTTACCACCAACTTACGAACGATGAGGATGATTATGACGTAATTATAAGACATTAACCTTCGAAGTATCAATTACAGTCTAAAGTTCACATACAAGCGATTGAACTTGTCCAACTTGTTGACCGTATTAAAAGAGGCGGACGCTAAGGTCAATGTGTCATATCAAAGAGACGTAAATATTTAAACATATTGGCAAATGCGAAGAAAAATGGCCTAAGTAGGATAACGTAGGAGCTAAGTAGCTCTTGCTCGTTTTGAAGTTCAATGACATCACCTTCCTAGAAATAAATGTCAGAGTTTACTGACAGCTGATTCGGTTTGTCATAAATGAAAAGTGCTTGCTGATAGAAAAAAGGTAAAGAGTAAAGTAAAGGAAAGGCCATCTCTTTAGCTGAGGGGAGCGTGCAAATATGCGTGTGTGACGAAGTGGCCCACCTAAAACAAATGCAGCTACTCTGCAAAAGAGGACGACGAACTTAGCTTTTGTCTAGTGAATAATCTTGTAGGGTTAGATAGACTTATGTTTTTCCTTCGGAGCACGTTTTTCTCTGGTCTGAGCAAAAGTAAAGAGAAAATATTCAAAAGCTTAGCTTGTGCATGCCGTGATGTACAAGTGTGGTTTATATTGCTGGAATTGGCTTACACTGAGAAAATGTTAAAAGGTTATGAGCATCCAATACCATTTTCGGGGGATTTTCGCACTTGTGTCTGCTTCACAAACAACACTTAAGTCTTCATATTTTGCTTCGCTATTCAGAATGTATTGTGTAGGAGGTCTTACTTACTCAATTTGCGTTTAACTGTGTACGTCGCTTGTTTGCTGCGCTTTGAAACACCGAGGGCCTTTAAACAAGTGTGCGCTTCCATCTTCTTCTGCTTTCGTAGAAGGGTTCGGAAATGAATACCTTCTGGGATGGATCAACCTTTTCATCAGTATAACATGGCCTCGCCAGAACAGCTCCTGGGTTTTGATTCACTGAAATTAGTTGACGTCTGCACAAAGCTCGTACTGCTCATATCAAAACTTTCTTCGGCACTTACAGTCAGCAAGGCGTTGGGGTTGGAGCTCACACATCCGAAAAGAGGACTACATGCCCTACTTGTGTTTATAAAAAAATCGGCTTGCAAAAGGGCTTCATCAGTTTTGAGGGCCAGCCAAAACTGGAGAAGCGAATTTCAGCTTTAAACTTTAACTGAAATTTATTTCACGGGCTACTGTTTCCTTTACTATATTTGTTAGTAAGATTGCTAGCCACCTCTATGGTAGCAAGGCGTTTACACAGACTATTAAGTCTCATGTCTTCATGGTCTCATGAGTTACATTAGGTACAGCTGTAGACGTATGTTATCAGCTCGTTTGCTCCCAGGGAGAAAACTAGAATTTATCTCCTTGAAGTTGCGTTATGTTTCCAAGTTTTGGAATAAGGTTAAACCCACCTTCATTCCAAATGAGGAGCTCTCATTTTAAAAACGTTGGAGACCCCGATTGATCTACACATACGAAGCATAATTCCTTTAGGTAGGTATCAGTTTCAGAAAAGGTTTGTTGTAAAAGGAAGTGCACTGAAACCGCCTTAAATACTGTTGTCAAATTCATTGAAGCAATGCATCTGGTCCTCATGAAACTCAGATACATTAGCTGGAAAAAGAATCCCTCACCCACAGCTTCGGCATCGGTAACACACAAACGCAGCGAAGCAGACAGCCGGTTAACTTTGTAAATACAAGTAGCAATAGTGAACGGCAAGTTCTGGCTCTTGGGAACTCCATTGAGAGCCGGTTATCAGATATGGTCACGGAACAACTAATGACGAAATAAACCCTAGCTTCAGCCTGCGAGCAGGTGTGCCAAGAGTGCAGACGATTAATTGCGTGGACGGCTTCTCAACGCAATTTCCCGAGTAGGCCGGGTGATCGGACGTAATCGACGAGACCAAACTCGATCGTGGCAACAGCCGTTAAAGATCATTCGGATGACTGGGCATATCGACATCTCCAGAGTCTGTAATACGGATTTTTAAGGGCAGGAGCCGATAGTGGATGCCATAATGGACTTTGCCATTTGCTTTCTGTTATATAAATGTGGGCCTATGGTCAGCTTAGAAAGTTCAGGTGCTGAGATTCTTCTTACTGGCCCGTGGCCACGGCCGATAAAAACCATTTTCATACCGCAGCATATCGACATCTCCAGAGTCTATAATACGGATTTATTAGGGCGGGAACACGCGAACAGACGGTGGATGCCATTATGGACTTTGCCCTTTGCTTTCAGTCATGCTCTGGAGCCGGGCACAGCCAATATTAATACTCTGGATATCATTAGCTATGCTAGGTACCCAGAGGATGGAAAGGTGGAAAATTTGTCATTGGGCAGGAAAGCTGGTAGGTTTTTGCCAGTTTTAGTTAAGGAAAGGGAAGAGAAAATGGTAAAGATTGTGATATAAACTGAAAGGGTTCTTGTTTTTTTAAATTCGCAGGCAAATTAAAGATCACGCGGAAAGTTCCTTCCGACGCTTTAGAAACAAATGTGTTGTAACGAATTTAGTGCAAATCCTCTTATTTGCCCTTCTGCTAACGTTCGAATCACTAAACTGTTGAATAAATAACTCCACTATTCAATAATGCAAAATGGCCTTTATTAAAGTTCTTCACAATATCACTACTATTGCTCGCCAGATAGCGTCTTAAATCAAACTGATTCTCGTGCCTCTACTGTTGCTGCCTTTTATACTCTGTGATTTTTCGTTCGCATCTTCTAGGCGCTTTTATTTCCAGAATCTACTAGTTGGCCATCAGCTATAAAATTACTACGTTTATAGCTTCTCATACGCGCGTGTATGTGTGAACACAATTATAATTGCATACTTTCGGGAGCATCTCAGATAAGATATCTGCATCTGTTTGTGCGTCTCTTCTCCGCTGCGTGTAGACATATGATTAATTTAATGATGTGCATACAAGTCACTGCTTAGCATCAGCTTAGAGATGATAGTATCCCTTATTGTTGCTAATATTCGTGACAGTATGTTTAACCTTTCCTCAAGACAATCAGAAATCCGGCATTCGTGCAAAAATTATTTATTTAAATGAAATGATGGAGAGTGAAAAAAATAAATGTGCGGGACTAGAGCAAAAGTTAGAAGTGAGCGAACAAACAAAAAACTTTTATATGTATAAGAGAGTGATATAAAGACGTAAAATTTATCATAAATACGCATGCATACGAGCTTGTATACGTATACGTTTACTCGTATCCAATGCCTTCCAACTCTAGCTCTAGTATTCCTTCGCTGTATACGCTTAAGGTGCCAATAACCACATTTAGGTTCTTTTATACTTACATCCTTTTATTTCAACTACTCACGTATATTTGCATGGCATTTGTATCTAAGCATGGCCATAAATATTTTTGTTTTATTTATATGTTTGCATGTATAGTTATTTGAAAAAATGTGTTGACAGCCATTTTATTTTCGCATATATTTCTTCTACCTTTTCACATACCACAGACATTTTGACACATTCATAAACAATGTTCAGTTTTATAAATTTGACTTTTTATGCACTCGAACCCATGGCCATTTCCATGTGAGCTGAGTACCTATATATTATACCTTGAGGCACATAAATTATATGCTGGAACGAGTCAAGAAATCTTTTGAGGAGCCACTAACCTCAAAGCAACTGCCAATCAGCAGGATTAAAAAAATGGGAGCCGTCGCTCACCGAATGACTCCGGGAGGATTCCGACGTAGTCCCTAAAATCATCTCGAAATGAAACACAAATGAGCCTAGGGAGCCCTCGAAGTGAGGTCCTATTGACACTTAAGTAAACCCTAAATGACCCCGAAGGTTTGCGAGGGAGTGCCCAAAATTACCTTGGAGTGACCTTGGAGTGACCTTGCAGTGAACCCGAATTGACCCTGAGATGACCCTTGGAGTGTCCCCAAAATCATACGAAATGTCCCCCAGTGACCAAAGTAGGATCCCAAGAGTGTTCCAAAAATCATCCCGAAAGTACTTCAGATGTACATCCACGGAGTCACCGAAGTCATCCCGAAATGAACTCCACAACGAACCCGGAAAGATCCCGTGGAGTCCAAAAATCATCTACTAATTACCACCAAGTAGATCCGGGAGAACCCCGAGAGAGTCCCCAAAATCAACCCGATATTGCCACGTAGGACCAAAAATGGCGCCCAAATTACCCCAAGAGGACCTAAGTCATCCCGAAAACTTCCGAAAATGACCTCGGGAAGACCCTGGGAGAATCCCCCAAATTATCACCAAAAGACCCCCGGCAGAGACCCGAGGGGGTTCAAAAATCATTCCGAAATGAGCCCGGGAAGATTCCGTAGGATTTCCCGAAATTAGCTCCAAATTTCTTCAGGACGACATCGAGGAAACCCCAAAATCATTCCGAAATTACCCCTGTATGACGCTGGGAGGACCACTGGCGGTAGATTCAGTAAGTGTGAGATACTTCTTCTTGATATAATTTGTATGAAAGAAAAATGTAAATTTCAAAGCCTACACTTACTGAATACAACCTCTGTAAAGGCCCCGAAATCATCCCAAAATTACCCCCAAATGATCCCGAGGAAATCAACAAATTATGCCCAAATGACCCGGGAAGACCCTGGATCGGGATGGAAGACAATCGCACTCTCGATTGCGCATTGAGACCAGTCGCCACACTGTACACACTACTGCGTATAATGTAAAGCGTGGAGACAGTTCGCTAGGCCCGATATCGATTTTACGTTCGCCTATAGAAGTTTCACATAAAAAAGTGTTTATAGGAATAATTTACCCACATTTCTTATCAAATTTTGTTTAGAGATGAACCGGTTTCAGCGTTACGCTCTCTTCAGTGTCAATTAGTCGCCCTGTCGGAAGATTAACAAAACCTGTCCTGTTGTATGGCTCGGAATCAAAGACGGTGTCGAGAGAAGATGAGATGGCACTTTTAGTGTTCGATAGAAAAGTCCATGGCCCTGTCCGTTATTCCGGCGGCGAGTGTCGATAGAGGTATAGTGATAAACTTTATGATATTTAAGCAGATGCAACGATAGAGCGGGGAATAAAAGCCCAAAGACTTCGATGGCTAGGTCATGTTATCGATTCCGTTATATTATTTAGTCGATAACGCAGTTTCGAAGCAAAGGAAGCAGGCGACTTAGACTGAATTGGAAAAGGCAGGTGGAGGAAGACTTGACTTTCCACGGTGCTCGCAATTGGCGTAAGTTATCGCAAAACATGGATAGCTGGCGTGAATTGTTAGGAAACGGCCAAAATCGCTTAGGAGGCTTAGAGCCAATTAACGATGATAATATCGTGGTACAAATGTTGCAGGAAGCGATCATAGAATGGCTTAAGATGACCATAGATATGAATCTAGTTTCGCGCCTTGAAGGGCTGTAACTTACTCACTTACTTAATTGGTGTCTAACCGTTTAAACGGTGATGGCCATCCAACAAGGCGCCCACTCACTTCTTCACTCTGCTAACTGGCGCCAATTGGTCACACTAAGAGAGTTTAATTCGTCTTCCACCTGGTACTTCAAGCGGAGTGGGAGCCGCTCTCTTCATCTGAAGAGCTGTTAGCATCGTTGTTCTACAAAAAACGGGGAAGACCAGTAGTTGGCACTCTGTAGACTACAGATAAATGGTCTTGCGACCCATCTTCTTGTCAAAACCCTTGGGAGATGAGTATATAAAATCAAATATGGACAAAAAATTGTTCGCGAGGTCAGTACCTGGAGGAGCGGTAAAAAGTTACCAGATCTGTACTGAGTTATTTTTAAACGTAAGTCCAGTTACTTTATTGGGGGGTCTACATTTGGACGCCAAACGAATTAGGGTAACACTATGGACACTACGAGCACTTTAAATGCATACAAGGACACTTGGCTTTATGACAGCTTGAAATGGTCACAATACTAATTCACTTAATTACCTTACTTAATTCGATTTTATCGCCATTTGGGAAGTTTCTGTTTGAGCCTATGACCATTTTTTGAAAAAGATTATAGCCATATACAGAAATTTAAGAACAGCACAAAAACGAAGAAACTTCCATAGGATGGGTGGTAACACGTGTAGTTGAATATGTTCTTCTTATTTTGGCCGATGAGGATTCCGGCCCAGTTTTAAATTCGATTTTGTAATTTAATGGAACCAAAATAACGAAAAGAAGCGCCGTATGCGAAAATCTATATAAATAAAAATTATTTGGTGTGCGTTAGTCTCGCTAAATCTCAAAAAAGGCTTGACCTAATGGAATAAGTTATGGAGAAACAAGTAAGGAAGGCTAAGTTCGGGTGTAACCGACCATTACATACTCAGCTGAGAGCTATGGAGACAAAATAAGGAAGCCTGGAATGTGTTTGTATGACATGTGTATCAAATGAAAGGTGTTCATGATAATTAAAACGTTGTGGGCCTTCGTTCTATAGGTGGTCGCCTTTTCGAGATATCGCCGTAAAGGTGGACCAGGGGTGACTCTAGAATATTTTTGTACGATATGGGTACCAAATTAAAGGTATAAATGAGGGTTTTAAAAGGGAGTGGTGGTAGTTGTATATGGACCAGGGTGACCCAGAACATCATCTGTTGGATAACGCTAATTTATTTATATATGTAATACCACGAACAGTATTCCTGCCAAGATTTCAAGGGTTTTTTTATTTCGCCCTGCAGAACTTTTCATTTTCTTCTACTTAATTTGGTAGGTGTCACACCCATTTTATAAAGTTTTTTCCAAAGTTATATTTTGCGTCAATAAACCAATCCAATTACCATGTTTCATTCCTTTTTTCGTATTTGGTATAGAATTATGGCATTTTTTAATTTTTCGTAATTATCGATATCGAAAAAGTGGGCGTGGTCATAGTCGGATTTCGGCCATTTTTTATACCAATTCAAAGTGGGTTCGGATAAGTAAGTGAACTGAGTTTAGTAAAGATATATCGATTTTTGGTCAAGTTATAGTGTTAACGGCCGAGCGGAAGGACAGACGGTCGACTGTATATAAAAACTGGGCGTGGCTTCAACCGATTTCGCCCTTTTTCACAGAAATAAGTTATCGTCCTAGAATTTAAGCCCCTACCAAATTTCACAAGGATTGGTAAATTTTTGTTAGACTTATGGCATTAAAAGTATCCTAGACAAATTAAATGAAAAAGGGCGGTGCTACGCCCATTTTTAAATTTTCTTTTATTTTTGCATTTTGTTGCACCATATCATGAATGGAGTTGAATGTTGACATAATTTACTTATATACTGTAAAGATATTAAATTTTTTGTTAAAATTTTACTTAAAAATTTTTTTTTTTAAAAGTGGGCGTGGTCGTTCTCCGATTTTGCTAATTTTTATTAATCACACATATAGTAATAGGGGTAACGTTCCTGCCAAATATCATCATGATGTCTTCAACGACTGTCAAATTACAGCTTGCAAAACTTCTAAATTACCTTCTTTTAAAAGTGGGCGGTGCCACGCCCATTGTCCAAAATTTTACTAATTTTCTATTCTGCGTTCAACTCACCTACCAAGTTTCATCGCTTTGTCCGTATTTGGTAATGAATTATCGCACTTTTTCGATTTTTCGAAATTTTCGATATCGAAAAAGTGGGCGTGGTTATAGTCCGATATCATTCATTTTAAATAGCGATTTGAGATGAGTGCCCAGGAGCCTACATACCAAATTTCATCAATATACCTCAAAATTTACTCAAGTTATCGTGTTAACGGACGGACGGACGGACGGAAATGGCTCAATCAAATTTTTTTTCGATCCTGATAATTTTGATATATGGATGTCTATATCTATCTCAATTCCTTTATACCTGTACAACCAACCGTTATCCAATCAAAGTTAATATACTCTGTGAGCTCTGCTCAACTGAGTATAAAAAGGAGAAAAATGGAAGAGAAAGTAGAAGATAATGGGATAGACCGTTAAGACGGAAGAGGGGAAGGGAGTGGGGGTGGGAGTGAGAGTGAAACTCGGAGAGTGTGAGAGGGAATGTGAATGGAATTGGGAGTGGCAGAGGAATTGGATAGGAGGGTCAATGGGAGTGGGATTTGGAGTGGGAGTTGAAGCGGGAGAGGAATTGGGAGTGAGAAAATACTTTGTCGAACTAGTTGCATTAGAAGTACATACGTCAGAACTAAATATTTTGTTTACATACTTCCATTTTTTAAACAAACTTAACAGCTAAACAACGATGAAAAAAAATCAGAAAAAGGTGAAAAATATTTACAAAAATTTTACAGGTTCAATAAAGATGAAAAGAAAGTTGATGTGACGACAACAAAAGCAATTATGTGACTTGAACTGCCTGAAGTTGTTTTTTGCTTGAGTTAATTTGCTGATAGAAATGCTGTTTGATAAGCATAAAGATGCGTAAATGGAAAATATTTCACTACATTTAGTATTTGTTTTAAAAACGCAATCTGCTTTTGAAACCTTTAGTTAAGCACATAAATAAATTAATATGTGGGAAGAAATTTAATTTGTTTGTTTTATAAGATTGCAATTAAAAGCTATAAATAAATGTTTTAAAAGTTTTGAAATGACTTGACTTTGCTTTTGAAAGTTTATTATGAAATTTAAATAGAAATATCATTAATTTTCATATTATTGAGCTGAGCAGTGTTTGTTGATATTGTTGTAAAATGAAAGACACTTTCTCCATCAATGACGTATCTAGGAGAGTAACATGTTATGTGGCGATTCTACGTCTTGATGAAGTAATTAATGCATGGATTTTCATTAAAGTATTGAAGTAGGTGATTGCGGTTATTGACAAAGACTCAAAGCAAAACTAATTAAATATTAAAAAAAAAAGTAATTAATAAATACAAATCTCCAACAAAACGGTTAAATATAGTATTGTGGCGAATATTAGCATCATTATGATGTTAGTAAATAATTAAAAAATTGCTTCTCTCGGTGAGCTAGACTCATCGTCCAAAATAGAAGAAGCAGTAGATCTTAGCAGCCTGTCAGGAGATTAAGGTAAGGTGCAAAAAGAAACCCTATTGGTGGAACCAAGAAATATCCAAGCAGAGCAAAAACAGCAGAAAACTGTTTAAGGAGGCTAAGCGCACTGGAATCTGGTCACAGTATAAGAGCGCCTTAAAATCTTTCAAGAAGTCTATCCAGAAGGCCAAAAGGGACTCCTGGAAGAAATTCACCAATGAATTCGAATAAATCTCAGAGGCCAATCGCCTACGAAAGGTCCTCTCCAAAAACCCCATACCTCCCAGCTGCATTCGCACAGCGGACGGAGAATGAGCCACTTCTATTACGGAAATTCTAGATACCCTGGTCAGCACTCACTTTCCAGGCTGCACCTCTCAAGCATACCTCTTAAACACGTTTCGACCCCTGGACCAGCGAAAAAGGAGTTACATGGGCAATCAAGTCCTTTAAACCCTTCAAATCTCCGGGAATGGATGGAATATTTCCCGCTGAATTAAAAGCTGCAAGCGATCTTATAAGCCTGCTGTTAGCTAAAATCTACAAGGCTTGTCTCAACCTGATCTATATCCCCACGGAATGGACCAAGACAAAAGTAGTCTTCATACCCAAAGGAGGCAGGATATCGTGCAACAGTCCAAAGGACTTCAGACCAATTAGTCTGACCTCCTTCCTTCTAAAAATTCTAGAACGATTGCTGGACGCCTATATTAGACGATCGGCAAATCTAGCACTAATTTCCAACAATTAACACGCCTACTCTAAGGGAAAATCCGTAGATACAGCTCTAAACGCTATAGTTACTAAGATAGAGAAGGGACTTGCCTAAAAAGAATTCACGCTGTGTTTCTTTCTCGATATAGAAGGTGCCTTCAACAACGTTCTCTCAGCAGCGGTCACAAAATCTCTACGTTCACTAGAAGAGCCTCTTGTGGAATTCGTCGAGCTCTTTCTAAACAAGAGGAGCATTATTTCTGAACTGGGCAACTCCTCGTTAAGAAGGTATACCAACAGAGGAACCCCCCAGGGGAGCGTTCTTTCTCCTCTACTATGGAACCTGATGGTGAACGCTCTGTTATCTATACTACAGCCCACCGGATGCCAAGTCATTGCATATGCCGATGACATAGCCTTGACAGTTAACGGCAAACATCTTCCGGTGCTTGGCGAACTCTTGAAATATGCTCTTAATCTAACAAATACTTGGTCTAGGGAATGAGGACTCAGCATCAGCAGTGAAAAAACTGAGATGGTGCTGTTTACCCGCAAACGCATTATACCGGAATTCACCCACCCGTCCCTAAATGGGAGGGAAATCAAACACTCTACCAAGGTTAAATATCTCGGAGTTATTCTAGACAGGAAGTTAGACGAAGCGGAATGTGGAGGAGCGATCCCCGAAAGCCACAATGGCTCTCTACGCTTGCAAGTCGACAATAGGAAAAAGGTGGGGTCTCCAGCCCCGCATCGTCCATAGGATCTACACGGCAGTGGTGAGACCAATACTCTTCTACACCATCACCGTATGGTGTACGGCACTCGATATCGAATCTAACAAGAGCAAAGTAACGAGAGTGCAGAGGATGGCGGCAATGCTTACTAGCGGTGCCCTTCCCTCCACTCCCACCAAGCTCTTGAAACCATATTATTCCTTCTCCCCACTGATCTGTATGGAAAATACTGTGCCTCTTGCAATGCGGCAAGACTCAATGCCATCGAGCCATGGAGGGACTGCAGGTTTGGTCACCCCCGGATCCTGAAGCAGGTCCCAGAGACTTTCTTAAAATTGGACCATATAACACCGTCCCCTTGCTGGGACAACAAATTCTCCACAAGAATCCCCGAGAGGAATGAGTGGGCAAACGGCAGAGAGCCGGGATCTCACGAAATCTCCGTTTTTACAGATAGCTCTAAACCGAACAACAGAGTCGGCAGCGGAATATACTCAGAGAAGCTCAATCTAAGCGAAAGCTTACGCTTACCCGACCACTGCAGTGTTTTTCAGGCTGAACTTATAGCTGTCTGGGGATAGTCAGGCTGCCATAAAATCCCTGCAATGCAGCAACACCTCGTTTCTAGTGGCTTTGAAGTGCAAGGAAACCCTCAACAAGCTAGCTGATAAATGCAACCTGAGCATTATATGGGTTCCTGGCCATTGTGACATTTCAGGAAACTGCGCTGCGGACGAGCTAGCTAGGGAAGGCACCAATCTGCAAACAATAACCTCCGGTGGTTGGGCCAGCCCTCATCTAAACACCTACAAGCACTGCTTGCGATTTCTATTCACGCATCAAGCAAACGCCAGATGGGCCGTGGAATCTACGTGTAGAATATCCAAGCAAATGTGGCCTAAGCTGGATGAAAAGAGATCGCAACCGGTGATAATGTTAAACCGTATCTCTATAAGCCCACTACTGGTCCTTCTCACAGGTCACTGTCTCATGGGCACTCATGGTGCCTATATGGGCCTATAAACAAATGACTTCTGCCGCAGCTGTAGGGACGAGGAGAACATAGAAAGCGTAGAGCACTATCTGTGCCACTGTCCCGCACTGTCAGAAACCAGGTACCGATGCCTCCAAAGACACTCCTTTGAGGGTCTTGCGGAGCTTGAATCTGCACACACAAACGACATCTTGCGTTTCATCAGGTAAACGCGCTGGTTTAGCCTCACTGGGGTTTAAACATTCTTCGGAAGTAGGGAAATAGGAAATAGGGCCCCCCGCGTGGTAGCACAATGGGCCACAACAGCCTACGTGAGTCTCCGCTGGACAGCGGAGGCAGCCACTTCAACTTAACCTAAGCTAGTAAATAATCAGAACAATAAATACAGCAAGCAGCCGCACTTATGTACATGCACACACATAACCAGCAGCTCGAATTGAAGCTATATATCTCACATACACACTCGTAGTCATCAGCTAGAGCAGAGGTTGTTACGCACACATACACACGCATATAGATAAATTACCAAGCAGGAGATACAACTGTTCTAGAAGGTGAAACGTCTAGACCTTAAGAGAAGTATGCCAACGAAGCAGCAGATAGTATAAGAGGAATAACTAATCAGTTTGTTTAAAGTACGTGATATTGAAGCATAATTGTACTACTCCCAAAGTAGGCTAAATAAAACCATTTTTAATACTGAATATTGGAGTTATTTATTCGACAATTCAGTGATTCGAACGTTAGCAGAAGGAGCATAATTATTAGAAATCCCCAGAATTCGTTAGAGTTTTATTTTTAAAAATTGTAAGTCAAATCTGAGAATAGCGGAAACTTCGGAACTGAGCGAGGCTACCAGAAAAAATATTGATCTTCTCTTGACACATTTTTTTATACTGCTATACAAGGTGGGCATCGATTTAGTTAAGAGCACGTTGGGCTCACACCACTTCTTGCTAGGTGTTGACGCACAGACGGTGGAGTTGTTAGGGTTTACCAAAGCTCAACTATACATGATAGTTGCTTTGTGTTAATTGTCAACAGATCACATTACAATAAGAGTCCATGCTGTGGGCCTTAATATTTTTTTGGACAGCAATACGTGTGTTAGGTTAATGAAGCTGTCCAGCTTTAGCGGTTATGGGTCTTAAATATATGCGTTGTGATGTATTCGACTTTAAAAAAGAAATTGTTTTTGCCATGCAGTGCTTTGAAGAACAAAAAACAGATGAGATTTCACTGAGAGCTTTTCATGGCAGAAATACGCTCGGAGTGCTTGCCAAACAGTGCCAGCCTTGGCTCAACCAAAATATTTTCGGGCTTGACTTGGTTGAGTCGAAAACTAAAATGGACCTAAAGTGTGATACCTAAGCTCCCTTCTGGATAATTGGCAGAGTTGAGACGTGTAATGCTTCCCTAAACTGGATTTAGGGAAAGTCTTGCACACTTAACAGGAAGTATTGTAAATTAAAATTTTGTTACACCATATAACAAGTGTGATATTTTCAACATAGACGTCAAAATAACAAATAGAATCAATCACCTGATTTTTAAATTCATTATCGTGGGCTTATCCTGCAACTTTTTCTATTACCCGCTAAATATAGACGACCGTATTCGTCGCCATATTGGAAACCCTGTTGGGCAGTAGACAGATAAGATATCACACTTGTTTTGTACACAATGGCTTGAAGCACAAGCAAAACTCATTCACTGCCTGCAATGGTGGTAGCATACAAGGTGGTACCAGTTGCTCTACGAAGCTGTCTAGGGCACCTCTGCCTGGTATAGAAACATGACTGTGGCCAGAATGCATTAAAGAGTATAAGGTATGTATTTAAAAGAATTACAAATTTATTTGAGAAAGGTGTTAGTGTAATTACCTAAATATTCCAAAAATTTACAATTTAAAAAAATATTTTGGGAATATAATTAAGATGAAAAAAACATAAGGAAATGGAAAATAAAACTTTTAAATATCTTTGTACAATGATACAAATATAGAGAGGTAGTTCCACTTCTTTTTTTCGCCATTGCCACCATTTGATATTAACTGTGCTTTGGCATTTTCTTTTGAAACAGCGCTGCCATATTCTTAAAATATGAATGTCCCAAACTTATATGTTTGTTTGATATTTTACTTGCTCCTTTTTTAAATTTTTTTGGTATATTTTTTGACGTTCAACGCTGTTCCAGGCATTGAAGGCAATGGCCCCCTAACCCACTGGGGTCAGATTTAACGCCGTTTTTACCCTGTTTGTTCTATGGCTTACTACAATGTAATTTATAATGACGAGAGAGGCATAGAACCATAAGATTTCTTCATTTCTGCTTACTACCACTTACTACACCCAATTTGGTTGATATGTTGCGGTTAAGAACTAGATATGATATTGTTACGAATTTACTGGAATTCCTCTTATTTGCAACCTTCTACTAACGTTCGAATCACTAAACTGTTGAATAAATAACTCCTCTATTCAATAATGCAAAATGGCCTTTATTAAAATGCTTCAAATAACACTTATACTTCGCAACTGATAGCTTGCTTAAGTCAAACTGATTGCTGATTGCTCAGATTGCGCTCTTTTATACTCTTCGATTTCCTCGTTCCATACTAATAGGCGTTTTCGGAATTTACTTAGTTACTGCTATAAAATTATAACTACAGATGCACGTGTATAGCTTCTCATATACGCCTGTATATGTGAGTGACACTTCCACAGATAATTGCCTATTTTTGGGAGCATCTTAGATAAGATATATGCATGTGTTTGTGCATCTATTCACCGCTGCGTGTACGTACATATGTGTAGACATGATGATTGATTCGTTTATGTAGATACAAGTGACTGCCTGCTTTATTGTTGTTGTGGCTTCATTTACTTAGCATCAGACTAGTGATGTGAGTATCACTTAGTGTCACTAATATTCGTCACAATATCTAGTCCTTTAGTGGTTGCTTTATCCTTGATCTACCTTGGGTGGGATCTATTGCGTCAGCTCTTACCTCATTCACAGTGCCTGTACACGATTGGAGTTCAATCCCTCTGCAGAAGGGATGTCGTTTATACCTATATAGCCTAATACAGCGCTGTCCAAGAGAGCTTCAGCAATATTTCGAGTGGTTCATAAAAAAAAGAAAAAAAAAAAAAAAAAATAGCAGCAATAAACTTCACATGTGGAACACTTTAGATAATGAAAAGCGTATATGTATATTGATTATTCCGTTTTGTTGCCAATTTACTGTCAGCACCTGGCTGATACATTTACTGCTTGATATATTTACGAATATTTGAATATTTATGCGTAGGTGATAAAGTCTGTGTTATGTACGAACTGTTGCCAAAAACAGGTACCATTTGTGAAATAGCAACATTTATATCTTGGCACATGACAAAGCTATTGGTTGGAGTTTGAGCTTTGTGTGGCAAACACATTAGATATACTCCCTTCACCCTGTCCCACACATCTTCGCTCGAATGCATTCATTGGCTTTGTCTAAAAGAATTTCAAATATTGTTTACTCTTTGTATGTACATAAATATGTATTTATATGTATTCTATTTATTTTCTAATCGCTCTGACTGGTTCAAAAAAGCTTGGTTAAAAACAAGTATTTTACTGAAGGTTATTGCAGGAACATTGGGGAGCATTGCTTTCTTTTTGAATTCAGTTGGTTACTCCATTTGTGGGATGTCTGTACGGCAAAGGGTTGTTATCTAATTGTGTGTTGAGAAAGGTTTCTTGATCAAAACATTGATATTTTATTGTATTGTGTCCAAAGTTTCGCTAAGCACTTAAGCTCCGTCAGAGTTTATTATTCTCCAGGTAAGCGTTTAATCGTTATTGGTCAGAAAATAGCCAAAGAGATTTTGCAACACGCGGCTCAAGCAGCCCAATTCATTGGGTAGCCACTAAATATCAGTTTCATGACATGCTAAATCAGAGGAGGCATTGGCCTGGCAAGGCTACTTTATAACATTTGTTTAAGGGCTGTTGGTTGATTTCATTGGCAAGGTCTGGCTACCGTGAAGTGCTTTTGACTACCGGCGTCCCTCTAGCTATAATGCAGAACTATTCTCCACAAAGCCGTAACGAAAGTAGCAAAAACATCAAAGAATATTGACTCAAGCCGAAGTGTACATCTATACGCGTCGTAAGGTGATAAGGTAAGGTAAGGATAAGGTAAATGAGGTTACAAAGGAGGGTCCAATCCTCGATGAATTTTCGGTAGACGTCCTAATCCGCTTGGTGGAAATTAAAGGAAATTAAAAGGAGACATGTGTTGCAGATGATCAGTCAAGTAAGTAAAGTCGTGGGCTAAGGCGCTTGACTGCAAGATATTTAAGGTCATGTGCATATCTTATGAACATGTCTAAAGAGAGAGCAGTCAGCAAGAACAGCCATAAATTTAAATATTGCATACCACTTCATTAAAAGGTTTCCAATCAAATACAACAGATACTTTGCT
The DNA here is from genome assembly GCF_040869045.1 of Eurosta solidaginis. Taxonomy (NCBI): domain Eukaryota; kingdom Metazoa; phylum Arthropoda; class Insecta; order Diptera; family Tephritidae; genus Eurosta; species Eurosta solidaginis. The sequence continues at coordinate 40,255,202 of NC_090321.1, read as the reverse complement.
AAGGTCGAAGCGTGCATCTAGAATACTGCGTTCCTGGTAATAAGGAGATAGATTTTAACGAAAATGCCAATGAGTTCGCAAAAAAGGGTTCAGCAAAATTTGTAGGGTCATGCGCATGTCCCAATCTATATGACACGAAGTTGTTCATACCTCTGAATTGGCTTATGATGATAGTAATAACGGACACTGTGTTCGAACGTCACATGTAATACACTAACAATGCATTTTTTCCTATGAGCAGTGGGGAAGACTTGTCTCACGGAGCAGACGTGGTAGACAGCCCCCCTACGAGGGAGTCCCCATATTGAGTTTCAGCTTGATGTCTTGTACACTGCACGGTGGTTCTTGTATAAATATATATGTGGTGGATATATATGTGTGTGTCGGTATGAGTGGACGGTAGCTAGTGAGTCCATATATATGTAGTGGAAAGAATTGGTATGTGAATATTATGGTATAGCATTTGCTATATCACAAAATAATTTGTAGAAGACCTTCCTCAGCATCTTATCGGTATAAATCGATACCGCCATGTTATTCTTGTACTATCGGTTTTTTATAGAAAGCAAAATTAACGTCGAGTTATCGGTTCGTTATAGGTTTGCTATCGCCGAGTTGTCGGCTTTTTATTTGTTTTCAAACGGCTTTTTATTGCTGGTTATGTCATCGAATGTGTATTGCTGCCACTGCTTGCAATCTGAAGAAAACATTCCCATTCGGAAAAAACCAACTTGACAGAAAAGTTTGGCAGAAAGGTCTGATTTGGCAAGCTATTTGTGAATGTGGGTAAAAATCCATACCGCTCTATACGGTGAGAACCATCAAAACAGAAATTTACGTGAAAGAGTGTCTTCGATATTTTGGACGAATTTGGCTCCAGAACATTACGCTCGTGTCACCCAAAAACGTTTCACAGGTAACAATGTACATTATGTTAGGAAAAACATGAATCCATCAAGCGTCCCTAAGTTGCAGCCATTTAATGCTCAAATGAAAGCAAAGCTCTTTATAATAGGGAAACCAACAACGGGTATCTCCAGAAAAATTCGGTCATACGGACAGCAACGAATAAAATGATAAAATTTCTTAAATTTTCATTGATATATGTAAATATTTTTTTCCGTGTTAATAAAAAAAAAGTAAAGATAAAATAACTGTTAGCAATTTATGAGCATTTTTCAATTTGCAGATTTTTTTGTACCAGTCCTTAATAAATAGTTGCTGAGTTATTGTCAAATTTATATGAATGGTATACAATGAAAATAAAATAAAGTTACGTATACGCCAACATAAACCCTTAAAAATGTATGGCAACGATAGCCAAAACTAACATTAAAAAAAATTACGTATCTTTCCTTTGTGCCTCAGCATGTGTGGGTGTTATGTGCAATTCGAAACAAAATCGAGTTGAGCAATTTGTATGCATGCCGAAGGTATGCATGCTAAACGCATGAAAAAGTATGTAAGATTCACTTTTTTTGAGTTGAGAGCATACATATTCATTCATACAAAAATTAAGCGTACTGTATTAGTGAAAAAGTATGCATAGTTCATTAGTATTCGAGTGGAAAAAGTTTCATGCATGCATGAAATATGCATGCTGTATCAATGATCTTATGTTTGTTAAAATACACTTTTCTGAATTGTCTTCAAAAATTTAATCGTATTTATGAAATGTTTGTAGTCGTAATAATTCTTGTTTTTTTTAAAGAACTTCAGGATATGAACAGCTGATGAGAGATTGAGTATATTGGAGCAACATACTTGGAATATATCGAGGATTGATTACGACTGGCTCGCGCTTAGCTCCGGGCTGCTTTGTCGTCATTGAACTATTGTGAAGACAATTTTCAGGATGGTGGAGTTCAACCGAACCGTTATATTTTAATAATCCAATTGATATCTTCAAATTGCGACATCTCTTATCATATCAGTGTTATTATTATTGTGGCGAATCTTAGCATCATTATGCTGTTAGTAAATAATCACAACGAAAAAAAAACAAAAAAAAAAAAAAAAAAAAAACAACAAGCAGACACACTTATGTATATGTACACATGAAAGCAAGCAGTCACATTTATGTACAAAGCAACGTGGAATATTCCATACACATAACCAGCAGCTTGAAACAGAGAGATAATTTCACATACATATATGCAGTCGGCAGCGAAGAGCAGAAGTTTTTACTCACACATACACATGCATGTGGCTAGAAGGAAAGCATAAACTATAGATATACATGTATATAGCTAAATAACCAAGCATGAGATACAACTGTTTTAGAAGGCATGTTCGTGAAACGTCTAGATATTAGGAGCAATGGGCGAACGAGGTAACGAAGAGTATAAAAGCAGCACAAGCTGAGGTATCAGTAATCAGTTTGACTTAAATACGATATTAGTGAAGTATAATTGTAATTGAGAACTACTACTCACCAAGTAGTCTAATAAAGACCATTTTGCAATACTGAATATTCAGGTCATTTATTCGACAGTATATCGATTCAGCATATTAGATAGGTGTATAATTATCAGGAATTTCCCAGAATTATTTAAATTATTATAATTACATATGTTGTACAAATTCCTATTGGTCAATACAGATATGGTGCTTTCGTATGTATAAAATATACGTATAGATGCATACATGTTTTTCTAGTGTTTTTGTATGCGTTCGGAATTAATACATCCATGTACATACAGAAGTATTACAAAGGGCGTAATAGAGTATGCATATTCCCTGAGAAACTGCATGTGTTAAATTGATGTGAACGTTCATTTATAATGGCATGCATACATAGCTCCAACTCATGCCTCAAATATTGATGTCGCATGCATACGTTTCCAGCTAAAATTTGAAATCGTGAAAAATTTTCATTGAAATCTAATTGTTTCTGCAAATATAAATTATGTGGGTGCATACATACAAACATACAAGAAATAAGTAAGGACGGAACTGTCTTCGGCTGTGCCGAAGACTTCATACCTTTCATGAATAGGGCTGTACAATAATCTTATCCCGTTCGTAATCTCCAAATAATCGGTTGTATAAAATAAGAAATATATAGTGAACAGATGTACATACCTAAACGATTTTTAAGATAAATATAACATAAAAAATGGCAAAAACCCCCTTATCTGAACGATCGGTTGTATGGGATATATATTATATATAGCCCCGATCGAAATGATTTTTACAGGAAATCTTCTATGATATATTATAATATATATCACCAAGTTTCACGTTTTATGTTGGAAACTAAGGGAGAAATGGCCAAAAATCTTTCTATCTGAACGATCGGTTGTATGGGATAGGTATATACTACATACATACAGCTCCGATCAAAGTGATTTCTTCAGAAAATCTTCTATGATATATTAGAATATATATCACCGAGTTTCGCGTTTGTACTTTCCAAATTGCGACAGGAATGATCAAAATCGTCTTATCTGAACGATCGGTTGTATGGAATATATATGTTATAGTGGTCCGATCCTACCGGATCCGACAAATGTCTAATATAATACAAAAATACATCCTTGTACCAAATTTCATTGAGATATCTCAAAATTTGAGGGACTAGTTTGCGTTCAAACAGACAGACGGACGGACAGACGGACATGGCTATATCAACTCAGTTCTTCGCCCTGATCAATTCGGTATACTTAATGGTGAGTCTATCTTCTATATTTTCAACGTTACAAACATCGGACCAAAGTTAATATACCATTTCATGTTCATGAAAGGTATAAAAATTAGTATGGGTATATAAGAAGCCTTATTGAATGAATCATTGAAGGCGTAAAAGCTGTTTTTATTTTAAATAGCGGCAACAGAAGCATATTGTCACGGATATTAGCATCACTAAGCTATACCATCACTAAGGCCATGCTAGGCAGTGTTTACGTCAATAATCAAATCATGTATACACATATATAAGGCAGCCGAGATATGTCACACACAGATGCATTTACTTATACGCCTATGTGTGTGCGAGAGACTGTAAACTACAAACTCACATATATCTGAGAGACGCTGAAAAGTAGAAAATTATAAACAAGTAGAAACTATATGAGAACTATAAACACTCGAAATAGTTGGTAAGTTCTGGAAATAGAAGAGCCTAGATGTATGCAGCGTAAACTATAAAAGCGGCACAAGCGAGTAAAAAGTAATTCAGTTTGATTTGAGTTGTCAAGCAGTTGCGATTAAGGCGATATCTAGCGAGCAATAGCAGTATTATTTTGAATAGTAGAGTTTCATTGAGCTATCAATCAGTGTGGTTATTAAGCAAGCTATTCGTTGCACAGTTTGAGTGTTATTGTGAAGTACTTTAATAAAGGCCATTTTGCATTACTACAAATTGGAGTTATTTATTCAACAGTTTAGTGATTCGAACTTAGCAGAGGATTGCAAATAAGAGGATTTGCAAGTAAATTCGTTACAATTGGTGTCAGAAGAGGAATTGTTGAATAAATTCCAGAGGACAACAAGGACATGGCAAAGTTCAGTGAATTGAAGATCCAGCAACTAAAGAAGGAGTTGGAAGCCCGTGGATTGAATACAAGCGGCGTTAAGCTCGAACTTCAAGCACGGCTACGAGAGGCAATGGAATGAGAAGGAATTGACGTGGAAGAGTATGACTTTCATCTTGAAGGCGAGGAAACAACAAAAATGGAAGAGACAGTTACGCAAACAGTTACGAGCACAGACTTGAACATGATTTGGGCTGCAATATCTGCTCAAACATCGACAGTGGCTTCTCAACTGGAATCGCAAAAGACAGATATAACATCTCAACTGGTATCCCAACTGGAGTCGCAAGAGACACGTATAACTTCTAAGATGGAAGCACAAGAGGAGCGCTTATCATTGCAGGTGGCGCAAATGTCTTCATCAAAGCTGGAAGCACAGGATACAAAATTGTGCAGCTCGAGGGCAAAATTGATGCTGAGATAGAAGCTTTGAGAGGTCGTATACAGGAGTTGCAATTAAATCGCCCAACAGTTTCAGCGAGTAATCCAAAGGTAAAGACACCATCCTTTGACGGTTTTGTTCCTTTTCAAGTCTTTAAGCTACAGTTTGAGAAGACCGCAGCAGTGAACCAATGGAATGCTGAAGATAAAGTTGCTGCATTGTTCATGGCGTTGAAAGGGCCTGCAGATGAGATTTTACAAACCATTCCAGAGGGCGAACGGAACTGTTATGAAGCATTGATGGACGCTCTAGAGAGACGATACGGAATTGAGCATAGGAGTTAGATATACCAAATGGAGTTGCTGAACCGCTTCCAGAGGCCTGGTGAAACATTGCAAGAGTTTGCGTCGGATAATGAAAGGCTAGCACATTTAGCGAATGGGACGCACCCGTGGAATACACTGAAAGGGTAAAGATTCAAAGCTTTATAAATGGCATACGGGATGTCGAAACAAAGCGAGCTACATACGCAAACCCAAAGCCAACATTCGCAGAAACGGTATCACATGCTCTGATTCAGGAAACAGCGTCGCTTCTGTGTAAGCCAGTTTTCAAAGCACGCCGTGTGGAAGTAGAAAGGCCAGAGTGGGTAGACGCAATATTGGAGGCGCTGAAAGGATCGCAAAAGCGGAGTGAAAAAGTTATCAAATGCTTCAAATGCGGGAAGTCCGGTCACATTGCACATAATTGCGATCTTAGTCCTAATAGTTCCAACAAGGGGGGTGGCCGTAAACGCAAAGCTGGAGGAAATGAGCCAGAGCGTGTCGGATGTAAAGAACGAAAATTGCCCCGGCTATTGAATGTCCTGTGATATCTGTGTCGCAAATTGGTAGAAAATCGAGCAGTCTTAACGTCAGAGGGAATGTGGATGGCAAAGAACGAGTACTGACTGTAGATACGGGCGCCTCTCATTCCTTGATCCGATCTGACTTGGTCAACAGGATAGTAAAACCGTTACCTGGAGCAAAGTTGCGTACGGTCACTGACGAGTATAACCAAGTTCAGGGAGAAGTGATATGTGAAGTCTTGATTGGAAAGGTCACGGTTCTACACAAATTCGTTGTGGCGAAGATCGTTGAAGAAGTCATATTGGGAGTGGACTTCTTGGTTGACCATGACATCAAGATCGATATGCAGAGAAGTATGATGCGTTATGAGAATCAGGATATACCACTTAACTTCAAGTTGGAGAAAGGGTTCCGTAGTAATCGAGTACTGGTGGAGAAGACTCGACAAAAACCACGGAAGTCAAAGGCAAAGGTTAATAGGTCGAATGGGCCAAATAAAGCAAAATCAAATGTACCTGCGAGAGAAACACTGGCATTGACAAAGCCTAAAAGACGAAGGAAAACGAAGCAACGAATTTCCGAGAAAGAATGCGAGGGCAGTTTCAAGCCGGAGCGCACTACTGTTGTGAAACGTGGAAACGATACTGATTATGCAAAGCCAATCCGTCAAGCGCAAGCTCTACGAAGTAGTTCATTGGCCAAGCAACAGAGTGCGAGGGAACGATCCAGGATAATGAGTAGTAAGATGAAACACAGGTACGACAAGGAAAATAATTTGGAAGGTTTCCGGGAAGGAGATTTGGTACTGTTATACAACCCTCACCGGCGGAAAGGTGTTCCATCCAAATATCGGTGCAGTTGGGAAGGCCCGTACAGAGTTGTGAAGACGATCAGTGATACCATCTACCGCATACAAAGCATTGAGAAACCACGGAGTAGAAGAGTGGTACATTTGGCGATGATAGCAGCGTTTAGATCGAGAGATTTGTCTGATCGGGACGATCAGACTTAGGTGGAGGGCAGTGTCACGGATATTAGCATCACTAAGCTATACCATCACTAAGGCCATGCTAGGCAGTGTTTACGTCAATAATCAAATCATGTATACACATATATAAGGCAGCCGAGATATGTCACACACAGATGCATTTACTTATACGCCTATGTGTGTGCGAGAGACTGTAAACTACAAACTCACATATATCTGAGAGACGTTGAAAAGTAGAAAATTGTAAACAAGTAGAAACTATATGAGAACTATAAACACTCGAAATAGTTGGTAAGTTCTGGAAATAGAAGAGCCTAGATGTATGCAGCGTAAACTATAAAAGCGGCACAAGCGAGTAAAAAGTAATTCAGTTTGATTTGAGTTGTCAAGCAGTTGCGATTAAGGCGATATCTAGCGAGCAATAGCAGTATTATTTTGAATAGTAGAGTTTCATTGAGCTATCAATCAGTGTGGTTATTAAGCAAGCTATTCGTTGCACAGTTTGAGTGTTATTGTGAAGTACTTTAATAAAGGCCATTTTGCATTACTACAAATTGAAGTTATTTATTCAACAGTTTAGTGATTCGAACTTAGCAGAGGATTGCAAATAAGAGGATTTGCAAGTAAATTCGTTACAATATGTTTACTAACAAATACAAAATGTAAATGCCAACGCGTTAATGAAAGCTAAATAACAAAGCATACAATAATTAATTACAAATCGCGAATACAAAAGATGAATGGCTACGCTTGGAGCTTTTCGATGAATAAAATATTGGTGAAATCTTATGCTATGCACCAAATATGTTTGTAAAGGCATTGAATATTGTGGCTCATTTGGGCTTACTGTATTTATGACGCGAAAAGTAAATGGTTTGTATTAAATTTTCTCTGCCGCACTAATATGTTGCTGGTTGGAATGAGAAGTCAGTGCTGTAAGATATTCGATGTACGGTGTCCGCCGTGGTGTGATGATAGCCTGCTCAGCCTCCGGCACCGAAGGGCCTGGTTTCAGGCCACGGGCAAAGCAACATCAAAATTTTAGAAACAAGTTCTTTCAATAAAATAAAATTTTTCTAAGCGGGGTCGCCCCTCGGAAGTGTTTGGCAAGCACTCCGCGAGTATTTCTGCCATGATAAGCTCAGTGAAAACTCATCTGCCTTGCAGATGCCGTTCGGAGTCGGCATAACCCGTATAGGTCCCGCCCCGCAAATTTGTAGGAAAAATTAAAAGAAGCACGACTCAAATTGGAAGAGATGCTCGGCCTTAAATCTCTTCGGAGGTTATCGCGATATACATTTATTTATTTTTATAAGTAATAACAAAGGCGAAAGCAGATGGGGAATGCGCGTGTAGCTGTTTGCTGGTAGCGTTAGTTATGTAAGTACATCTTGCTTCCCTTAATGGCTTGAGTAAAATTAAAGCGTATAATTTCTTTCATAAACATTTAGAATGTAAAAGAAGAGCGGAATGTATAAAACCACACAAAATGCGATGTATGGGGATATTAATTAATATTGGTTGAATTTATAATCTCTAACGAGCCACGAGTTTATGACATGCTTTCGTGGGAAACATTGCCAAGGCATTGGATTTATTAATTATTTCTGAAAATATAATTTAAATCTGTTGGTCGAAACTTGGAAAAACAGAAAAGGAAAGCAAAGGAAAGAACCAAAAAAGAAGGACGAGCTACTAATTTCATTTCATTTCATTTTATTCGAGTATTTGGTTACACCGACCTTACAGACCAGATAACAATATTGACTCGGTACTAATGACAAACTATCTTAAAATACATTTAAAAACTAATGGTAATGAGATATAAACTTTGTGCGTTATAAACTTACATTCGATAAGAAAAGAAAGGTATTAGTTAGCGACCTTTAATGACGAAATTCTAGATTTTTATCGAAAAGTTACCGATTTACTATTGAAAATCGGTCCATAATTTTTCGAAAGTTATCGAAATTTATAAAAATGTTATTGATTTGTTGACGTGGTGTTATCAAATCGTTATCGGCACAGTATCAATTTCGATGATAGAACAATTATAGAACTGTTATCGAAAAGTTATAGAAAAGTTTTCGATTTGTTATCGAAATGTTGTCAATAGCTTATTCGAAAGTTATTGATAAGTAATTATATAGTAAATACATTTGTTAATGAAAATTTATCAAATTTTTGTTGGCGTATTATCGATTTGTTTTCGAAAAGAAAGCTTTTCTAAGCGGGGTCGCTCCTCGGCAGTGATTTGGCAAACACTTTGAGTGTATTTCTGCCATGAAAAGCTTCTCAGTGCAAACTCCTATGCCTTGCAGAAGCCATTCGGAGTCGGCATAAAATATATGGGTTCCGTCCCACCAACTTGTAGAAAAAATTGAAAAAGGAGCACGACGCAAATTGGAAGAAAAGCTCGGCCTAAAATGTTTTCGGAAGTTACCGCGCCTTAAATATTTTTTTTCGAAAATTCTGGATTTCCTTCCGAAAAGTTATCGATTTGTTATCAGAGTGAAATCAGTCAGTTATAGACGTGCTATCGTTTCGTTTTCGGTGACCCATCGGTTTGTGGTGAAACAAATTTCGACAAATCTTGTATATAAATTTATCGTGTGGTTGAACTCATTCGAAACGGCTCGACATACGAGTATATTGAGTAGGTTTAGGAATTGTATCTATCTATTTTTGTACCCCAAAATGGTATGGGTTAGAGTATCACGAAGATAAGGAGTTAGAAAAGATGAGCGAAGGAGAAGAAGGTAGAGAGAAGAGAAGATAGAGAAAAAAAGGAATGTAAAAGACGGAGAGGGAGAAAGAGACGAAGAGAGAGGAGTGAATAAGAGGATAAAGACAAGGGGGGATAAGGAGGATGGAGAGTAAGAGGTCAATAAATTTTTAAAAGTTATGCATATGGGCCAAATTTAGGTTAGAACAACGTCTGCCAGGCCTGCTAGTCGTCAATATAAAGTTTATCGCACATCTGTAACCAGTCAATAAAATGGGGATAAAAAGCCAATAACAACTCGATTACAATAAGCCGATGTAATGATGCAACCATAACTTCTAGTTATCGGTATCGATACCAATACGAAGCTTTTGAAGCACTGCCCATATAGTGCGGAATTATTCGTCTCAGGTAAAGTTACCTCTATCTTTATTTCGACCCCTGCGCGAGTTCTCGCTAATTTAAAAATTAGTTTTCTAGACGTATACCTGCATGTTTATACATCTAACAATATAAGAAAGGGGAAAACCAAAAAAATATGATTCTTTGTTTCCACACTACTGCTTTAACTTAGAACTTGGCTTTACTAAGAGTTAAACTCTTAAGAAAAGAAATCTTGAATTTTATTGATAAGAAAGGTGCTAATAAGTTTGCTGGCTGATTTTCAATTTACTCTTAATTTGTTTTGCACTGCCGACGATCTCTAAAGAAGATGACGCTACCGAGATTCAAGTGATATTGTATGGCTGATGCGCTTGTAAGGAAATATACAAATAAAGTGTTTTTTATATTGCAAACATGAGCAGAGTGTATTTGGAAACGTCCTCAAGCATCCTATTCATAAAAGGCAGGGATGTGTCTTGTATAAATTTCGTAGTGAATAAGCACTATCAAAAGTGTCGACACGTAAAAGGGCTCTTGAGGCTTGTCGGATGTTTTGCGACCAGAGATGCAGAAACTAGACAAGCCGCGCTTACTATACATACATTCATTAAGCTATTGAATTTACATTGCCAATTAATTTTAAGTTTATACAAATCAACATAGCTATTTGCGCTAAGCATGGGGTGTAAGGGCAGCCGTTTTATTTCCTTGCATAGTTTTAGGCGCTGGTTTTTATTATTTAACACATTAATGCCCCTATTACGGTACACAATTCAACTTAATTGGGTTGTAATTAAAACAACTCAACTTTCAGACAACTCAACTCCTGTTTGGTATTACGAATTACAACTTATTTCAGTTGAAGTTGAATTGGTGTTGCCAACCTAAAAAAGTGATGATTTGACAGATAAATGAACAGCTGATCAATTTGTGGCGGAAATTTAAGCACTTGCAAAAGTGATTTTGTTATTACAAGTTATTATATGATATGAAATCTATGATCATTCCTATCCCTTGGAACTACCTAGCACCAAGTAAGAAAATGTTTAGCTGACAAATGGTGAGCTTCAAATGAAGTTATTTTGCAGATTTGAAAGGGAGCCATTTGCTCATTACTGAACAAAATTAAGGACCATTTCCGCAAACGCTTTCGAAGGAAGGCTGTACCCCTATTTTAAAATTATGCGCCACACTCAGATTCCTTGCTGATGGCAGCTATCAAGAAGTAAGGAAGGTTAAGTTCGAGTGTAACTGAACATTACATACTCAGTTGAGAACTATGGTGACAACATAAGGAAAATAACCATGTAGGAAAATGAAACGAGAGTAACCCTGGAATGTGTTTGTATGATATGTGTATCATATGAAAGGAATTATTGTGTTAATAAGTATTTTAAAAAGGAGTGATCCTTAGTTCCATAGGCGGGCGCCGTTTCGAGCTATCGCCATAAAGGTGGACCAGGGGTGATCCTAGAATTTGTTGGTACGATATAGGTATCATATGAAAGGCATTAAAGAGTGTTTTATGAGGGAGTGGACCATAGTTGTGGTAGTTGTATATGTGAAGGCGGTTTCGAGATATTGACCAAAATGTGGACCAAGGTGACCCAGAACATCAGCTGTTGGGTACCGCTAATTTATGTATATATGTAATACCACGAACAGTATACTTGCCAAGATTCCAAGGGCTTTTGATTTGGCCCTGCAGAACGTTTTCATTTTCTTCTACTTAATATGGTAGGTGTCACACCCATTTTACAAAGTTTTTTTCTAAAGTTATATTTTGCGTCAAAAACCAATCCAATTACCATGTTTCATCCCTTTTTTCGTATCTGGTATAGAATTATGGCATTTTTTTCATTTTTCGTAATTTTCGATATCGAAAAAGTGGCGTGGTTATAGTCGGATTTCGGCCAATTTTTATACCAATTCAAAGTGAGTTCGGATAAGTACGTGAACTGAGTTTAGTAAATATATATCGATTTGTGCTCAAGTTATCATGTTAACGGCCGAGCGGAAGGACAGACGATCTACTGTGTATAAAAACTGGGTGTGGCTTCAACCGATTTCGCCCTTTTTCACAGAAATAAGTTATCGTCCTAGAATCCAGCCTCTACCAAATTTCACAAGGATTGGTAAATTTTTGTGCAACTTATGGCATTAAAAATATCCTAGACAAATTAAATGAAAAAGGGCTGAGCCACGCCCATTTTGAAATTTTCTTTTATTTTTGTATTTTGTTGCACCGTATCATTACTGGAGTTGAATGTTGACATAATTTACTTATATACTGTAGAGATATTAAATTTTTTGTTAAAATTTTACTTCAAAAAAATTTTTTTTAAAAGTGGGCGTGGTCGTTCTCCGATTTTGCAAATTTTTATTAAGCATACATATAGTGATAGGGGTAACGTTTCTGCCAAATTTCATCATGATATCTTCAACGACTGCCAAATTACAGCTTGCAACACTTCTAAATTACCTTCTTTTAAAAGTGGGCGTCACCACGCCCATTGTCCAAAATTTTACTAGTTTTCTATTCTACGTCATAAGTTCAACTCACCTACCAAGTTTCATAGCTTTATCCGTCTTTGTTAATGAATTATCGCACTTTTTCGGTTTTTCGAAATTTTCGATATCGAAAAAGTGGGCCTGGTTATAGTCCGATATCGTTCATTTCAAATAGCGATCTGAGAGGAGTGCTCAGGAACGTACATACCAAATTTCATCAAGATACCTCAAAATTACTCATGTTATCGTGTTAACGGACGGACGGACTTGGCTCAATCAAATTTTTTTTCGATCCTGATGATTTTGATATATGGAAGTCTATATCTATCTCGATTCCTTTATACCTGTACAACCAACCGTTATCCAATCAAAGTTAATATCCTCTGTGAGCTCTGCTCAACCGAGTATAAAAATGCTGTGGAAATGATTTTGATGTTGCACTGGTTTTAGATATTATTGAGGAGCATATTTGTGCGAAGTGGATTAAAACCCAAACAGAAAAAATTTTATTTTACTCTAAAACAGGATTCCCAAGAGTAGTGTTTAGTACCAATGGGACCCACGTCCGCACAATTTCACCTATTTTGGCTGCATACGAACTGCGGCCAGCCTCGTGCAACTTCGGAATGTCGCTCTATAAAGTCAAAAAGTTATTCAATGTAATCCTTGGTTTAAACGTTGTTTTTTCTATAAATGTGTGCAAAATTGTTGATTATTGTTTGATTAAAAAAGATTCAACTACCGGCTTTAAATTATATGTTTTTTTTTTGGTAACGTTTTATGAACCCGTGCACCATCTAACTCTTATCAAAGGTGGTATCAAAAGACGTGTTCGATCTACGTTTTTAGGATTCGAAAGCGGAAATTAAACATTTTATTTCTGTTGAGAAATATTTACAAAAACCCACAAAATGGCCCGAGGGTCCGAAATATGAGGCCCGATCCACAGTTTATTTGCACAGAACATCTTTCTGCGTTGGCGTCCTTTGGCCGCGATTTGTAAAAATATCGCTGGGTAGGTCCAACGCCTTTCTGCATTAGTGTGTACAAAAAATCTGGAAAAATACAAAACCACATGAAAATTTGAACCGACATGATATGACAGAAATTCAATATTTAATTTTTGTTTTCGGATTCTTAAATCGGAGGTCGAAACGTGTCTTTTGATACCAACTTTGAGAATTTTTGTTAAAAATTAGGTGGTGAACCCTCTTCTAAAACGTAAAATTTTTTCAAAACAAGTGCAAAATTGTATGAGACAGCTGCTAGTAATCAGTTGTATGATTTTGACGTCTTTAACAACTACACCAACACAAGGTTGTAAACGGTAATGTCACAAAAAGTTGTTAGACTAGACAACTCAACCGACATTTTTTTGACAGGTTGAGTTGTAATCTGTAATACCAAATTGCGAAATTTCAACCCAACCAGAGTTGAGTTGTAAACGGTAATAGGGGCATAAGGCTCGTTATATCAATGCATTTGATTATCGTCGCTAATGCGGTAAAAGGAATGTGAGGGGGTTAACTTTAAAGACGCTTTCAAAGTTGAATCGGCTGTCCCACCCTCTTGCATTTTTGTTCTTTTAGTTTACCATTGGTAAGTACTTTCGTCTCAGCTTCGGATGAAGTTTATATCTATATTACGTAGACAGCTATTAGTTTCTCTTAAGTTTTTTGGGGGTTTGGGGGAGTGATGAATATTGGCTAGAATTTCTTGCACTTCAAGTGGTGACTTTGGAGAAAAAGTAAGCCTCCGTTCATATGGGATTTACGCGTTCGGTTGATGCTTTCGAGTCAATTTTCAAAATTAAGCGAGTGAAAAGCAAGTACAGGCAGAAATGCCAGACAGTTATTAAAGGTAGAATACCTTTTTTAAAGAGAGTATGTTGCAAAATTTTAACTTTTAAAAAACAAATACATATATATTTGTTATATGTTGTGTTTGCGTAGTAAAAACCACCTGCTGCGCATACGCCCATACGCATGAACATAGACAGAGATAAATTGCAGACAGCTGTCAATGTCACTTCAATATTATCGAAACAAAATTAAGCAATAAAATCAAATAAATAAATATATGTAAGGCGCGATAACCTCCTAAGAGGTTTTAGGCCGAGCTTTTTCTTACAAATTGTCGGGACGGGACCCACTCGTTTTATTCGAACGCCATCTGCAAGGCAGATGAGTTTTCACTGAGGGCTTTTCATGGCAGAAATACAGTCGGAGTGCTTGCCAAACAATGCCGAGGGGCGACCCCGCTTAGAAAAATTTTCTTCTAATTGAAAAACCTTGTTTCTAAAATTTTGCTGTTGCTTTGCCCGGGGCGTGAACCCAGGGCATACGGTGTGGCAGGCCGAGCACGCTACCATCACACCACGGCGGCCGCCCAATATGAATATAAATAACACAACATAAATAGTTGTATGAGTATGGATATTACATATATGCATATTAGACTGGGTCGATTTATTAACCAATATCGCGCTATGATTTTTCGATAGGATTTGGGCTCAGGAAAAAAAGTTCGACTACGCATAACCAAAAAAATAATTTTTGAGCCTGCGAAATTTCATTTTTTTTTGACTTTTTTTCGACTTTGATTTTTAAGGTTTTTTTTTTTGACCTACTAAAAAATTTTCATTTGATTGTAAAATTTTCATGTATATATTTTTTTTTTTTTTCAAAAAACTGTTATCGCCAACGTTTTTAGCGCACATTTTCGGTTTGGACAGGGTATATATGTGAAACTTTTTTTTTTAGTAGGCCATGAAAAAACCTTAAAAATCAAGTCGAAAAAAGTCAAAAAAAAAAAAAAAAAAAAAAAAAAAACAAAAAATGAAATTTCGCTAGCTCGACAATTATTTTTTTTGCGTAAGCGTAGTGGAACTTTTTTTCCTGAACCCAAAACCTATTGAAAAATCAATGGCGCGATATCGGTTAACTTTTGTCCATACAAATCGACCCACCCTAATACATATATCTTTGTTTAAATCAATATAATGCTTTTGCATAAATGTCTATATGAATATTTGTCATATAATGTTACAATCAAATAAAAAATCCCGGCTGCTCTTTGCAGGCGCATAACCCAAAAAAGCACATGATGTATTCAAATACATATTAAAGTACTTTACATATGTATATACATTTACTGGTTACCACTTGTGGCATGTGAATGTCTATATGTAATAATAGACAAGTCATTCGATTATAGTGACGCTACAGCAACAAAAGATGAGCTCATTTGGTTTGTGAAATGAAATTTATTGTGTGCAAAAGAAACCACAGAAAGGACATTATACCGAAATTCATTATTAAGGGCCCTTAAAAATATTCGAATAATTCGATCAATCGAGTATCCGTTTATTTAGATTTTTGTACGCCTAAAAATCGAATTTCACTATTCGCATAGCTGATTTATTTCGGTTATTCGAATAAACGCATTTCAATTATTATTCAATTTTAAAAGTTGAACTTTGATTTTGTATGAAGTGTTCATACAAAAAAGTTACGTATACGCAGTGTATGCACCAAATATTTCTTCTTTGTTGAATCTTTGTGAATGTAATCGATTAGTAAAGTAAAATTTCCTAACTTCCGATTCCGGTAAGAAAAACATAAGTAAGTATACAAAACTTTCGGAAAAAATCAATGTTTTTAAGAAAGTCAAAAAAAGATTCTAAATCGAAATTTTTTACTATTTTGGAACAAATTTGTGTTCATCGATAATAACTTTAGCTTTAAAAATAAAATATATTTCTGCTATGAAAAGTACGCTCGAGACGTAATGAGTAACAATCGGCTGACATAAGACCATTTAGAACAGATTCCCGTAAAATAGTTACCAAGATCATTAAGAAATTAGCACAAATTAATCTCAAATAGACTTAGGAAACCCCCAGAAATTGGTTTTAAAACTTTCCCGAAATTATTAACAATAGTAATGATAACAAGTAAGGAAGGTTAAGTTCGGTTGTAACCGAACATTACATACTCAGTTGAGAGCTATGGTGACAACATAAGGGAAAATAACCACGTAGGAAAATGAACCAAGGGAAACCCTGGAATGTGTTTGTATGACATGTGTATCAAATGAAAGGCATTAAAGAGTATTTTATGAGGGAGTGGGCCATAGTTTTATATGTGGACGCCATTTAGGGATATAGCCATAAAGGTGGATCAGGGTTGACTCTAGAATGCGTTTGTACGATATGGGTATCAAATGAAAGGTGTTAATGAGTATTTTAAAAGGGAGTAATCCTTAGTTCCATAGGTGGACGCCGTTTCGAGATATCGCCACAAAGGTGGACCAGGGGTGACCCTAAAATTTGTTTGTACAATATGGGCATCAAACGAATGGTGTTAATGAGTATTTTAAAAGGGAGTGGGCCTTAGTTCTATAGGTGGACGCCGTTTCGAAATATCGCCATAAAGGTGGACCAGGGGTGACTCTAGAATGTGTTTGTACGATATGGGTATCAAATTAAAGGTATTAATGAGAGTTTTAAAAGGGAGTGGTGGTTGTTGTATAGGTGGTCGCCTTTTCGAGATATCGCCATAAAGGTGGACCAGGGGTGACTCTAGAATGCGTTTGTACGATATGGGTATCAAATGAAAGGTGTTAATGAGTATTTTAAAAGGGAGTAATCCTTAGTCCCATAGGTGGACGCCGTTTCGAGATATCGCCATAAAGGTGGACCAGGGGTGACTCTAGAATGAGTTTGTACGATACGGGTATCAAATTAAAGGTATTAATGAGAGTTTTAAAAGGGAGTGGTGGTAGTTGTATATGTGAAGGAGTTTTCCAGATATCGATCAAAATGTGGACCAGGGTGACCCAGAACATCATCTGTTGGATACCGCTAATTTATTTATATATGTAGTACCTGCCAAGATTTTAAGGGTTTTTTATTTCGCCCTGCAGAACTTTTTCATTTTCTTCTACTTAATATGGTAGGTGTCACAACCATTTCATAAAGTTTTTTCTAAAGTTATATTTCACGTCAATAAAACAATCCAATTACCTTACCATGTTTCATCCCTTTTTTCGTATTTCGTATAGAATTATGGCATTTTTTTAATTTTTTGTAATTTTCGATATCGAAAAAGTGGGCGTGGTCATAGTCGGATTTCGTTCATTTTTCATACCGAGATAAAGTGAGTTCAAGTAAGCACGTGAACTAAGTTCATTAAAGATATGTCGATTTTTGCTCAATTTATCATGTTAACGGCCATGCAGAAGGACAGACGGACGGCTGTGTATAAAAACTGGGCGTGGCAGCAACCGATTTCGCCCATTTTCACAGAAAACAGTTGGCGTCATAAAATCTATGCCCATACCAAATTTCAAAAGGATTGGTTAATTTTTGTTCGACTTATGGCGTTAAAAGTATCCTAGAGAAATTAAATGAAAAAGGGCGGAGCCATGCCCATTTTGAAATTTTCTTTTATTTTTGTATTTTGTTGCACCATATCATTACTGGCGTTGAATGTTGACATAATTTACTTATATACTGTAAAGATATGAAATTTTTTGTTAAAATTTTACTTAAAAAAAAATTTTTTTTTTAAAAGTGGGCGTGGTCCTTCTCCGATTTTGCTAATTTTTATTAAGCGTACATACAGTAATAGCAGTAACATTCCTGCCAAATTTCATCATGATATCTTCAACGACTGCCAAATTACAGCTTGCAAAAATTTTAAATTACCTTCTTTTAAAAGTGGGCGGTGCCACGCCCGTTGTCCATAATTTTACTAATTTTCTATTCTGCGTCATAAGGTCAACTCACCTACCAAGTTTCGTCTTTTTATCTGTCTTTTGTAATGAATTATCGCACTTTTTCGGTTTTTCGAAATTTACGATATCGAAAAAGTGGGCGTGGTTATAGTCCGATATCGTTCATTTTAAATAGCGATCTGGGATGAGTGCTCAGGAATCTGCGTACCAAATTTCATCAAGATACCTCAAAATTTACTCAAGTTATCGTGTTAACGGACGGACGGACGGACATGGCTCAATCAAATTTTTTTTTCGATCCTGATTATTTTGATATATGAAAGTCTATATCTATCTCGATTCCTTTATATATGTACAACCAACCGTTATCCAATCAAACTTAATATACTCTGTGAGCTCTGCTCAACTGAGTATAAAAAAATTATTTATATGCCTTGAGCTCGATTCGTACGCGCTATCTTATAAATCAATATAGCGTTAAAATTCCAAAAAGGCGGAATGTTTTCCGGTTTAGAGTCACACGGTTGATGCGACGGCGGCAGTTTTGCTGCACTAGGCTTTTTAACCGCACAGGCAGACAATAAATATTTGCAAAAGAAAACAAGTAAGGACGGTACTGGACGGGTCTATCTATTTTCTTTTAAGTACTTACAATTTTGAGTTTTGTGACGAAGTTAATATACCATTTCATTTTCATGAAAGGTATAATAAACAAGTAAGGAAGGCTAAGTTCGGGTGTAACCGAACATTATATACTCAGTTGAGAGCTATGGAGACAAAATAAGGAAAATCACCATGTAGGAAAATGTACCTAGGGTAACCTTGGAATGTGGTTGTATGACATGTGTATCAAATGGAAGGTATTAAAGAGTATTTTAAGAGAGAGTAGGCCATAGTTCTATGGATGGACGCCATTTAGGAATATCGCCATAAAGGTGGACCAGGGCTGACTCTAGAATTTGTTTGTACGATATGGGTATCAAATGAAAGGTGTTACTGAGCATTTTAAGAGGGAGTGGGCCTTAGGTCTATCGGTGGACGCCCTTTCGAGATATCGCCATTAAGGTGGACCAGGGGTGACTCTAGAATGTGTTTGTACGATATGGGTATCAAATGAAAGGTGGTAATGAGTATTTTAAAAGGGAATGGGCTTTAGTTCTATAGGTGAACGCCTTTTCGAGAAATCGCCATAAAGGTGGACCAGGGGTGACTCTAGAATATGTTTGTACGATATGGGTATCAAAGGAAAGCTGTTAATGAGTATTTTGAAAAGGAGTGATCCTTAGTCCATAGGTGGCCGCCGTTTCGAGATATCGCCATAAAGGTGGACCAGGGGTGTCTCTAGAATGTGTTTGTACGATATGGGAATCAAATGAAAGGTGTTACTGAGCATTTTAAGAGGGAGTTGGCATTAGGTCTATAGGTGGACGCCTTTTCGAGATATTGCCATTAGGGTGGGCCAGGGGTGACTCTAGAATGTTTGTACGATATGGGTATAAAACGAAAAGTGTTACTGAGCATTTTAAGAGGGAGTGGGCAATAGGTCTATAGGTGGACGCCTTTTCGAAATGTCGCCATTAGGGTGGGCCAGGGGTGACTCTAGAATGTGTTTGTATGATATGGGTATCAAATGAAAGATGGTAATGAGTATCTTAAAAGGGAGTAATTCTTAGTTCTATAGGTGGACGCCTTTTCGATATATCGCCATAAAGGTGGACCAAGGGTGACTCTAGAATGTTTGTACGATATGGGTATCAAACGAAAGGTGTTACTGAGCATTTTAAGAGGGAGTGGGCATTAGGTCTATAAGTGGACGCCTTTTCAAGATATCGTCATTAGGGTGGGCCAGGGGTGACTCTAGAATGTGTTTGTACGATATGGGTATCAAACGAAAGGTGTTACTGAGCATTTTAAGAGGGAGTGGGCATTAGGTCTATAGGTGGACGCCTTTTCGAGATATCGCCATTAGGGTGGGCCAGGGGTGACTCTAGAATGTGTTTGTACGATATGGGTATCAAATTAAAGGTGGTAATGAGTATTTTAAAAGGGAGTAATCCTTAGTTCTATATGTGGACGCCTTTTCGAGATATCGCCATAAAGGTGGACCAAGGGTGACTCTAGAATGTTTGTACGATATGGGTATCAAACGAAAGGTGTTACTGAGCATTTTAAGAGGGAGTGGGCATTAGGTCTATAGGTGGCCTTTTCGAGACATCGCCAATAGGGTGGGCCAGGGGTGACTCTAGAATGTTTGTACGATATGGGTATCAAACCAAAGGTGTTACTGAGCATTTTAAGAGGGAGTGGACATTAGGTCTATAGGTGGACGCCTTTTCGAGATATCGCCATTAGGGTGGGCCAGAGGTGACTCTAGAATGTTTGTACGATATGGGTATCAAACGAAAGGTGTTACTGAGCATTTTAAGAGGGAGTGGGCATTAGGTCTATAAGTGGACGCCTTTTCAAGATATCGTCATTAGGGTGGGCCAGGGGTGACTCTAGAATGTGTTTGTACGATATGGGTATCAAACGAAAGGTGTTACTGAGCATTTTAAGAGGGAGTGGGCATTAGGTCTATAGGTGGACGCCTTTTCGAGATATCGCCATAAAGGTGGACCAAGGGTGACTCTAGAATGTTTGTACGATATGGGTATCAAACGAAAGGTGTGACTGAGCATTTTAAGAGGGAGTGGGCATTAGGTCTATAGGTGGACGCCTTTTCGAGATATCGCCATTAGGGTGGGCCAGGGGGACTCTAGAATGTTTGTACGATATGGGTATCAAACGAAATGTGTTACTGAGCATTTTAAGAGGGAGTGGGCATTAGGTCTATAGGTGGCCTTTTCGAGACATCGCCAATAGGGTGGGCCAGGGGTGACTCTAGAATGTTTGTACGATATGGGTATCAAACCAAAGGTGTTACTGAGCATTTTAAGAGGGAGTGGACATTAGGTCTATAGGTGGACGCCTTTTCGAGATATCGCCATTAGGGTGGGCCAGAGGTGACTCTAGAATGTTTGTACGATATGGGTATCAAACGAAAGGTGTTACTGAGCATTTTAAGAGGGAGTGGGCATTAGGTCTATAGGTGGACGCCTTTTCGAGATATCGCCATTAGGGTGGGCCAGGGGTGACTCTAGAATGTGTTTGTACGATATGGATATCAAATTAAAGGTATTAATGACGGTTTTAAAAGCGAGTGGCCCTTAGATGTATATGTGAAGGTGTTCTCGCGATATCGGCCAAAATGTGGGCCAGGTGATCCAGAAAATCATCTGTCGGGTACTGCTAATTTATTTATATATGCAATACCACTAACAGTATTCCTGCCAAGATTCCAAGGGCTGTTGATTTTGCCTTGTAGAACTTTTTCATTTTCTTCTACTTAATATGGTAGGTGTCACACCCATTTTACAAAATTTTTTCCAAAGTTATATTTTGCGTCAATAAACCAATCCAGTTACCATGTTTCATCCCTTTTTTCGTATTTGGTATAGAATTATGGCATTTTTTTCATTTTTCGTAATTTTCGATATCGATAAAGTGGGCGTGGTTATGGTCGGATTTCGGCTATTTTTTATACCGAGATAAAGTGAGTCAGATAAGAAGGTGGGCTAAGTTTAGTAAAGATATATCGGTTTTTGCTCAAGTTATTGTGTTAACAGCCGAGCGGAAGGACAGACGGTGGACTGTGTATAAAAACTGGGCGTGGCTTCCACCGATTTCGGCCATTTTCACAGAGAACAGTTAACGTCATAGAATCTATGTACCTACCAAATTTGAGAAGGATTGGTAAATTTTTGTTCGACTTATGACATTAAAAGTATTTTGAAATTTTCTTTTATTTTTATATTTTGTTGCATCATATCATTACAGGAGTTGAATTTTGACTTAATTTACTTATATACAGTAAAGATATTAAATTTTTTGTTAAAATTTGAATTAAAAAAATTTTTTTTTAAAAAGTGGGCGTGTTCTTCATCCAATTTTGCTAATTTTGATTTAGCACATATATAGTAATAGTAGCAGCGTTCCTGCCAAATTTCATCATGATATCTTCAACGACTGCCAAATTACAGCTTGCAAAACTTTTAAATTACCTTCTTGTAAAAGTGGGCGGTGCCACGCCCATTGTCCAAAATCTTACTAATTTTCTATTCTGCGTCATAACGTCAACCCATCTGCCAAGTTTCATCGCTTTAATTGCCTTTGGCAATGAATTATCGCATTTTTTCGGTTTTTCGAAATTTTCGATATCGAAAAAGTGGGCGTGGTTATAGTCCGATATCGTTCATTTTAAATAGCGATCTGAGATGAGTGCCCAGGAATCTACATACCAAATTTCATCAAGATAGCTCAAAATTTACTCAAGTTATCGTGTTAACGGACGGACGGACGGACGGACGGACATGGCTCAATCAAATTTTTTTTCGATCCTGATTATTTTGATATATGGAAGTCTATATCTATCTCGATTCCTTTATATATGTACAACCAACCGTTATCCAATCAAACTTAATATACTCTGTGAGCTCTGCTCAACTGAGTATAAAAATAGGTAGGTACTTTGTGTGAAGATGCAAAGTTTCACGTTTTTTGTGGTCTGCAGGGAATAGCTTTGACCATGAATCACTTATCTCAATAATACATGCCGTAAACCTAAGTATTTGATGAAATTTGAAGCTCCTAGCTGTTAAGATGGTGTAGAAATTGCCAAAAGTCTCTTATCTGAACAATCGGTTGTAGGGGACATATGCTACATATACGACCGATCTCTTCGATTTTTTCAGACAACAATATATAAGGCAGAAATGGCGAAAAGTTTCTTATCTGAACAATCGGATGTATGGGATATATACTATATATACCACCGATCTATACAATTCAGACAATAATGACTACCCTATACGTAAGCATTCGGTGAAATTTGAAGGTTCCAGCTGTTAAAATGGGGCAGTAATTAGGAAAAGCTTCTTATCTGAGCAATCGGTTGTATGGGATTCATACCATATATATGACCAATCTCCATGATTTTTTCAGACAAAAATATATTCTATATGGTTGGTTGGGTGGTTGCTGTGCTGCCTGGCTATGGAGCCGGGCCCAAGTAGCGCTCTAGGCGCCATTTTGATGTACTTTCGCCTGGAACCAATTGTATTTTGGCTGATGTATCCTGCGTATTGTTTTAATCAAACCACTTGGTTAAAAACAATAAACCTACTGATTTCCTTGATGCGGCAGTTTGACACCGCCCTTAAGTACGGAAACTCATAGTGGCCCAGAGTTCGGGACCGAAAATTCACGAGGGCTGGGCACTCGCAGAGGAAGTGAGTAACAGACTCCTCGGCACCCCCCGGTCTACAGCTCCTACACCTCTCATTTTAGGGGATACCCATCTTACTCGCATGCAGGCCAAACGGCCAGTGCCCTGTAATAGTAGCCGTGATTCTGTATATTTCCTTCCTAGACCTATTTAGTAGATCATCGGTTCTTTTCTGGTTGTACTCTGGCAATATTAATTTCGTGATTCTACAGGTGTATGTAGGGTACCAATCACGGATTGCTATTGTCCTAAGATAGGTGAGAATGTCCCTTTTAATAGATGTGAGCGGTTGATGCACCGCGACTTTTTCCGTGATGTCTAATGATGCTCCTGCCTTTGCTATTTCGTCCGGTTTTTCGTTGCCGTCCTGTTCCTGTGACCAGGTACCCACCTGAGTGTGATAGCTGGCTGATTAGCTGCTTCATGTAGCACCCTCTTACAGTTATCGACGGCTTTACAGGATGTGTACCGTGATTCTAGCGCTTTTAGCGCCGCTTGACTGTTGGAGCATATGATTACCTCACCTTCTATCCGGTTCTGCAGCAGGAAGATGTAGGCCCTTTCTATTCCTTGCAGATCTGCTTGGAAGATGCTGTGTTTGGAAGGCGTATGGGGATTGGGACTTTTAGTTGGTTGGAGAAAACACTTACGCCAAAGCCGCAGTCCATTTTGGATCCGTCAGTGTAGAGTGAGGTGACCCCCTCCCTGCTAACTTTGCCGGCCGACCAATCCATTGTAGAGAGTATCTGCACCTTGTAATTTCTGTCGAAGATCAGTGTTTTTGAGGTAATCTGTTGTCGAATCCACATCGGCGAGCCTTGTTAGGATATTACTGTGGCCATATCGTTTTTCTTTCCAGCATCTAGACTCCCTTAGCCTGATGGCTGTGCTGATCGCTGTATATCTGATCTAGAAGGCCAGTGGAAGTAGGTTAAGTATAGCATTTAGCGCGTCCGTCGGGCACGATCTAAGTGCACCTGTTAACCCTGCGCATGCTGCCCTTGGTCTTTTGTCTAGTTTTTTACTGTTGTGTTGCTTATTAAGGGCAGGCCACCATGCTATGGCTCGGTACGCCAGGATGGGCCTTATGACCGCCGTCTAGAGTCACATCATGAGTTTTGGCTTTAGCCCTTAATTTCTGCTGACTATTCTCTTGCAAGAATAGTATGCGGTATACGCCTTCTCTACTCTTTTTTCCATATTGGTTTCCCAATTTAACTTGTTGTCTATTACGACGCCTATGTACTTAACTCTAGGTGAGAGCGAGAGTTCCGTACCCTCTAGTAAGGGCAGTCGAAATGTTGGTATTTTCGTTCTGTTACTGAAGAGTATCAGTTCTGTTTTACTAGGGTTGATGTTGAGGCCGCATGATGCCGCCCAGTTGTGTAGCCTGCTTAACGCACCCTAAAGGATGTCGCTTAGCGTGGAGAGAAAACCCCCGAGACTGCAATGACCACGTCGTCTGCGTATGCTACTGCCCTAACACCATTCTTGTCGAGTTCGAGTAGTATCTCATTCAGTGCAATGACCCAGAGCAGTGGCGAGAGGACCCCGCCCTGGGGTGTACCTCTACCCACTTTGCGGATCATTGTCACTGAGCCCATATCCGCTTGTATGGTTCTGTTTGCCAGCATTGATTGAGTCCATCCACAAATGTGGTTGTCAACTCTGGCCATTTGCAGGGCTTTCACAATTGTGCCGGTTTCGATGTTGTTGAAGGCGCCTTCTATATATAGGGAAGCTGCTAGGGTGAATTGTTAGTAGTGTAGTGATCTTTCCACAAAACTCGTTAGCTAATGGAGGGCGGTCCCCATAGATCTTCCCTTCATGTATGCGTGCGGTGCCTTTGACAGGTTTGGTCCTGTTATTATTAATATATATACCCAGAAGCCTCTCAAGGGCCTTGAGCATCAAGGATGTGAGACTTACTGGCCTGTAGACTTTGGAATTTTCGTGTGTGCGTATACCTGCTTTTGGCAGAGAGATTACTATTGTTTTCTCTCCAGTTTTTTGGAATATAGGTCAGATCGATACTCGCTCTGTATACCGTTCCCAGTCAGAGGATCATTGGATCCTCTAGCTTTTGTAGCATTACCGGGGTAACGCCATCCAGACCGGGCGATTTGAATGGAGAGAAGCCATTTATTGCAAACCTGATCTTTTCGCTGTGTATTATGCTATCCAGTAAGCCTTCTGAGGGCTGAGAGTCCCTGCAGATGGATTCTTTTACTGGTGCTAGGTCGCAACCAGAAGAGTGTGCCAAGGGAGTCCTCTGCTGACTTTGACCATAGGCCTGCCTCACTTCTTACGAAGTGATTGTTGTGGTGTACTTTGGACAGAATTTTACTCAGTCTGGAGGACTCACGAGTGTTTTCTATTAAGGAGCAGAAGGATTGCCAGGACACAGCCTTCGCTACCCTTATAGCTTTTTTGTATGCTTTGAGCGCCTCCCTATATGGCTGCCACTCCTTGGTTATGAGGCACTAACTAAATGTCTTCCGTACTGACGTTCTAAGTTTCCTAAGATCTCCGCTCCACCAGGCTGGGGACTTCTTTTTACGAATACTAAATGGGGTGCACTTGTTGTAAGAGGTAGTTATCGCGAGATCTACTTTGGCGACTAGCTCATCGAGCTTTTGCGGGCAGTTCATGTTAAGTTCGCTTATTTATAAAGCTGGAGTAGTTAGCCTTACAAATATATCCAACTTTGTTCTCCTTGGATCTGGCCAGATCCATATTTGATGTTGAAGAAAATCCAGCGGTGGTCCGAGAGAGAGGCTTTGTCTGACACTCTCCAGTTTTCCACTAGCGCCGGGTTATCATCGGTTGTCAAAGTTAGATCTAGGACTACCTCCCAGCCCTGAAACCTGTCTGAACTAGGGAATATAAAAGTGGGCTTGTGGCCGCTGGTGCAAATACTGAGGTTGGAATTAAGAAAAAAGTGTAGAAGGGACTCACCTCTCTCGTTTGTTGAGGAGCTGCTCCATATCGTGTTTCTTGCATTGGCGTTGCAGCCGATAATTATGCTGCACCCGCCGCTATTATTTATAAAGTATGCCAGCTCTGGAGGTGGAGCCATCCTGTCATGGGCCATGTAGGCCGGGACCATGTATATGGCCTGGTTGGACACCCCTTCTAGCTTTACCACTGTTAGGTCTGCTGTGCTGTAATTTGAACGTAAGAAAACATTTATATCTTTTTTGATTAAAATGCCTGCTCTTGGCTTACCTGCAGAACAGATTGTGTGTGCTGATGTTTAGCCCCTGATTTCCTGATTGTGGACCCAGGACTCTTGAATTAGGCTGATGTTGATGTCCTCCTCACCGAGAATGATTTTAAGATTATCTGTAGCACTTTTAGATTGCTGCAGATTAATCTGCATACACTTAGACTTCTGTTGTGTCCCCGTCCTTGATGTTGACACCCTGCAGCAGATTACCTGCCCCTTCAACTTCAGCAGGGTCGTCTTCAGCAGGGATTGTGTCGCCGCGGAATACCTTCACCTTGGCCATGCGAAAAGCACTTTGGCCAGAGTCTCTAGGGACTCCTCGCAAATGGCCACCAGGATTGGTTTGTTGGTTTTCGACGGCGTTTCCTCTTTTATTAAGTAGGGTCTGTGGTATACTGCGCTGATCCGGAAATAAGTAGATCCTACAGGCTGCCGGATTACTGTAGCGTTTTCCAAGCGGAAATATTAGCCGTAACTAAAGCAGTAGAAACCCTGGAAGAGAATAGCTTACGCTGCAACCGTGTTAACTTTTATATTGACAGTCAGGCAGCAGTTAAGGCAATAATCTCACATAGCACAGCATCTAAATGCGTGTTATAGTGTAAGCAGTCTATGGAGATAATCGGGACAGGGAGAAGCATACATCTTTATTGGGTCCCAGGGCATATGGGAATAGATGGGAATGAAAAAGCGGACGAACTAGCTAAAAAGGGCGCAACCCTTGAAGTTTGCTCCGTAGATGTCCCAATTAGATTGGGCGAGATTAAGCGAAGGCGAGAGGTGCACATGATTGGGCTGTAAAGTGTCTAAGATTATGTGTAGACTAACACAGTTGCTTCTATCATTAAAAAGAGAGGAATGTAGACTCATGACAGGTATTCTGACTGGACACTGCCTTGGTCAGTGACAGCAGATGTAGGAATTGCGGGTTGGAGGAGGAAACGATCGAGCACGTTCTGTGCTCGTGCCCTGCACTTGCCAGGCTAACACTCCAGCTATTAGGAGTGATACAGCTGTCAGATCTAGAAGCATCAAGTGGCTTAAGTCCTAGGAAGCTTCTAGTATTTGCCAAGAGGACGGAAATATTTTATAACATAGGTCCTGGTTTTTGATAGGGTTTTTCAGTTTGGTCATTAAAACAAGCTTCTGGTAACACTACGGACTCAATCAGTCTATGTGAGGTCCAGTTCAACCTACCTACCTAGCATCACTATGATGTTAGTAAATAATAACAACAACAAAAAGCAGCAAGCAACCACACTTATGTACAAGGCAACGAAGAATATTCCATACACATAACCAGCAGCCTGAAGCAGAGAGATTATTTCACATATATATATGTACCCGGCGGCTAAGAGCAGAAGTTGTTACTCACACATACACACGCATAAGGCTTTAAAAAAGCATAAACTACAGCTCCCAACGTAGTCTAAGAAAGACCATTTTGCAATACGGAATATTGAAGTTATTTATTCGACAGTTCAGCGATTAGAATGTTATCAGGGATTTCCCAAAATTCGTTGCTATATTATGCGGCTACATTTTCATCTATTTCTGAATTTAATAAATTTTTAAATGCTTTTTCAATAGGTTTATTTGGCCATCAAATTGCAATTCTTTTTACTATCAAAAACATTCAATGAAAGCTCAACAAAAATCCATCTGCTTAGCTACATACACCCACAAAATTATGTGGAAACATCAGTAATTTGTAAAGGATGTCCAGCATAAATACATACGCATACTCATTTATCACCGATATATTTTCATGGGAATTGAATTCTCAAAACGACTACAAACCAAAAGTTTAAAACAGCAAAATCACAAAAATATTGAAAAGCAAATTAAAACGCCCATACATTTAGAATACACCGTAATTCATATCTACAGTTAGTTTACGTAATTGTTTGTAAACAAATCCATATGCAATTAATTGAAAATAATGATCAATTAACTAGGAAATGAATACGTTAATTATGCAATGAGCTGGAGGTTGTTGAAAGGCGCAAGCATCAGCTTCTTTGCAAAATATGGTCGGACGTGTGCATGCCCGACGATTGGAATTTAAGTGTTCTTTGCCCAGCCCACAAGAAAGGGGATACTGCAAACTGCTCCAGCTATGGCGGAATAAGTCTCCTTAGTATCGCATATAAGTTCCTGCCAAGTGTGTTGGGCCCACAGTTAATTGGCTGATTGGACCTTATCAATGCGGCTTTCAGACATGGTAAATCTTGGAATCACTTCGTCGATCTTAAATCTCCCTATGATAGCACGAAAAGGAGCTACCTATATTCCGCTATGTCTGAATTTGGTTTCTCAGAAAAACTAATATGGCTATGCAAAATGACGTTGAGCAACACCATCAGCCCAGTCTGAAATGGAAAGGCCTCTGCGAGTCGTTCAAAAATAAACTATGTACAATTTCTTTAATTTGATGGTGGAAAAAATTATATAAGCTGCATAACTTTACAGCTTTGGAACAGTATTCTATAAAAGCGTGCAATTACTGGCGTATGCTGACGACATTGATATTATCGGCCTAAACAGCCGCGTCGTAGCAAGCTGGAAATAGAAGCGGTAAAGATGGGTTTGATAGTGTATGTGGACAAAACAAAGTCCCTGCTGTCATCGAGCAAAGACTCAGCGCATTTGCTCCTTGGCAACCACGCTACTGTTGGCAGCCATAATTTTGAAATAGTAAGAGACTTCGTTTATTTGGGACCAGTAATAACCCAAACAACAACTTCAGCTGTGCATTTTAGTGAAGAATCACTCCTGACCAGGGAGGCAATTGAAAAGTAAAGTACTCTCTAAGGAAACGAAAAATGTGCTCTACTAGTCACTTATCGTACTTGGCGCGAGTTGTCAGAGCGAAGAAGGGACCGGTGCGCCTTGCTAGATGGCCAAAACCGTTTAAACGGTAAAGCGCCTATTAAGTAAGAAGGTTAGCTTTCAGCGGTGGAGCTGGTTCGTTACATTTTTGTGCCTTGTCCAACCAAAAACGGAAGTAATAATCCAAAGATGGTTACCTATAACCAAATCATTACCCACTTCACCTTCCTTAAAGCATGAGACTTTTCATACTTTATATACAGTTTATGCCGTTATATACCATTATAGCGGAGTTTCCTCTACACAAACCGTGCTGCCTGCGCTGCCGTGGGGTGTTGCTTTAGAAGTTCCTCTATCAACTTCCTGCAGTTTCAAACATGTACAGTGGGTGAACAAGCGGTAGAGAGTTGGAATCTTAATTTCCCTCAGAATGAGAACTAGCTGTGCTGTCTTCCATTTGGTTGGAAATATTCTTGCCTCGAGTAATTTTTTGTACATGTGCAACAAAAGCTCTTGAAAGTTATTGCCAGCTGGACTGTGTGCGTATTCCCTGGTGGTGGCCCTGTAGTTTTTCTAGTTTCATGCTGTGCATCTGTTTTAAGCTCTTCTTCCTGGAATGATTCCAGAGTGCGATCTTCTTGAGTATCCTTGCTGGGTAGTTGGTTGAAAAAACAGACGGTGTACAATGTGTTTCATATTGTTCTAGTCCATCACCAACTATGGTTGGCGGATTTTTTCTTTTGAAAAGAAAATAATCCAAAACTGCAAGAGGCACCGAAGTTCAAACAGAAAATTTAAACTAAACTTCAACAGTAATCTGAAAGAAAACCAGAGATGATACTGAAAACGTTGAAAAACTTGAACCACTGCTCGAACAACAGTCGCATCGTTAAGAAGAACTGAATTCTGAAAACGAAACTCGAATGAAAGCCGAACTGAAAACCAGATTTCCCTGCTAGATAGGATCCGAATCAAAAATCGGCAATAAAAACGACAACCGAGCGAAAACCGGAATTGAAAGAAGAGCCATTACAGAAAACGAAATCGGAGCTAAAACTCGAACCACAATAGTATCGGCAATTAAACACGAACCCTAGATGAAAACGGCACCGGAAGCGAAAGCCGAACCGCCAACCGAAACTATCTTTTCAATTGTAATGTGAAACCAACGCCTCTATCACCAACTTCCTTTTTGTCTACTACTTTCGAAACTGCCATTAATCTTGGGCTACTGTTAGAGGGCCTTGATGACTATCTGTGAATGGTGGCACCTATTAAATGGGGGGAAGCACTACAAACACAGCAACCGGAGCTGGAAACGGAGCCGAAACCACAAATGAGATCAGTATTGGAAACCAAATGCATAAGCGAAACCGGAACCAAAACCGAACTAAAGAAGCGGCATCGAAACCGGAAATGAAACTGAAACTGTAACTCGAACCACAGCTGTATAGAAAACTGAAACCATAAGCGGAAACAAAGCCTTTAAAGATTGCAGGCCGAAAACAGATTTGGAACCGGACCAACATCGAAACCAAATCCAGAGAGCTGCAACTAAAACTGAACTGACAGCGGAACCGAGAATGAATCGCAACACGATTTGAAAGTGCGAGCGAAGCCTCAAACAAAACCACAACTAAAACCGAAACTCGAGAACCCTCTTCCACTATAAGAGCTTGGACCGAAACCGGCACCAAAACCAGAATGAAATATGTAAGTATAAAATAAAGAAGGCAATAATAATTCGCTTCATTGAGCACCTGACATCATGAGCGATTGATTGTTGTATGCAAGTGAACTTTTTTGCATAAACAAGCGGCAAGCGGGGCAGTAAAAGAAAAAAATGAATCATTGTTTGTGCATTCAAACGCTGCTGATAACGACACTGCCTGCTGGGTTTATATAAGACACACATATGCATATTTAAATATGTATTGACATGGCGTCTTTGCTGGAGTAAAGAATGCATGCAGCATAAAATGAGCAGCCTTTCTAAGAATAAATATGTGAGGCCCTGTTTGAAGGGAGCATGCGGTCGACTAATTACCTTTGTGATCCTACTCTTTCTTTCTACTTTTTTGAGTATGTATTTGTCAGAATTGAACATTGAGAGGAAACGCATATCTTTGGGATGTCTAATGCAAATCGCTTGGCTACATATTTCATGACTTGGTTTAAGTTTGCATGCAAATGACAGGTAAGATTAGGTAAGTAGAGGATGGATACATTGTTCATGATCTTCTTTTTTGTTTTGACACTTATTAAGCATATCGTCGCCTTTTGCTGAAAATATGTATCTGCTTGCAGGCAAAGAAGGAATGGGGACGGAGAAACAAAAAGAATTAGAAGAAGAGGACGCTTGATATAGCCAGGACCAAAAAGAGAAGGTCACCTGCAGGGACGCGAATTGTGTAAGGTTGATGCTGCAAAGAAATTTTAGGTGCATCCTAATGTTTGGTCTTCTATTACTTTGCATAAAAGCATTGAGAAAACTTCGCTCATACAATACCTTTATACTAGGTTCCCGGTCATAAAGGAATCGAAGAAAACGAAAAGGCCGATTAGTTAGCAATGGAGGGGGTTACTGTCGGCTTCACAGCATGCGTACTGTAAAGGCAGATCGACGGAAACGGCTCTCCATTCGATTGTAAAGCAAATAGAGGGTCTCTAGAACATAAAGAGTATGCTCTGGATGCCTTTCTAGACATCGAGGGGGCTTTTAACAATGTCTTGCCGGGGGCAATCGAAAGAGCTCTGGTGGGTTTAGGAGTCGAAACGGCTCTGGTTGAATTTATTAGCAAACTTCTATGCGGCAGAATTGTCGCAGCGGAGTGGGGAGGAGCCATAATAAGGAGGAAGGTGTGCAGGGGCACGCCACAGGGGGGTGTCCTATCTCCTCTGCTCTGGGTTGTGGTAGTCAACGAGCTTCTTGTGGAGCTGGAAGCCAATGGTTGTCGGTTGGTTGCCTATGCAGATGACCTCGCTATCCTAGTCAGGGGCAAATTTCTGGGCACCCTGCGCGATGTTCTGCAGTGCTACCTGGATACTGTGGCTAGGTGGGCTGAATCATGTGGATTGGCGGTCAACCCGGGAAAAACAGAATTGGTTCTTTTTACAAGCCGTCGGCCACCGTGGTGTGATGGAAGCGTGCTCCGCCTATCACACCGTATGCCCTGGGTTCAA
Organism: Eurosta solidaginis; assembly: GCF_040869045.1. Classification (NCBI taxonomy): domain Eukaryota; kingdom Metazoa; phylum Arthropoda; class Insecta; order Diptera; family Tephritidae; genus Eurosta; species Eurosta solidaginis. Next base: position 40,222,523 of record NC_090321.1, on the reverse strand, counting down.
CTCCCAGGCAAAACAACATCAAAATTTTAGAAATAAGATTTTTCAATTAGAAGAAAATTTTTCTAAGCGGGGTCGCCCCTCGGCAGTGTCTGGCAAGCGCTCCGATTGTATTTCTGCCATGAAAAGCTCTCAGTGAAAACTCATCTGCCTTGCAGATGCCGTTCGGAGTCGGCATAAAACATGTAGGTCCCGTCCGGCCAATTTGTAGGGAAAAATCAAGAGGAGCACGACGCAAATTGGAAGAGAAGCTCGGCCTTAGATCTCTTCGGAGGTTATCGCACCTTACATTTATTTTTTATTTTTTGTTATAAAATACCCGACTTCAGAACTCCTTCGATTGGAGGGGTACCGTTGGTACTTACTGACAGGGTTAAATATTTGGAAATTGTTCTGGACAAGAAGCTATCCTGGAGGCCCAATGTGGAAGATAGGGCCAGGAAGGCCGCGGTTGCCTTGTACTGCTGCAGGGGGGCTATCGGAAAGAGATGGGGGCTCTCGCCAGGAGTAGTACACTGGCTTTATGAGATGGTGGTCAAACCGATTCTGCTCTATGGGGTGCTGGTCTGGTGGAAAGCACTGGACACGGCGAGCACCTCCAAAATGTTAGTATCAGTGCAACGGACGGCGCTTATCGGTTTCAGTGGCGCTATGAGAACAACACCTACCTTGGCGCTGAATGTCATGCTGAATATACATCCAGTAGATATTGCGGGAAAGGCAGCCGCGGCCCGGTCGTTGGTCAGGCTTCGTGATATGGGTTATATGCTTTCTGATGCGGACACTCTAGCCTTCTTACTAGTTTCGACTTTATCCCGGACAGAACGGACTATTGCATGCCGGTGGCCGCTCCCTATACAACCTTCACCCTAGTCATTCCCCCGAGGGAGGAGTGGAGAGGAGGAATTATCTGGGGCATGGGACCGGTTATATTGTTCACGGATGGGTCGAAGTTGGACGGAAAGGTTGGGGGGGGGGATCTTTTGTCAAGAGCTAAATGTAAGCCGCAAGTTTAAGTTGGCTGATCACTGCAGTGTATTCCAAGCGGAAGTTGCTGCGATTAAGGATGCGGTGGATGAAATGCTATCCAGCGCTATTACGGTTAGGGAATTTAACATCTACTCTGATAGCCAAGCGGCTATAAAGGCCTTGAGCTCAACTACAGTGCGATCGAGGGTGGTCTGGGAGTGCCTGACCTCACTTGCGATTGCATCGAATTATTTTACAATTAAGATTATCTGGGTCCTGGGCCATAGTGATATTCCGGGTAACTGTCAAGCGGATCTCTTAGCCCGAATCGGTACAACTGAACCGGATGAAGATGGCTGTAGGGATTTCGGGATTCCGCTAGCCACCTATGGATTGCTCTTCCATAGCTGGGCCTCGAGTCAGCTCAACGTTGGGCGGACACTACGTCTTGCAAGATATCAAGATCTTTCTGGCCGAAAGTGGATGGCAGGAGGTCTGCTGAAATAATTGGGTTCACTAAGGCTCACCTATCAATGGCCATTGGGGTTTTGACAGGGCACTGTCCCATGGGTATCCATGCGGTACGTCTCAATATATTGGAAACTCCATCCTGCTGCAGCTGTATGAAGGATGATGAGGTGGAATCACGAAATCACTTTATGCTTGACTGCCCAGCTTTTGCCAGAACTAGGCGAAAGTATTTCGGTCGTGACTCACTTGGATCTCCCGATGAGCTATCCAAGGTTGAGATCGGGATCATTCGGAACTTTATCGTTGCTACCCAACGATTCTCTAAGTAGTTATATCTACGTCACCGTTAGTTAGTTTATTATATGTGGTATCACAACGGACCGTCATGTTGTTCAAGTGAGCTTCCTCTATCAGGGAAGCTACCACCCAACCTAACCTAACCTAGCAATGGAGGGCACAGCACTTGCTAAAGCTACGGTAAACGTGCCAATCCGTTTGGGAGAAATCGAAAGGAGATAGCAGTTGCACATGATACATCAAACAAGAAATGCGTAGACAAAAGCGCGTGCCTACAAAATGTCTAAGATCATGTGCAAAGCCTACGCTTCAAGACTCAACATGGTGCTCATATCTTTGAAGAGAGTAGACTTAAGGCTCACGATGGGCATGCTAAGTGGACACTGCCTTCTGGCGTCACATGCTTAAAAGTTAGGTCTCGTCAGCAACAGCAGATGTAGGAAGTGAGAGCTGCAGGAGAAAACGGTTGAGCACGTTCTGTGTTCGTGTCCTGCACTCGACAGTTCAAAGATCCAGCTATTAGAGGCGGCAGAGTTGCCAAGTCTCGAGGCACAACTAGGCCCTAGAAAACTTCTAGTGTTTGCCAAAAGGAGGGAGTTATTCTATAATATCAGTCCTGGTATCTTATTTGCGTTTTTCCGTTTAGTCGTCAAACTAGTTCTGGTAACACAAGTTAAACCAACCTAACGTTGGCAGCGACGGGGGTGAGAGTGAAAATGTAAACCCTATATGTGTGATAAGAACATCTTGAGCAATGAGAAGGCAAACAAACTTGCAGGGCATGGCCACTGCTAGAGGATGCGGAGATGCCGGAGATGTAACATCCACCTACATTGAAAAAAAAAAAAAATTGCAGATTAAAGAAGTTAGCAGCCTCCAAGAGGACCCCTGCAAGATGACCAAGCAAACCTGGCCAACGATAGTAAAAGAACGGAGGATCTAAGAAAGAAATCTTTATTACAACTGCCACAATCACTGGCCGCTGGCTGCTTGACCTGCATGCTGAGAGAATGTGGAACTCTTTTAACAGAATTTGCAGGAGCAGTTGCGAGAAGGGCTGCAAAGAGACAGTCGCGCACTACATGTATGAATGTCCAGCTCTAGCACACACTAGGTTTGTTATATACTGCCGGAATTGAAGGTAGTAGCTAAACGCTCTGTAAAAGATATGAGCCGGTTTTTTTTCTGCTCCAAATAGTTGTTGTTTTATTAACGATAAAAACACTTCCCGAAGATTTTGGGGAGTGTGATCGATGTTGATGGTCTTTTGCCGAATATACATAGATGCAGTGCGTTCCGGTAACAAGCACCATTCAGGTACCAGCCGGACCAGCTCGGGAACCAATAATATGATCACATTACACCTTCTAGTACATTCCGCTCCCCACCTTTAGTTCCATGAGGAACTTGACGTCGCCAGAGCCTTGCCTGCTAAATATGTGTAGGTAAGGTTGATAATTGGGCTGCGGAAGCTCTGCTTGAGTCCCGCTTCAAATGGTTCGAACGTAGTACCGACTAGCCATACGCAATCAGCAGCAGTTTATTCCAGGAAAAATGTGTATCAAAATGGCGCCTCGTGCGCTACTTGGGATCGGATCTTTGGTATCCGGTGGCACAGCAACCCACGGATAACTTTATCTCGAAACTTGCGCTGCCAAGCGGCATTTTAGCTCAAACAAATATCAAATATGAAAGCGACATAATATAAAGCGGTAAAAACTTTGGCTCTTTACACAAAATTTGTCTTTTATTGAAATTTAAGCCTCTGACTACTTGTTAATATCAACACAACAATAAAAAATGCATATCTTACACACACACAAAACAAAAACAAGCCATGCTCAGCTTTCTGCAAACAAAATACGGCATAACAAAAGTTTTACTCATTATTTGCTGCTGCTGAATTTGTAGCAAATTTTATTTATGCCAATAAAAACGCTTACACAAAGCGGATATTATTGGCGGCGGGCAAATTGCGCCGGAAAGTATGCAGGCGATGTGTTTATGCGTGGCTGGGGGCGGGGGTGTGAGTAAGTGTGGTAGTGGGTGATGTGCAAATATACTCATATGAATATGCAATTCTCTTGCATTGGCGAGTTGCCCTATTTGTTATGTCAGTTATCAAATGAAATTGCGGAAGCGGTCAAGCAAATAGTTTGCTGCTACTGCTGCGAGTAATGCGACACTCGCCCGAGCTGCTGCTACTGCCTCCGCTGCCATGATTGCATTGTAATAAATAAATTTGTACGCTTTAGTAAATGTCATTAGTAAGTAGTAAAAAGGCTTTGAATATATGAATGAACAAATGAATATAAATGTTAGGAGAGGGAGTGTGAAAGTAAGAGGGGAAGTCAATGGTATATAGATCAGTGCTGCACCCATGAGCTCTTTAGATCTTCGGAAAACACTTTGGCGGTCACCTACATGTCGTGTGAGCGCAATGACAGAGATTCAGTAAAGCAAGCAGTCAATCAATGTTAGCTTATCCCTGCAAAAAGTCGTGCGATTAATCCCTCAAGAGATAGGTCTCCGAGTGATATCTTTTATCTACATTTGGGCATAATTGATCCCCTATAGTCCCTTTCGGGTACAGTTGGGATTAGTCAGTTTGGTATCTATGTAGCCCACTTGAAGAAATATTAAAAACAATTAAGGAAGTCTAAGTTCGGGTGAAACAGATCATTACATACCCAGCTGTACACTTGAAATGCTGCTGTTGTTTGTTTTTTGTGCTTAATGGTGTTACAAGGTTGCGCAATAATACATATACGTATGGTTCTATTCTTTCGTTTGAAAGAAGCAAGCAGAATACACAGGCTAACACCAATGACCTTGAGCGGGTATTAATGCAGTTGTCCTTCAGATATGGTGATTTCCCTACTGTTTATTTTAAAATAAAGATATAACAGAACAATAAAAATACGATTGCTACAAAACTATTTTTCGCTAAGACCCTTTTAAAAGTCATTTATATAAAAGTTGGCGTGGTTCTTAACCAATCTTATCCATTTTTACCAGAAACATTTCCTGCTATAAGGAAAATACGTGTACCCAATTTCATTACGATCCGTTAATTTTTCTTCGAGTTGTGGCTGCCGAAACATTGAAAATTGCTTAGACAAAAAAGGGGCGGTGCCACACCCATTTTCAAAAATTTTAGTGTTTTACAATTTAATGTTATAATCCAATTTAGAAAGCAAAACTCTATTGATAAAAAGCTCTTTTTCGCTAAGATATAGCTTATTATTTTCCTCTATGACCCTTTTAAAAATATTTTATATAAAAGTGGGTGTGGTCTTTGGCCGATCTCGTCCAGGTTATTTGGAAATATTTGCTGCTACAGGGAAATTTTTGTACCCAATTTTATAACGATCCGTTAATTTTTCTTCGAGTTATGGCTCCCGAAACATAGAAAATTCCGTAGTCATAAAAGGGGCGGTGCCACGCCCATTTTATAAGATATGTAGTTTTTCCTATTTACTGTTATAATTCCACTTGGGAAATGAAATGCCATTGATATAAAGCTCTTTTTTGCAAAGATATATCTTATTTTAGTCGGTCACGGCACTTTTAAAAATCTTTTATATAAAAGAGGGCGTGGTTCTTAACCGATTTCGTTAATTTTTCTTCAAAGCATTCCTTATAGTAAAGGCAAGCTCTCCGCCGAATTTTGTTACGATAGGTTTAACGATTTTTGATTTATGATTAATAATATTTGTAAAATTGATTTTATCACAAGTAGGCGGTGCCACGCCCATTTTACAATTTTTTTTCAAATTTTTATCAAGAGTCTCAACGTCAGTATACACGTCTAATTTCAACACTCAAGGTGTATTATTTATTAAATAATCAGGTTTTTTTGTGTTTTCCAAAATGTTATATATATAAAAAGTGGGCGTGGTTATCATCCGATTTCACTAAATTTCAATTCCAATCTGTTCTCGGTCGAGATAAGATCGTGAACCAAATTTGGTGAAGTTATCTCAATATTTACTCAAGTTATCATGTTAACGGACAGACGGACGGACGGACGAACAGCTCAAACAAATTTTTTTTCGATACTGATAATTTTGGTATATGGAAGTTATCTATCTCGATTTCTTTATACCTGTACAACCAACCGTTATCCAGTTAAAGTTATAATACCCTGTGTACAAGTACAGCTGGGTATAAAAACAGCAAGGAAGTAAAATAAAAAAGATTACAGGTGATTGATTCGAATCATTTAAGAAAAATACGGAACCCTATACCGAACCTAGAGTTAGGGTTAAATTTTCTGAGATTATTTTTTATTCAATTTATAAAAGCTGTTCCGGCCGCTAAAATAGATTTTGTGGCTTGGCAAACCCTTCGATTGTGTTTCTGTCATGATAAATGCGTCTAGGCCCTATTTGAGTTCTTATAGAACCGAAAAGGGACTAGTCTTCTTATGTTCCCATATGGGTACAATGAGGATTGGTCCTATTGATCCTTTCGGGTATAAATGGGTACAATTAGTCTCTTCATAGGACATGCTGAAGCAAAAGGAAACAGTTCAACTCATGCAAAGAGATCAACATTGGAATTGGTCGCATACTCCTTTGCGACTCATCCCGGGTTCATCCTAGACTAATCGCATTTTTTGCAGGGATACCTCAAACAGTAAATATCTCATGCGTGAATTCTATGCTCAAACAATCTCAATATATACACATACCACTAAAAAAAAGTTGCATTTGTATTTGAAGCTCTGCCGGCGTTGTGCAGCACTGATATAGATGACGGTAGATAAGAAGAGACATTTTCTTGAAATCATTAAATGCAAAAGAAGAATTTTCAGTAGCTAAATAAGCAAATATTTATTGTAACTAATGCTTAGTGGTATGTGCTCGTTAAAATAAATGAATAAAACCCACGCAAATGACATTTCTTAAGCCATAACAATGGAGTATTTTAATGTGACAGTGGATCAAATTTGATTTAGAAAGTCGAAATTGCGAAAGTATTTTTCAAATAATGAAAGCCATTATAGAAATAATGTCCCACTACAATCATCCATTTGAGTTTCAATATCTGAGTTCTCTAGGCTTAGATTCAATGAGTGCACTCGAATTATGGGTTTGATCAGAACCCAATTGCACTTCTGCGTTACGGTGGACAGTAAGACACTAGTCGCACTACCGTTGTTATCATGTCCAGAAGATTTTAGCTGTTGTTGCTATTATTGTAGCAGTGCTTTGTGCTATCCAACAGGTGTGACCCTTCACCCATATCCTCTAACGGGAGCCGAAAGTAACTTGCAGTTTCAATAGCGGTGGACCAGAGAGAAAGAGGTGTTGGAGACGTTGGTTCCACATTGCATTTGAAAAGATGGTTGGTGCCATGTGGGGACACGTTACACACAGAAGATATATCTTGTCAGGATTATTCTGGATAGGTAAGAGTTTAACCTGTTACAGTATCCAGATTGAAGTTGAGCTAGAGTGAATCGCATCTCACTGGGCAGGCGAGTTAAACGAATTTAACTTTAAGAACGTGGCTCGCCGGGCAATTCCTGGCTAAGAATTCCAATGCATTTCGGTGGACATCTCTGCTGGTGGACTTTTTGTGCTCTTTATCTTCATACGACTGAGTTGTCAGGTGCCGTGTTTCATTATATCGTTTGCGGAGATGACTTTTAAAATCCCTGAAAGGCGAGACCTCTTCAATCAGATGTCTCTTGGGGTGCCCAGCTTTCTGGGTATTTAGCAGAAACTGTTTGTTCAGCATTCCAGATGGAAAGAGATATAGTTTGAAAACAAAAAAGCTTAACTTTTGAAATAAAACGAATGTTTTTGTTTGATAACATATTCTGACTGAGACGAGGAAGGTATTTATTAAGGTATACTGGAACTAAACATTTGAATATGTTTACTATGGGCTGCATGGCGAGTGTGACATTTAGAAATTATAGTACACAGCTTGAGACCAAATCAATAACGACTTTTTTGGGATAATGTAGCATTCGTTTATAATTAGTGGTAGAGAGAGGAAGGGAGAGGAGTAAGAAAGTAGATAGAGATAGATAGAGAATAGAAGAAGAAGTGTGGGATAGAGGAGTATTCTTTCTGTGCACGCTGTCCCTGCGAATTGGAAAGCGCAGAACATGTAACGTATCAGTGCCCTCGTTTTCATGGCGAAAGACTCTCTGTACACATAGTTTTTGGAGATGAACCTTCCATTAGGAAGTTAGTTCCCCGAATGTGCGGAGAAATAGATTTTTGGACTGCTGTGAACAAGATGGCCTTTATAGTTATGACGAAATTGATGCATGCTGAAAGGGAGCGCAGAGAAATGCATATACGAAGTAGTGGCGACTAAATCGCCTTTCCCCCGTGATGTTATGCCTAACGGCGGTCTTACGGGGTGCGGACACATGAACAGGATTAGCCTGGTTTCATTAGGTCAATTGAGGGTAGTGCGCTGCCCCAACGACCTACAAAAAAAAAAAACGAGGTGGAAGAGAGTCAGAGGGAAAAGATATATGATGAGCGAGAGCTAGCTTGAGCGGGAAAATGGGAGAGAGGAGATGCTATAGAGAGAAAGATAGTGAGACAGAAAGTTTGTGAGAGAGAAAAAGAAAACAATGAAAGGGAGCAAAGGTGAGTGCGTCAAAATAATACACTTCCCACATTTTCTCTCCTATGATATCACTGTTCTCAACAATTGTTTCACACAAATAGCCATAAAACATTTTTATGATCGCCAGCGCAGCATCAGAATAATAGCAACGCAGCAACCAACCAATTTCTTTATTCGTATATAGCCCAAACTTCTAAGCCCCTCATGCCTTCATGCTATGAAGACAAGCATATACTTATATTAGAGGTAAACCATAATATTTAGATGCATTTTTTCTATTATAAGAGTATATAAAGAGAGTAAAAGTACAAGTACATATATGGGTTGGTAGGTAGTGTGAATATATGGGAGTATAGATGTGTGTGTGAGCTTGTATTCATGTGAATTGTGGCAAAGTACAACATATTTGTAGTGTAGGCACTAAGACGACAAACGGTCTAACACTATGGCGGCATCACCCACGCATGTCGACATTACATATACTGATGAATCAGCCAAATAGTATTTAGAATAGTATAGATTATAGTAGATTTAATGCTAAGAATGGGGGTTTCCGCGCCACTATGACTCGCAGCGTTAGCGTTATTGTTTAAATTAATAGAGTGCGTGTGTGTGTGTGTGTTTATGGGTGTTATGTGCGATATTCACAAGGAATGACTAAATAAACTCTTCTTAGAACAGTGTGATGGCAGTGTGGGACTGTTTATTTTTTTAGAGTGTGTGTGTGTGGGTGTGTATATGGGTGCGAGTGTAAGTTTATGCCCATACAGATATTGTAGCGCCCGCTTTGGCGTAAGATATTACACATACGCCATGCGTACATTGCAGAGCATTTGGGAGTTCCTATCGCTACGTGTGGATGATTTGCAGTGGACCTATGTGTGCCCAACAACAACAACGTGATCAACGTATAGCTTTTTTATACCCAAGTGTTCACGTTAAATTTATTCGATATGGCGTTTATGATCGATATATACATGGATAGATCTGATGCTTGGTAAGGTGCTAGATAGTTATGTGGTCAAAATTGTCAAATTGGTCTCACCACAAATGTGCTAATATCTGAAGGTGATAGTACCAAGCGTACCGCCCTTCTCGTCGGCAAAGGAGTTTAACATACATATAAAACATTTCTCAACATCGTAGGAAAGATTTTTTGTCGCGTTTGCAACAACTAAAACCAGCAAACTGAGGATTTTGAAAACGACCTAAAATTTTCAAAGCAAAATAGCTAATTTTTCCAAAACATTAAATAGGAAATGTGGAACATCATATTATTATTTTTGCAACTTCGAACTTGAACTATACATTTCGAAAAACTAGGGTTTAAAGTCGTATAGAGGCAATTTTAAAAAATTTCAAAAACTTTTAAAAATGCGAGTTTGTTTTTTTTTAAATCTTTAATTTCGAAAAACATTTATTTTCCCATCATCATCATTGATTGGAGCACCAACGGAGGTCAAGTCTTCCTCCACCTGCCTCTCCCAACTCAGTGGATCTCTGCCTCTTCCCCTGCTTTCAAACTGCGTTGTAGACTGAAAAAATAAAATCGTAATATCGCGTAAATCTTCCGGAGAATTTTTCTCATGACTACTATAAGAGCCATTTTATCTTCTCTCAATACTGCCCATTATTCCGAGCCATACACCAGGACGGGTATGATGAACGACTTGTAGAGCGTGATATTTGTTCGTCGGGAGAGGACTTTTCTTTTCATTTGCCTACTCAGTCCAAAGTAGTACTTATTAGAAATAGTTTTTCTCCGTTTGATTCCTAAGCTGACATTGTTTTTGCTGTTAATGCTGGTTCCTAAATAGACGAAATCCTTCATAGTCTCGAATTTATCTCCTTCAACAGTGGCGTGGTTGCGAAGATGTAAATGTGCTGATTCTTTCTTGGACGACATCAATTGCTTATTTACCCACACAAACCACTATATTACGTTCGATATGGTGGAAAGTAGCCACCTCTGTTGGAGACGCTCTTTCGGATAGCACGAAGAACCGTTGTGGTATCACATCAGATAACTACGACGTAAGTTACAATTTCTTAGGGAACCTTTGCGTAGCAAGATTGCACACGATCGTGTGTAAATCCTATGGAAATGCGAGTAAGCCGAGACCGTATTAGTTACGCCTAGTTCTGGCTTAAGATGAACATTTAAGACTTATTTAATGATCCAAGCCCGTCGCCCTCAACGCAGTTGTAGGAGGAAGAGCTTTCCTGTCCCATTGGACTCGACATTCCGGAGCACCATTCATTTTTGATAGATGAAAATTGGTGCCTCAAATGATTTTGATGCAGCGCCTGCTATCCCCTGCATCAGGTATTGTCTACTCAGCATTTCCTTCGCTGACGCGGAGCTCATATGTAGATCACATGTGGTCAACGGAAGTTCGAAATTCCTGCAGCTATTTACGTGTGGGTCAGTACTACTCATTAAATGAAGGAGATTAGCTTAACAGTTGATATGCTCCTAGACACAGATCACCAAAAGTTTTAAAATAGCTCAGGCACCCCCATTCCGCCTTAGTTCGCCACACAGTTGAGATGAGGGTTTCAACATCCACATGACTATCCGGGTAGATCTTTAGTTCTTTATTAGCTACGAATTGGGGACCATCTAATGCATACTGAAACGGAAGCTTACATAGAGCTAGTCACAGAAAACCCATCCATCAACTTTCCCTACCAAGTTCGATTTATCCGTGATTCCTTTAATTAGTCCATTGCCTCAGACTAGTACCTCGCTTTATTTACCTCCAAAAACGAATGAGTTTCTTAAAGCTAGTACCGGAACATTTGTCTGTCCTGCCTGGAAAAAGATCAAAACTGTGAGAATAGTGGAATGTCCGAAACAAGCAACGCCATAACCCATATACCGAAGCCTGATCAATTAATTAGTCTCTTGCTTCAGGCGAGACAGAATGAGTCATTAGTGTTACCAGAAGTTTGTTTCACGACCAAACTCAAAGACCCTTTCAAAACATACGACCTATATTACAAAATAGCTTTGAAAAAACACCAGAAGCTTTCTAGGGCCTATGTCACTTGCTACTTCTAAATCTGACAGCAGTTGTACACCTATTAGCTATAGTGTCTAATTTCTTATACGAAAATTTTCTTTACATAGACAGTGCAAATTTGGGATTCAAGGGGACGATAGAGGTTCAAGAGAATGATAAGCTCAATTCACAGCTTCCGCAACGGAGCTGTCAATCTAACCCTACGCGAGGCGAATCCTGGGGACACCCAGTTCGTTATTGAGTTAGCGGCTGGGGCGGGATGGCCTAGAAGGTTCAATGCTGTCATGTTAAATCATGCTTCCTTGTTATCGGGACGTACCGGATCTTAGTATATCCAGAAAAGGGCCAAAAACATCGATAATACTCCTTAAAACTTTTGAGGAGTGTCTTTATCGCTACAACAACAACATATCGAAAATTTCTTAAAATCTTTGTCCAAAAATCACGAAGGTTATATATATGAAATTAACAAAGAATTAAGAAAGTTTTTGTAAATCAATTTTTATACTCAGTTGAGCAGAGCTCACAGAGTATATTAACATTGATTGGATAACAGTTGGTTGTACAGGTATAAAGGAATCGAGATAGATATAGACTTCCATATATCAAGATCATCAGGATCGAAAAAAAATTTGATTGAGCCATGTCCGTCCGTTAACACGATAACTTGAGTAATTTTGCGGCATGAAATTTGGTATGTAGGTTCCTGAGTACTCATCTCAGATCGCTATTTAAAATGAACGATATCGGACTATAACTTTTTCGATATCGAAAATTTCGAAAAACAGAAAAAGTGCGATAACTCATTACAACAGACGGATAAAGCGATGAAACTTGGCAGGTAAGTTGAATTTATGTCGCAGATTAGAAGATTAGTAAAATTTTGGACAGTGGGCGTGGCACTGCCCACTTTAAGAGAAGGTAATTTAGAAGTTTTGCAAGCTGTAATTTGGCAGTTGTTGAAGATATCATGATGAAATTTGGCAGGAACGTTACTCCTATTACTATATATGTGCCTAATAAAAATTAGCAAAATCGAAGAACGACCACGCCCACTTAAAAAAAAAATTTTTTTAAGTGAAATTTTAACAAAAAATTTAATATCTTTACAGTATATAAATCAATTATGTCAAAATACAACTCCAGTAATGATATGGTGCATCAAAATACAAAAATAAAAGAAAATTTCAAAATGGGCGTAGCTCCGCCCTTTTTCATTTAATTTGTCTAGAATACTTTTAATGCCATAAGTCGAACAAAAACTTACCAATCCTTATGAAATTTGGTAGGGGCTTAGATTCTAGGACTATAACTTATTTCTGTGAAAAAGGGCGAATTCGGTTGAAGCCACGCACAGTTTTTATACACAGTCGACCGTCTGTCCTTCCGCTCGACCGTACACGCTAACTTGAGCAAAAGTCGATATATCTTTACTAACCTCAGTTCACGTACTTTTCCGAACTCACTTGGAATTGGTATAAAAAATTGCCCGAAGTCCGACTACGACCACGCCCACTTTTTCGATATCGAAAATTACGAAAAATTAAAAAAAATGCCATAATTCTATACCAAATACGAAAAAAGGGATGAAAAATGGTAATTGGATTGGTTTATTGACGCAAAATATAACTTAAAAAAAAACTTTGTAAAATGGGTGTGACACTACCATATTAAGTAGAAGAAAATGAAAAAGTTCTGCAGGGCGAAATAGAAAACCCTTGAAATCTTGGCAGGAATACTGTTCATGGTATTACATTATAAATAAATTGGCGGTATCCAACAGACGATGTTCTGGGTCACCCTGTTCCACATTTTGGTCGATATCTGGAAAACGCCTTCACCTATACAACTACTACCACTCCCTTTTAAAATCATTATTAATACCTTTAATTTGATACCCATATCGTACAAATACATTCTAAACTCACCCCTGGTCCACCTTTATGGCGATATCTCGAAAACGCGGCCACCTATAGAACTAAGGCCCACTCCCTTTTAAAATAATCATTAACACCTTCCCTATGATACCCATATTGTTCAGACGCATTCTAGAGTCACCCCTGGTCCACCTTTATGGCGATATCTCAACAAGGCGTTCACCTATAGAACTAAGCCCCACACCCTTTTAAAATACTCATTATAACCTTTAATTTGATAACCATATCGTACAAACATATTCTAGAGTCACCCCTGGTCCACCTTTATGGCGATATCTCGAAAAGGCGTCCACCTATAGAACTAAGCCCCACGCCCTTTTAAAATACTCATTAACACATTTCATTTGATACCCATATCGTACAAACATATTCTAGAGTCACCCCTGGTCCACCTTTACGGCGATAAATCGAAAAGGCGTCCACCTATAGAACTAAGGCCCACTCCCTTTTAAAATACTCATTAACCCCTTTCATATGATACCCATATAACACAAACCAATTCTAGGGTCACCCCTGGTCCACCTTTATGGCGATATCTCGAAACGGCATTCACCTATGGAACTAAGGATCACTCCCTTTTAAAATACTCATTAACACCTTTCATTTGATACCCATACCGTACAAACAAATTCTAGAGTCAACCCTGATCCACCTTTATGGCGATATCCCTAAATGGCGTCCACCTATAGAACTATGGCCCGCTCCCTCATAAAATACTCTTTAATGCCTTTCATTTGATACACATGTCATACAAACACATTCCAGGGTTTCCCTCGGTTCATTTTCCTACATGGTTATTTTCCCTTATGTTGTCACCATAGCTCTCAACTGAGTATGTAATGTTCGGTTACACCCGAACTTAACCTTCCTTACTTGTTTAGTATACGGAAGTTAGTTTCATTTTTCGGTAAATTTCTAAAAATGCGGAAAATGTCTTAGCGTTAAGTTTCTTTTCCAGAATATACTAAAGATTGACTTACATTTGCGATTTGCCGATATCGAAAAAAATACGAAATATTTGAGAAACGCAGTATAGTTCGAAAAGCATTGAAAACATAGGTTACATTAAAATTGAAAAAAAAAACTGGTTCATAAAGTTTTTTTTCGATACTGAAAAGTTTGAAGGTTTTTGAGAAAGTACTCTTATTTAAAATACGACCAATACTAGCGTGTAAACCTTTTTTTGCTGTCGAAACTTTAAAAACTAACATAATATTCATTATTTGAAATCCCTTTATTCGAAAAGCCTCAAAACTTGTTTTTTTTTTTTTAATATAGATATGTATGTATCTTTCCTAAAAACGTAAATGAGGTATTTAGTTTCAGTTGGTGCAAAGCAAAAATTGATATTGAATCCAAATCTGGCCTTCGCCAACGTAGTGAAAATTATAAAATATTTTCGAGTTCGAAAGTCGAGAGATGAGTTTGTTATGACGAAAGTTCCAAATTTTCCATGATTTTGAAAATATTCGATATGACTTAACTTTGCGAAAAAAAACTTTTTGACTTAAAAAAAAAGATGGAATCCTATGTTTAATATTACTTTTTCACTTTCTGAAAAATCTTATTTTAATAAACACTACTCAAACTCACAACTGGGTATATACTAATGCTCAAACTAAATTATTTACTTATTTGCGTTGGTGTTGTGCTAGTCTTGCTGGCATTGCAGCAATGTCTAGCGTGTTGAGTAGTCCGCATATACCAGGCTATCTGGTCTAGTCTCTTTGCTAAGTTGCTGAAGCGTGCCTTTCGCAAAAAACAGTCTCCGTGCGTAGGTGATTTTATGGTAGTAATTTTTGTAAGCTGCTTGTTTAAAACGCTGAGCAAGCTAAACTATTTCATTCACGCATTTATTGTGAAACTATATGCGTGTATGTGTGCATGTTTATGGCCAAGTAACTGTGGGTGGTTATATGTGTATGTGTGTGCGTTCAAACAAATGTACTATATTACTTCCTTACACTGCATTCCTTGCGTTAGAGAATTTATTTACTTATTGTGACAGCATTTATGACGCTGTACTTATTATTTTTGCTTATTGTTTCCTTTTCATTGTTGTCTTTTTCTTTTTTTTAATATATTCTCTTAACTGTTTGTTATTCATACTATACGCCCACTTGTAACTTATGATGTCATAAATGATTATTGATTGTTATGGTCTGTTTTGCATCGAGTCAAATACAATTTATGTTATCAAAACAAGATTAATCAAAACATTTTTTTTTTTTTTTACATAACGCTTGATGAGGCAAGTGAGTGACGCATTTAATTTGTTTGCTTTCGCGTAGGAATGGACAAGAAGATTGCTTGGATTAAATCAATTGAATTTAGAAAAAGAACGAGTCCCCATTAAACCTACTCGCAATTTCAACTAGAATCTAGAAATCAATTTCAGTAGCTGGTTTATAATAACTCACGTTCGTAACCTTAATTTTAATCTAATACAAGTTTTAGTTGCAATTTTAATTTTAATTAAACTTTTCGTCTCAATATCAATTTGAAATTAATCAGACTGTTAGTCTTAATCTTAATTTTGTTCAAACAAAGTTTAGTCTGAATTTGATTATCTGCTCAAATCTTAGTCCCGGTCTCGGTCTAATTCTGAAACTTCAGTGTTGATGACTTTAATAATTTAGTCACCATCTCAATACAAGTATAAATTGCAATAATAGTTTTAATTTCAATTTCAGTCACAATATGAATCTTGAAATTAATTGCAATATTAATGCCATCCCCGATTTTGGCCTCAATGAATTTTCGTTTTTAGTTTAACAACCTGTCTAAATCTTAGTCCCACGCTCAGTCGCATTATGAATTTGACTTTAATCGCAATTTTCAAATTTTATACCAGTAATAATCTCTATTTAAGTTAATCACAATTATATTAATTAAATCAACTCAATACAAGTCCTAATTGTAATCTTAGCTTTGATCTCAGTTTCAGTCTCAAAATCAATCTTGAAATAGTTACCACTACTAATCCCATTCCCAGTTTTGGTCCCAAAAAATTTTAGAATCAATTTGATTACCTGTTTAAATCTTAGTCCCAGCCTCAATCTAATTTTGAATCTTCATATCAATACTGATTTAAATAGGAATTTAACTCTCACATCGACAACAATTTCAATTTGAATTCAAATCTCACCATCATTCTAAATTTATATAGGAATTTACCTCACTCTTGCTTTTAATCCTAGTTTCAGTCGCAATTTCAATTACAGTTTTATTTTGAATCTAAAAGTAGTATCTCGATTTCAGTGAAAATTTCTGCCGCAATCGTAACCTGATTATTAATGGCACTATTCACCGTAATTTCCATTTCAGCCTCGAGAACAATGCTAACCTAAATTCGAAGAGATTTCAATCGTTTTTTCCAATAAAAACTCTAAGGCCATTGTGCCTATTTTAATTTCACTAATCTCATTCTAAATCTTTAGGATAATTTAAATTAAAATTAAATCTTAACTTCTATTTTAATAAAAATCTCAGTCTGAAAAAAATTTGAAACTTAATCGTAATCACAATCTTCATCTTAATATGAAATTGATCATGATTGATTTTAATAATTTTTTTTTTAAACTTCAATCAAACTAAAATTAAAATAATTATTAAAATTATAATTAAAATATAATTTCAATTCATATTTGAATTTAAATTTCAGTTTAGCTTTATATTTCAATTTAAATTCAAATTTTAATTATAATTTTAGTTTTACTCCTAATTTTAAATTCAAATTCAATTCGTATTACAATATCAATTAAAACTTTACTTTCAATTAGTATTTTAATTGATATTTCTGCTCGAATTAAATTTCGGGTAAAATTTTTTTTTAAATTTTCACCAATTCAATTAAAAAAAAAAACAAAATTAATCGTAATTTTCGTTTTATCATGAGCGTTTATCTTAATTCAATTCCAAATTTCGATTTTATTTTAATTTAAAATTCGATATTAAAAGTAAAGTTACGTATATTTTACTTTGACATTCGATTTAAATTTCCAATTCAAGTTCAAATTAATTTTTTTGGAATTTCGATTCCAATTCAAATTCAAATTTCAGTTTCAATGCAAATTTATTTTTCAATTGAACTTTAATTCGGATTTTATTTCAGCTAGAATTTCTATTTAAATTTTCACCTATCTAATTTTAATTAAAGTTTTAGAAATTCAAATTTAAGTTTCTTTTTCATCTCGGTTTAAATTTTAAATGCAATTGAGTTTTATTTTATAACTTAATTTCAAACTGAATTTCAAATTCTGATTAGATTTTAATTTTTTTTCAATTAAAATTCAATTCATACTTCAAGTTTTCTGAAAATTCAATTTTTATTTAAATTTTAGTTTAAATTTTAATTGCTATTATGGTTAATATATCTACTCGAAAGTAATTTTAGGTAAAATTTTAATCTCAATTTTCACCATTTCGATTCTTATTTCAAGATACATAAAAATTAAAAAAAAAAAAATGGAGTAATCGTAATCTTCATCTTATCATGAGCATTAATCTTAATCGAAATCAAAAATTTGAATTTATTTTAAATTGAAATTCCATTAAATCTGATAGTGAAACTCGACAAAAATTTTAATTTAATTGACATAATTCAATTTTTATTTAAATTTTAGTTTAAATTTTAATTGCTATTATGGTTAATATATCTACTCGAAAGTAATTTTAGGTAAAATTTTTATCTCAATTTTCACCATTTCGATTCTTATTTCAAGATACATAAAAATTAAAAAAAAAAATGGAGTAATCGTAATCTTCATCTTATCATGAGTATTAATCTTAATCGAAATCAAAAATTTGAATTTATTTTAAATTGAAATTCCATTAAATCTGAAAGTGAAACTCGACAAAAATTTTAATTTAATTGACTTAATTCAATTTTTATTTAAATTTTAGTTTAAATTTTAATTGCTATTATGGTTAATATATCTACTCGAAAGTAATTTTAGGTAAAATTTTAATCTCAATTTTCACCATTTCGATTCTTATTTCAAGTTACATAAAAATTAAAAAACAAAAAAATGGAGTAATCGTAATCTTCATCTTATCATGAGTATTAATCTTAATCGAAATCAAAATTTTGAATCTATTTTAAATTGAAATTCCATTAAAACTGAAAGTTAAACTCGACAAAAATTTTAATTTAATTGACTTTCGACTTTTATTCAATTTCGATTCCAATTTCAATTCAAATTTTACTATCAATTCGACTTTAATTTCAGTTAAAATTTCAAATTAAATTTACACCAAGATAATTCCTATTTCAATTTTAATTAAATCTTTCGAAAATTCAATTTAAGTTTCTTTTTCATTCTTTTGTATTTCAATTTTAAGTTCAAAATTTTCTTCTTCATTCTTTTATATTTCAATTTTAAGTTCAAAAACCAAAATTTTAGTTTCAATTTGATTTCGAATTAAAATTAAGATTCGTGTTTTATTTTTTAACTTAATTTCAAACTAAATTTCAAATTCTGACTTGATTTCAATATTTGTTCAATTAAAATTCAATCTTGACTTCATATTTTCTCAAAATCAATTTCAATTTCAATTCAAATTTTAGTTTAAATTTTAATTGCTATTTTAATTGATATATCTACTGGAATTTATTTTCAGGTAAAATTTTAGTCTCAATTTTCACCATTTCAATTCGTTTGTAAATTGAACATAAAAATTTCAAAAAATAATGGAATAATGACAATCATTGCGATCTCAAGTAAAATTTTAATTTCAATTTTAATTATTATTTGAACTTCATATGATTTTCGATTTCAATTCCACGTTCAATTAAGTTTTAATTTTAATTTCATTTTGAACTTCAATTTAAATTTAAATTTAATTTAAAATTTAAGGTAAATTTCACACTTTATTTCCCTTTTCTGAATTTCCAGCGCAAATACCCCACTCATCTCAATAACTCTGAATGCTAGATTAGGTTAGGTTGAACTGGCCGGTTCATGAGGACTGAATGAGTGTAACAAGAAGTTTGTCTAACGACCAAACTGATAGCCCTTTCAAAAACCAAGGCCCATGTTATAAAATAACTTCGCCTTGTTGGCAAATACGATAAGCTTTCTAGGACCTATGCCACTTGCTGCTTTCAGATCTGACAGCTATATCACTCCTAATAGCTGGAGTCTTACCTTTGCAAGCACGAAGCACGAGCACAAACCCACACTTCTTACGTCTGCTATCACTGAGCAAGCTTAATTTAAAAGCATGTCATGCGTCTACAGTCCTCTATTTTTATACTCAGCGTGCTTTGCACACAGAGTATATTAACTTTGATTGGATAACGGTTTGTTGTACAGTTATAAAGGAATCGAGATAGATATATACTTCCATATATCAAAATCATCAGTGTCGAAAAGAAATTTGATTGAGCCATGTCCGTCCGTCCGTCTGTCCGTTAACACGATAACTTGAGTAAATATTGAGTTATCTTCACCAAATTTGGTGCACGAGCTTATTTGGAATAGACTGGTATTGAAAATAAGCGAAATCGGATGATAACCACGCCCACTTTATATATATGTAACATTTTGGAAAACACAATAACCTGATTATTTAGTAAATAATACACCTAGAATGTTGAAATTTGACGTGTAGACTGATATTGACACTCTTGATAAAAATTTGAAATTTTTTTTTTTAAAATAGGCGTGTCACCGCCCCCTTGTGATAAAATTTATTTTACAAATATTATTAATCATAAATCAAAAATCGTTAAACCTATCGTAACAAAATTCGCCAGAGAAGTTGCCCTTACTATAAGGAATGCTTTGAAGAAAAATTAACGGAATCGGTTAAGGACCACGCCCACTTTTATATAAAAAATATTAAAAAGGGTCGTGGACGACTAAAATAAGATAAATCTTTTCAAAAAAGAGCTTTATATCAATGGTATTTCATTTCCCAAGTGGATTTATAATAGTAAATAGGAAAAACTTCAAATTTAAAAAAATGGGCGTGGCACCGCCCCTTTTATGACTAAGCAATTTTCTATGTTTCGGGAGCCATAACTCGAAGAAAAATTAACGTATCGTAATAAAATTGGTTACACAGATTTTCCCTATAGCAGGAAATATTTCTAGAAAAAATTAACGAGATCGGTTAAAGACCACGTCCACTTTTCCTTAAAAGATTTTTAAAAGGGTCGTAGACTAGAATAATAAGCTATAAATTAGAAAAAAAAGTTTCGAGTCAATGATATTTTACTTATAAAGTTTTATTGTAAGAGGAAATGGGGAGATATTTTTTTGAAACGGGCGGTGCCACGTGTTATGTAGAAAATTAATTTATCTGAAATTAAATGTGCAATTGAAGCTCACGCTGAGTGAGTGAATGATCTGGCAGCTTGTAGGATCTTTTTATTTCCATGCCGCAGACACTACTCTATCCACTACTTTGAAAACATCGGTGTACACGAGTATCGCCTTGTTAGCCATATGGGTACCCTTGCGGCAACCATCTACCTCTATTATGGTTCTAAGAGCCCATGCGAAGCGCAGATATGGAATCAGGTAGTCTGTTTGTCCCCTTATTGCTGGCGCTATACATTCTATGACCGTATAGTCTACGCTCAAGCTGCCCCGAGAGACTGAGCTTATTGCAGTTGTTAACGCTATGTCCTTTGCCACCAGGTCTACAGGTGGAATGTGCAGATTGGCATACCGTGCAGCCGTCAGGGTTGTTTACAGCGTAATGCTAAGCATTGATAGCTTTATACCGCCTCAAATTTTTTGAGGAAGGTTCTTATATTTGTGGATGTCCACCAAACAAGAACACCATAGTTTAGGATAGGCTTTACAATCGCTGTAAATATATGTGAGAGAGAGGGCAATAGACCATTCGTAGACTCCAGCATTCCTTTACGTGTATAAAGTGCCGTCGAGCACTTCTTCATTCAGTTTGATTCGTAGCTCTCATCCGAGTCAAAATTGAAGTTTTGAGCGCAGTTTACCTTACAAATCCCCAAGTTTAATGCTAAATAATTTCAACAAAGTTCCCGAAACACATCTCTGCAATAACTAAGTTTCGAATGGAGTTCCTTTCAAAAATTATGGAGATTTAAACTTTAAATTCACTGTCATTAGGAATTTCTATTGAACTCGATTCTCCCTGAATTTTGAATCTATTTCTAAATAATTTTTAAAATTGCATTTTCGCACTTGGCATTGACATTGCAATGCATGCAGGGGTTGCCAGACGTTTTTAATAAATTCAGTTGTCCAGAGCTACAAAAAAACTGTAGAAATAAATATTGAAATAATAACTGGCAAATGAAATGCTCTGAAGTTCGACTAAAGCTTTGAACTTAATCAAAATGCCATCCTGGTATGTTAATATTTACATTAGGGTAGTATTTAGATATGTTACAGTTAAATGAAATTCGTTTATACGCGCGTGCTGCAATTTTGGGTTTAGTCTCAGTTTCGCTTTTGGTTATGGTAGCAACTTACCTCGAAATTCGTATTCTGCTTTCAGTTTTGGTTTCACTTCTATTTCTGGTTTCAACTCCGTATTTTGTTTCAGTTTGGATCCGATCTTGCTTCTCTTTATGGCTTCATTTTTCGGTTTCGGTAGCGTAAGCGATTTTCGTTCCGTTTTCGTTTCTGCTTTGCTCCGTGTTTCTGTTTCGTTTCCGGTCTCAGTTCCAGTTTCGAATTTCGTTTCGTTTTTGATTTCAGTTCCGTTAGCGGTCTCGGCTTCGGTTTCATTTTTGTACCTGTTTTGGTTCGTGTTTCAGTTTATGTTCGGGTTTCGGTTCCATTTTCGAATTTTATTCCGTTTTCCATTTCATTTCCGGTTACCATTCCATTTTGGAATTTGGTTCCGTTTTTCGTTTTATTTCCGATTTCAGTTCCATTTTCAAATTTTTTTCCGGTTTCGGTTCGATTTTCGAGTTTTGTTTTTGGGTTCAGTTCTCGGTTTGGACTCGACTTTCTGTTTAGTTTCATAGTTCATGCCAGAAGCTTCAATCCCTTTGTGATAGTGATACAAGGTTGTCGAAAGCGAATATCTACCCCTAGATCTATACTTATTTCAGATTCAGACCACCCTATTGTATTGACTATGTATGAACTATCCCTCTTTATGCCTCATCAGTGTCATAGGCAGCCGAGAAAGAGGCTGCCAATATTTTTTATTGATTCTGTTTTATAAAATAATGGTTTTTTTTTGTTGTTTTGACAGAGGTTTAAATTGTTGTATATATTTATTTAAAGCATAAACTACACAGCGATAAATAAACGTAAATATTTTATTAACTTTGGATAATCAACAGAGTGCCAAACGAGAAATTGAATATGCAGTTAAGTTTTCCAAGATTTTACAGGGAGCGGTATCAGATACTTACCCGCAGGATATGAGTGATAGTTGTTCAAAAAGTAAGTAGCTGGGAGTAGGCTGTCTACAAAGAACTGAAGAGATTTGGTTTAGGGTGCTGTTTCTTAGCTTCCACAGATGCATGTGTCAGAACAAGTATTAGAACAGAACGCCGATTACCAGCCTTGTCTTTCTAGGATGATTTGTAGGCTGAGGGGAAGTGCATAAAAAACGCGCGCCTATAAAAGATCCATGTTTGTAAATCGATCGTTGGACAGATGTAGAGCGTTAAGTGGGGTCAGAAAAAAACAGAGCCTTATCGCTTAACTGATAAAGTGTCGGCGTTGTAGTTGACGCCGTGATAGGATCAGTAACTGATTGATGCCACTTCGCTTCCCAGGAACATGAAATATCATCCCCACAAGCACGAGAAAGAGATCCAGTACACAAGAATGCCGCCGTTTAAACCAGAAGAACACAAAATCTCTCAGGTTCATCCCCAAGGATTTTGGCAACACTACGGACTTATTCAGTCTATGTGAGATTCTCATGGATCAGCCAGTTAAACCTGACCTATCAATTTTCTCTGCCATAAAAGCCCTGCAATGCAGTAACACCTCGTCACTAGTGGCATTGAAATGCAGAGAAACCCTCAACAAACTAGCTGAAAATTACAACCTAAGCATAATATGGGTTCCTGGCCACTGTGACATCTCAGGAAACTGCGCCGCGGATGAGCTAGCCAGGGAAGGCACCAACTTGCAAACAACAACCTCCGCTGGTTGGGCCAGCCCTCCTCTAAACACTTGCAAATACCACCTGCGATCTCTTTTCACGGATCAGGCAAACGCAAGATGGGCGAGGGAACCTACATGTAGTATATCCAAGCAAATCTGGCCTAAGATGGATGAAAAGAGATCGCGATCGGTGATATTGTTAAACCGTATCTCTATAAGCCCACTAGTGAGCCTTCTTACAGGTCACTGTCTCATGGGCACTCACGGTGCCTATATGGGCCTGCAGAGAGGTGACTTCTGCCGCAGCTGTAGGGACGAGGAGGAGATAGAAAGCGTTGAGCACTATCTGTGCCACTGTCCCGCACTGTCACAAACTAGGTACCAATGCCTCCACAGACACTCTTTTGGGTGCCTTGCGGAGCTTGAATCTATAAACCCAAACGACATCTTGCGTTTCATTAGGCAAACGCGTTGGTTTAGCCTCACTGGGGTCTAAACTTTCTTCTTCTTCGAAAGTAGGGTGATGGCAAATAGGGGCCCCCCGCGTGGTAGCACAACGGGCCACAACGGCCTACGTGAGTCTCCGCTCGGACAGCGGAGGCAGCCACTCTAACCTAACCTAACCTAAACCTGACCTACGCCCAAGGAGTGAGCAAAGTCTTATGCCGATAAGGGCGAAACCCGTCCCCAGGGTCCAATACCCAAAACAAGCAGTCGAGAAATGCAGATTTCCTAGGGAAAAGCGTGTTACCCTGGCACATCGTCGATCTCGATATAGTATATTTTCTATTGTAATGTTGAACCAACGCCTCTAACTCCTATCTTTCTATGGTCCAAGTAAATTGAAACTGAAACCTTCCCTGCACTTCCTTTTGTAGACATCAACGATAATTTGTGAGTGATCGCAACTATTTGACGAGATGAAGCACTACATTATCTCTAACTAACTTCCAGAGCAACGAACACGCTAAATGCTGTTTAGTACGGCTATAGAAAACCCATTTTCCGTCATCTTTTCGACATGTGACTTTAACAATTTATGCATAGGGGCTATGTTGGTGTATGCGATTGTCATCACATCGATTTATGGGTGATG
This sequence comes from Eurosta solidaginis, assembly GCF_040869045.1. Classification (NCBI taxonomy): domain Eukaryota; kingdom Metazoa; phylum Arthropoda; class Insecta; order Diptera; family Tephritidae; genus Eurosta; species Eurosta solidaginis. Next base: position 40,198,060 of record NC_090321.1, on the reverse strand, counting down.
ACGTCCTTATGTACTTTTTCTGCAGACTAATTCAGATTTAAAATAAACTTCGCGCATTTTCTATCTAAACATGGGCATTACCCCGAACAATATATTCCTAATAATATATTCCGACAGGATAAAGTCCTGTCGTAGTTTTACGAAGCTTTACGCCTCTGGCCATTATGTCCTCAAATTTACTTTCTCCTACATGCCTGTGATCCAGCATAGGAGGGATTCTGAGACGACCTTTAAACGTAGTCAGGCGTTGGTCCGAACACTAGCGCTTCTTATCTAAGTTGAAGTAAAAAGCTTTAAAAGTTGAACTAAAAAACTTTACATTTTCCTCTGAGACCGTAAATGTTCTCTATGACGCAGAACTCGGTCTAAAAAAATGCGAGAAATATGGAAGCCCCCTCTTTGTAGTGGGGGAGGGGGGAGGGTGCGGGTGGAAGATGGTTCCAAAAGGGTGAGCCACGCTACAACGTCAACAATTATGGTGCACGTGTTAGCAAGTGTTTCTTGTGTTTTGTACTAGAAGACAAAGCCTGCCATTATACAGTTATTACCAGATACTAGCACCGTTTTGAAACCACTTAATAGCCCTTTTGCCGTATCAGTTTTCATCTTCACGTGCCCATAGTTGGCTGATTTGCACATATTAGATTCTTTCAACTTAAGACGCCCATTTGCTGCTAAACCTTGGACGAAGACGTGCAGAAGCGTTTTAACCCTTCCTAAAGTGCTCTGTAACTAATATTACCAGTTAAGCTAGCCTTCAGCTCTCTCTATATTTGTGTTTACATGACTACAGTGCAACTCAGTTGTTGTAGTTGTTGTAGCGACAAAGACACTCCAAAATGGATTTGTTGAGTGTTATCCATATTGGTGCTATTTTGCCGGAAGTAGATCAGGTACATTCCGGTAGCAAGCATCATTAAAGTTCTAGCCCGACGACCTTGAAAATAATTTGATATGATTACATTAAACCTAAATAAACGGACGTCCTGGATCCTATTTGACAAGATAGTCAATGATAGGCTCCATAGAAGTAGGACGCTTATTCAATTTAACGACAGTCTTGACGACCGAGTCCGGTCTCTGGAGAAAATTTTTCAAGTGGCCTTTAAAGTCGCCTGTCCAATTTCGAGGAGCAAAAGACCTTCCCACCGTGGTGGAACAAAAACCTAAGAGAACTGAGGCTAAATATGAGGAGGGTCTTCAACTACTCTCATTTCAGGGTCTGAGGTAGTATAAGAAAGCCATATGGATAGCAAAATCAAGCTCCTGGCGAGAACACTGCGAGTAGATTGAGTCCACGAAGGAAAGATTCTTGCCAAGAGTCATGCAAACAAGACATTTGTCAAGCGCGCTATGGAACATGGGCAGGATCGCCGGCTGAGACTCTAAACATCCTTGTAAATGGTCACTTCCCGGATGGATCGGGGGAGAGAGTACGCGATACAGAGACGGCACATCAGGAAGTACCTGTTGGCCCCATAGACAACCTTTTAGTGGAGAAGAAAATTGCATGGGCAATAGATAGCTTTTCTCCATATAAATCACCGGGCGTGGATGGTATTCTACCTATTATGCCGCAGAAGACTCAGAAATCTTTGGTTAAGGAACTAAAGTAGATCTTCGAGGCATGCATTCGTCTCAAACACATAGCGGTCTCGTGGACGAAAACAAGGGTGGTTTTCATCCCTAAGGCCGGCAGAAGGGGGCATGAAGTAGCCAAAGCCTTTCGGTCAATAAGTCTCACGTCCTTTGTTCTGAAAACGTTCGAAAGGCTACTATATATACATATACGGGAGCTTATAGGCGAGGCTCCACTTTCCACGGCACAGCACGTGTACCTGAGAGGGAAATCCACAGAAACCGCACTACATGAGGTAGTTCGAACGATGGAAAAGTGCCTTCATCACAAGCAGTTCACTCTGGCTGCGTTTGTTGATGTGGAAGGCGCGTTTAATAATGTAAGAGCCGTGGCGATTTAGGCTGCCCTCGGCAGGGCAGGGGTTGAAGAGCCACTACGGCTTGGATTTCAACACTGCTTCGCAACCGCGAAATAACAGCAGAGCTGAGCGAAGCTAGTGTTGGCAAGCAGATATGCAGAGGCACAGCACAAGGGGGGGGGGGGTGCTTTCATCTCTGCTTTGGTTGATCACCATAAGTGAAATCCTAGGAAAAATTAACGCAGGGGTGGTTAAGATCGTGGCGTAAGCCGACGACGTGGCGATCTTGGTCTCTAGTCCTTTCCCCTCCGTAATGAGCGAAATCATGGAAAGGGCCTTGGCTAAACTCAGCAGGTGGGCACAGGGATGTGGCCTTAGGTTAAATCACGACAAGACGGACCTGCTTCTCTTCACGAGGAAGTACATGCCACCTGCCTTCAGACTACCATTCTTAAACGGACAGCAACTAACCCTGTCATCGAGTACCAAGTATCTGGGACTAACAATTGACTGCAAGTTGAATTGGAAAGTATGCATCGAAGAGTGGGTACGCAAGCCCTGCGTCGCCTTCTATGCCTGCGAAGCAATGTTTGATATGAAATGGGGACTCAAGTCAAGCATGGTACTTTGGATGTACGAGGCGGTGGTGCGACCGGAGCTTACCTATAGTTCCATAGTCTGGTGGGAAGCTCTAAGTAAGAACTACAATCTCACGAGCCTGCAAAAAGTCCAGCGCACTGCGTGCGTTGGTGCCATGGGGGCCGGACGCACTTGCCCCACAGCTGCTTTAGACCCCATTTTGTACCTGCTTCCGATCGACTTGCATATACTTTGTACATCGTCACAAACCGCACTGAGACTCAGGAAGTCTGGGTGTTGGAAGGATACTCAGCAAGGGCATAGTAGTATCCTAAAGAAACTTCCGGATGGTAAATGTAGTACCGAGACAGATTACTACCCTCGCAAACTGGAGTTTGAGTACGGTTGTAATACCGCCATTCCAAGCAGGAACGAGTGGAAGAGAAAACCGGGCATAAGGGTCGACGACATCCAAATCTACACTGACGGCTCCAAGATGGCATCGGGAGTGGGGCCGGAGTCTTCTCTGAGTCTCTAGATTTGTCTGCATGATTCAGACTCCCATCGCACTACAGCATGTTTCAAGCAGAAATCCTCGCGATTTGGCATGCCTGCAAATCACTGGAGGGCTTGAATGTAGCTGGTAAAGTTTGCATCCTGTCAGATAGTAAAGCAGCAATAAAAGCGCTTTCCTCGCCACACATTAACTCAAAATTAGTGTGGGCTTGTAAGCGATTCATATCCCAGTTATCCACCAATCTAGAACTACGCGTTATCTGCGTCCCGGGTCATAGGGGGATAGAGGGTAACGAGAAGGCCGACGAGCTAGCACACAAGGGCTCATCGGAGATGAAGGAGGAAATAACCAGTGTCGAAGTAGGCATACCCTTAGCAGTAGACAAAGGGGAATATCCAAAGCTTCTACTTGAAAAAAGCACAAAAAAAGTGGAATACCATCACCACCTGTGCAATATCAAAATCCATTTGGCCAAACTATGATGAAAATAGGACGAGAAGTCTTCTGAACAAATACAGGCCCAACACACGCAAACTGATAGCAGTCTGCACCGGTCATAGGGCAGTAGGTACGCATGCGGAAAAGATGAGCATTCCGTATAACGGCGAGATCCAAATGCCAGGGAGACAGTAAAACACTAGAGTGTAAATGCCCGGCTCTAGCTAGAGCCCGGCTAAGATTCCTTGGAACCCCGTTTCTAGAAGACCTAAAAGGGTTATCTGTGATAGCAATCCCGAATAATTTTTAATTTTATCAACAACTCTGGCTGGTTGTAATATATTGACCGTAACATTCCGTAGGTTTTTAGACGAATTACATGGCATCAAAACGGCTTTAAATAGCTACTTGGCGACCAGGGTCGCAGCCATTCCACCTACCTACACTAAACCTTCTCAGCCATCCCGCTGTCAGAGTTTCCCTTACTCTCTCCTCTATTTTGGTGAATCTGTTTGGATTCAGAACAGAGATTCAGCGTTGTGCTATTCCGTTGAAGGAGGCTTTTATGAGCAAGACAATCCTGTTTTGGGATAACTCATCTTAAGTCTGTTTGGTTTTGCCAATTGCCGCATGCTGCCTTTCCAAAACCTCACCAATCTTTCGTATGCAAATACTGTAGATTCCTCATCTCTAAAGACTTCCGAAATCACATTAACTACCAACTACTCAACGGGCAGAGACCACATCATGTCTCCCTGAGAGGATCGCAACTGTTTGTCATTTTATGTCCCGATTCCTACTACCCATGGTGTTTTAGTGATGAAGAAGTTTCCGATACAAGGGGATACTGTTTTCTTTTAAATATATATTCCAAGATCAAAATTGTTTGCTGTGCATTTGCCTATGCGAAAAACAAAACAAATAAAAAAATTTCGATTGAACTTCAAATCGACAAGACTTGCTCCTTAGCATCCTGAAGTGTCTGTCGCTACAGGAAACTGACCATCTAACATGGACAAAAATTTCAAATCAGCAGGAAAGCTTTGTGGTTTTCTTTCGACAGCATGGGCATGACACTGTGGTAGCCGCGGTTAACTGTCATTTGCTTTTGCGTTGTTTGTCTAACTGCTTGTTTAACTGATTTTCGAAGTGTTTGGCTGTGTGTGTGTGTGCGTATAAACCTATGCACCCACCACAATTTTCCACAGCAACCGGCTTGCATTGCATTGTTACCATGCGGGACTCAAATGAATGTTGTTGTTGTTGCTACTGTGCACTTACAGTTGCTGGCCTTTTGCGCAAAATTACTTTGGCTAAATGCCAATTTACGACATCGAGTGACAAGAAAGACAAAAACACCACGCACACGTTTGAGTCATTGATCAGTAGAGCATGAATTGATGACAACACGTTGGACATCGAAATTGTTTTTGTTCTCTTTGGATATCCTTTGAAATATACAAGTGAAATAGCACACACTCACACATAAACACGTACACGTAAGCAAAGTATGTGGTCAACTCGGTTGAGTGCAGGAAATACAAAGTTGCAGCTTTATAGAAAGCGCAAGCGGGGGTATAAGTTGGAATCAAGTGCAGTGCAAGAATTTGAAAATATTTGGAAATTGCTTAGCAGGCACAGTGTGTGCAGTATGCATGTATGTTCATGTGTGCGGAAGAGCTGATGCGCATGCTAATGTCTGTTATGAATTTGCCAAAATAAAAATAAAAAAAAAAAAACTCATACAAAACAACCCACGTTTGTAAACCTTTTCTTGGCATTTTCTTTCTTTCTTTGGCGGTATTTGTGCGCCGTCATTGTTATTTGTTGCTTTTCGTATTTACTAAGGCCTAGGAAAGGCAAAAAGAGAACAGCTTGGCGTGAGAAAAAAATCAGCGCAATCGAGTGGCTTTGCTTGTTCTTTTTGTCTTCTAAAAACGCCATTGCTTGCGGTTACTCATACGCCATGTATTTAAATCGTCTTTCAATGGTGCTAACGTTTCCTTATCTACATAATATTAAAAAAATTTGGCGTTAGGGTGCACCTTATTTATATCTCATATATTTTTACTTATTTATATATTCTTTGAAATTGAACTTAAAATATATAAAATATTAAATATTATGATGTGAAAGTTTTTGTGTAAGTAAGCATCATATTCGGAATTCAGATGTTTGTCTTATTGCCTCGATCAAGAACTGCAGGACGTATTTGAATGAAATATAGCAGTAAGCAGGTACTTTTTACTTCCTATAAAAAATATAAAAAAAATAAAACGTAAGGCGCGATAACCTCCGAAGAGATCTAAGGCCGAGCTTCTCTTCCAATTTGCGTCGTCCTCCTTTTTAATTTTCCCTACAAATTGGCCGGACAGGACCTACATGTTTTATGTCGACTCCGAACGGAATATGCAAGGCAGACGAGTTTTCACTGAGAGCTTTTCATGGCAGAAATACACTCGGAGCGCCGGCCAAACACTGCCGATGGGCGACGCCGCTTAGAAAAATTACCTTCTAATTGAAAAACCTTATTTTTAAAATTTTGATGTTGCTTTGCCCGGGGTGTGAACCCAGGGCATACGGTGTGGTAGGCGGAGCACGCTACCATCATACCACGATGGCCACCTATTACTTCCTATACCTTTTATTTATTGGCAAATCGCTCCACGCTCCCTGGAAGTTCTTATTTTGTGACGTCGCATTATAAAATAAATATAGATGTAAGGCGCGATAACTTCTGAAGAGACTTAAGGTCAAGCTTTTCTTCCAATTACAATACCCACAATACTGTAACCTCGTAATGGCGCCCGAGTAGGGACGTGCTTCTAACACTGACGTCGCGTGTCCGACGAACACAGAATCTGGGACATATAACACACAGGTTCATGAGAATACACTACGTTGAACACATACTGAATCAATTTGATATATTTACTTATAAAAGAGAGAGTACAAGTAGCATAGGATTTACGTTGAAGAATATATGGTCGTCAATCCGCGCCCCGAACTTATCACGTACTGAACGAATTGAAAAGGTAAATAAACAAGGACCAACGTTAACGGCAAAACTGATCCCCTCCGGCTAACATGACACGAGCAATACCTTACTTACTTACTTACCTAATTAGTGCTTAAACGTTTAAACGGTTATGGCCGTCACACAGGGCATGCGTGTCGCTTCTTCGCTCTGCCAACTGGCGCCAATTGTTCACACGAAGAGAGTTTAAATCGTTCCCCACATTGTCCTTCCAGCGGAGTGGAGTCCGCCTTCTTCATCTGCTTCCATAGGCAGGTAACGATAAAAAACTTTCTTAGCCGAAGCGTCATATTCACATAACATGTCCTAGCCAGCGAAGCAGCTGCGTTTAAATTCACGGGACTATGCCCATATCTGCGTGAAGCTCGTACAGCTCATCATTAAATCTCTTTGGCTACTCGCCGTCGTCAACGCGTAGAGGTCCTTTAATTTTTCGAAGAACTTTTCACACGAAAACTCCCAAAGCCGCTCCATCTGATGTTGTCATGGTCCATGCTTCTGCACCATATAGCAGGACCGGTACGATAAGTGACTGGTAGAGCTTGATTTTCATTTGAAGAGAGATGACTTTACTTACCATCATGAAAGCAAACACAGATGATGGGTTTGCATGGCTTTGAAAGCACTACGTCATAGCCAAAAATCAGCCAATAAGGTTCACCTTAGTATGTGGTTGAACGTAGGCGAAAGGAAGTCCACAGTTGTAAGTGTGCTCGAGTTCAATTTGCACAGGAAGAGAAAAATGAAATGAATGAAATACTAATCAAGTGTAAGACGCCTAGAATATTCCGTTATATATTTCTAGTCTATGCCTCTGTATGTGTTAATAAGTGTATGTGTGGGCTTGGGAAAACTCATATCTAGTATAACAATTACAGAACTTATTTAGGATACGCATGAGTATTGCTATTTGCGATTGTCCAACTAATACGACGGTGATGTCATGTAGTAAATATTTTAATGAATGAACGTTTTTGGTTGCTAAAGTTTAATGAATCATAAAAGCGTAAAAGAAAGCAAACAAGGACTCATTAGAATCGTCCAGGCCATTCTCATCACCATGGTTGTTGGTAGAAACGGTGAAAACAGCGCGCGTGTATTTGAGGTTTCTTCGGATCAAAGGTAAATAAAAACATGACTCTATGCGTAAAGTAAGATGTAGAGGCGAGTGATAAACTTAAACGGTTACTTGGCTTGGTGGTAATAAGTTACCCCACACACACACACACACATATGCATTAACATACACAAGCGTACACACTTCTAGCCATTCAGTTGCTCGTGTATGACAATAAAATTTCAGAGATGAATAAAAGCGTTTCATTGCGTAGGTTCTGTTTGGTGCATTATGCGGTTAAATGGATGTGGGCGTTAGAGCATATAAATATACTCGATGGTGCACTAAAATATACCAAAACATTTCAAAATAGTTTTTATCTTTATCGGTGACGTTGCTAAAATAGATGATTTCGATGCGGTGGAGAGGCCGATAGGAAAAAATAAATGGAAGTAAAAATTGCAAGAGAAGTGCGAAAATCTTACTTACTAAATTGGCGCTTAACCGCTTAGGCGTTTATGGCCGTCCAATAAGGCGCGCCAGTCACTTCTGCTCTGGGTTAACTGGGCCAATTGGTAACACTAAGGGTATTTAAATCGTTTTCCACCTGGTCCTTCCATCGGAGTGAAGCCCTTTACCTCTGCTTCCATGGGTGGATTCCGATAAAGATACTTTCTTTTGCCGGTGCTTCATCTTTAATTCGCATAAAATGGCTTTGCAACCGTAGCCACTTCGTTTTAATTCGCGGGACTATGTTAATGGCTGCATAAAGTTCGTACAGCTTATCATTAAATCTTCTTCGATACTTGCCGTCGGCAACGTGTAGAGGTCCGTTAATCTTACGAAGACATTTTCTCTCGAACACTCCCAGAGCGCTTCATTTGATGTTGCCATGGTCCATGCGTCTTCACCATATAGTATAACCGGTGCGATAAGTGACGTTTAGAGCATGATTTTCGTTTGCCAACCTAGTCCAAAGTAGCATTTACTGGCAATAGTATTTTTTCGCTGGGTTTCAGAAGAAAAGTTTTCTAAGCGCGGTCGCCCCTCGGCAGTGTTTGGCAAACGCTCCGAGTGTATTTATACTATGAAGAACTCTCAGTGAAAACTCATCTGCCTTGCAGATGCCGTTCGGAGTCGGCATAAAACATGTAGGTCCCGTCCGGCCAACTTGTAGGTAAAATCAAGAGGAGCACGACGCAAATTGGAAGTGAAGCTCGGCCTAAGATATCTTCGGAGGTTATCGCGCCTTACATTTATTTATTTAGGATCTACGACCCTTTTAAAAATCTTTTGTATATCGGCCTTCAACCGATCTCGTCTATTTTTTCTAGAAATATTTTTGTAAAATAGATTTTAACACACGTGCGCGGTGCCACGCCCATTTACATTTTTTTTTCAAATTTTTATCAAGAGTCTCAATATCAGTCCACACGTCAAATTTCAACATTATATGTGTATTATTTACTAAATAATCAGGTTTTTGCGTTTTCCAATCTATTCTGGGTCCAGATAATCTCGTGTAGCAAATTTGGTGAAGATATCTCAATATTTACTCAAGTTATCACGTTAACGGACAGGCGGACGGACAGACAGACGGACGGATGGACATGGCTCCATCAAATCTCTTTTCTATACTGATGATTTTGGTATATGGAAGTCTATATCTATCTCTATTCCTTTATACCTGTACAACCAACCGTTATCCAATCAACGGTAATATACTCTGTGGCTGCAAAGCATGCTGAGTATAATAATTCCAATATTGCTACTGGTGAATAAGTTTATATATATGTACATGGTATTCGATTTAATATTTGACAACTCAGCGAAATGAACCGCCAACAAATACGTGGGAAATATCATCAAATTCGTTGAAATTTTGTGAAATGAAAATAACTAAATTTCATCACCTGGTAACTTAAATTGTGAAAGTTGTAGGCAGCCAGCAAATTGTTTCATATTCTATGACAGCTTATTACCATTTTAAGACAAAATCATATGTAATGCCATAAGGCCAACCAACACAATCCTTTCATATGCACATAAAATATGAAATACCTCTTACATCTACATAATATTTACGCTACATTTATTCAAGACAGAAGAAGTGTAGAGCGCAGTAATACTAGGCAAATAATAACAATGCATAATATCTTATACCATGACTTAACAGCTTAACGATAACTTAAAACAAGTAAGGAAGGCTAAGTTCGGGCGTAACCGAACAGTACATATTCAGCTGAGAGCTTTGGAGACAAAATAAGGGAAAACCACCATTTAGCAAAATGAACCTAGGGTAACCCTGGAATGTGTTTGTATGACATGGGTTTCAAATGGAAGGTATTAAAGAGTATTTTAAAAGGGAGTGAGCCTTAGTTCTAAAGGTGGACGCCATTTCGGGATATCGCCATAAAGGTGGGCCAGTGGTGACTCTAGAATGTGTTTGTACGATATGGGTATCAAATGAAAGGTGTTAATGAGTATTATAAAAAGGGAGTGGGCCTTAGTTCTATAGGTGGACGCCTTTTCGAGATATCGACCAAAATGTAGACCAGGTTGACCCAGAATATCATCTGTCGGGTACCGCTAATTTATTTATATATGTAATACCACGAAAAGTATTTCTGCCAAGATTCTAAAGGCTTTTGATTTCGCCCTGCAGAACTTTTTCATTTTCTTCTACTTAATATCGTAGGTGTCACACCTATTTTACAAAGTTTTTTCTTAGTTACATTTTCGTCATTAAACCAATCCAAATACCATGTTTCATCCCTTTTTTCGTATTTGGTATATAATTATGGCATTTTTTTCATTTTTCGTAATTTTCGATATCGAGAAAGTGGGCGTGGTCATAGTTGGATTTCGGCCATTTTTTACACCAATACAAAGTGAGTTCAGATAAGTACGTGAACTGAGTTTAGTAAAGATGTATTGATTTTTGCTCAAGTTATCGTATTAACGGCCGAGCGGAAGGACAGACGGTCGACTGTGTATAAAAACTGGTCGTGGCTTCAACCAATTTCGCCCATTTTCACAGAAAACAGTTACTGTCCTAGAATCTAAGCCCCCACCAAATTTCACAAGGATTGGTAAATTTTTGCTCGATATATGGCATTAAAAGTATCCTGGACAAATTAAATGAAAAAGGGCGGAGCCACGCCCATTTTGAAATTTTCTTTTATCTTTGTATTTTTTTGCACCATATCATTACTGGCGTTGAATGCTGACATAATTTACTTATGTACTGTAAAGATATTAAATTTTGTGTTAAAATTTAACTTTAAAAAAATTTTTTGTTTAAAGTGTGCGTGTTCGTCATCCGATTTTCCTAATTTTTATTTAGCACACATATAGTAATAGGAGTAACGTTCCTACCAAATTTCATCACGATATCTTCAAGGACTGCCAAATTAAAGCTTGCAAAACTTTTAAATTACCTTCTTTTAAAAGTGGGCGGTGCCACACCCATTGTCCAAAATTTTACTAATTTTCTAATTTGCGTCATAAGGTCAACGCACCTACCAACTTTCATCGCTTTATTCGTCTTTGATAGTGAATTATCGCCCCTTTTCGGTTTTTCGAAAGTTTCGATATCGAAAAAGTGGGCGTGGTTGTAGTCCGATTTCGTTCATTTTAAATAGCGATCTGAGACGAGCTCCCAGGAACCTACACACCAAATTTCATTAAGATACCTCAAAATTTACTCAAGTTATCGTGTTTACGGACAGACGGACGGACATACGGACTTGGCTAAATAAATTTCTTTTTTCGCCCAGATCATTTTGATATATAGAAGTCTATATCTATCTCGATCTCTTAATGCCGTTACGAATTACCGTTATGCGAACAAAGTTAATATACTCTGTGAGCTCTGCTCAGTTAAGTATAAAAATGGCAAAAACCCCCTTATCTGAACGATCGGTTGTGTGGGATATATATTATATATAGCTCCGATCGAAAGGAAATCTTCTAGGATATATTAGAATATATATCACCAAGTTTCACGTTTTTATATTGGAAACTAAGGGAGAAATGGCCAAAAATCTTTCTATCTGAACGATCGGTTGTATGGGATATATATTATATATAGCTCCGATCAAAGTGATTTTTTCGGGAAATCTTCTATGATATATTAGAATAAATATCACCAAGTTTCACGTTTTTATATTGGAAATTAAGGGAGAAATTGCCAAAAATCTTTCTATCTGAACGATCGGTTGTGTGGGATGTATACTATATATAGCTCCGATCAAAGTGATTTTTTCAGAAAATCTTCTATGATATATTAGAATAAATATCACCAAGAGTAACGTTGTTATATTGGAAATTAAGGGAGAAATTGCCAAAAATCTTTCTATCTGAACGATCGGTTGTATGGGATATATATTATATATAGCTCCGAGCAAAGTGATTTTTTCAGAAAATCTTCTATGATATATTAAAATATATATCGTCGAGTTTCAGGTTTATACTTTCTAAATTGTGCCAGGAATGACCAAAATCGTCTTATATGAACGATCGGTTGTTTGGGAGATATATGTTATAGTGGTCCGATCCTACCGGATCCGACAAGTGTCTAATATAATACAAAAATACATCCATGTTCCAAATTTCATTGAAATATCTCAAAATGTGAGGGACTAGTTTTCGTTCAAACAGACAGACGGACGGACAGATGGACATGGCTATACCAACTCAGTTCGTCGCCCTGATCAATTCGGTATACTTAATGGTGAGTCTATCTTCCTTATTTCTCAACGTTACAAACATCGGACCAAAGTTAATATACCATTTCATGTTCATGAAAGGTATAAAAACAACAATAAATTTAAATAACTAAATCTTAGACAGCAATAAAAGGCTTAAAACGGGCAGTCCGTGAGGGAGTCAAGGAAATATAACAATATTTGTTATGGTTGTAATACGATAAATTGCATAAATGTGACCGAAAAATGCTACAGCTGCTACTTAATAGAAACACAAAAATGCATAACATAAATAAATACATGGATGTGAAGGCACAACTCTAAAAATAGCCTAAGCATATTGAAATTCTTTGGTGCGGTCATCATTGCATTATTTGCCTGCTCTGCCATAACCCGCTGCGCCATTTTGCTTTTTCGTTTCAAATCATGTAAGCTCTTATGGGCTATAGATGACAGACTGTAAGATTTATTTGTGAATTTTGTTAATAAATCTATGAATTATTGTATGGTATTTTGTAGCATATTTTATTGCTTTGTATGTATTTACATAATAATTGATGGTGGAATATTTGTAAATAAATAATCATATATAGAAATATTTTATGAGGGCGTATTTTATAGAGTAAATTGACTGCTACTTACATAAATAAACTGGAATTGCATTAAAATAAATAAGTTTTCTTTGCTTTACTCATATTCTTAGATTTGTGTGTATACAACTGGGTTTGAGGTTAGTGTTTATGGTCTAAATATGTAGCAGACAATTTTTGAACTGTGTTTAGGCCCGAAGCCTAAATTCTTCTTAATTTGCGTCACCCTAATAGCACCACTTTATCGACCCCTAGTTCGCCCACCTGCATGTATATGTGTACATAGATAGGGTTATGTTGTCCGTACACATATACATGCATGCCGGTACAACTATGTGGGGAAGCTTCCCCTTAAAACCGGAGACTTTTTCCGCGGTTCAACGGTTGTCCTCGACAAGGCAACCGTCTACTTTTTCAGCGATCGTTGTGCGAACCAGAGCTAACACCGTCCGAGGAGCCCCACCACATTTTATTATAAAAACGTAATTTCTTGTTCAAATTTAATTTTTCACTATAATAAAGAAATTATTATAACGAGAAATATCTCTCGCCTCTTTTCTTTTCTTTTTAAATTTAACCCAAACGCAATTGTGGTGCCTCCACTCCGTTGCCGAGTTTGCGACACACCACAATTGTACAGAATGTATATCAGCTTATCAACATTCATATTTAGGCCCGGATTTTCAGTACAAGTTCAAGTCAGTTAAACTACGCTTAATCTTATTCTGCAGTTTTTATACTCAGCTGAGCAGAGCTCACAGCATAAACTAATCGAGATAGATATAGACTTCTATATATCAAAGTAATCTGGGTGAAAAAAGAAATTCATTTAGCCATGTCCGTCCGTCCGTCCGTCCGTCTGTAAACACGATAACTTGAGTAAATTTTGAGGTATTTTGATGAAATTTGGTATGTAGGCTCCTGGGCGCTCATCTCAGATCGCTATTTAAAATGAACGAAATCGGACTACAACCACGCCCACTTTTTTGATATCGAAAATTTCGAAAAACCGAAAAAGTTCGATAATTCATTACCAAAGACGGATAAAGCGATAAAAGATGGTAGGTGCGTTGAGCTTATGACGCCAAATAGAAAATTAGAAAACTTTTGGACAATGGGCGTGGCACCGCCCACTTTTAAAATAAGGTAATTTAAAAGTTTTGCAAGCTGTAATTTGGCAGTCGTTGAAGATATCATGATGAAATTTGGTAGGCACGTTACTCCTACTGTATGTGTGCTAAATAAAAATTAGCGAAATCGGATGACGAACACGCCCACTTAAAAAAAATTTTTTTTTTAAGTAAAATTTTAACAAAAAATTTAACATCTTTACAGTATAAAAGTAAATTATGTCAACATTCGACTCCAGTAATGATATGGTGCAACAAAATACAAAGATAAATGAAAATTTCAAAATGGGCGTAACTCCGCCCTTTTTCATTTAATTCGTCTAGAATACTTTTAGTGCCATAAGTCGAACAAAAATTTACCAATTCTTGTGAAATTGGGTAGAGACATAGCTTCTATGACGATAACTCTTTTCTGTGAAAATGGGCGAAATCGGTTGAAGCCACGCCCAGTTTTTATAAACAGTCGACCGTCTGTCCTTCCGCTCGGCCGTTAACACGATAACTTGAGCAAAAAACGATATATCTTAACTAAACTCAGTTCATGTAATTATCTGAAATCACTTTATCTTGGTATAAAATCCGAAATCCGACTATGACCACGCCCACTTTTCCGATATCGAAAATTACGAAAAATTGGATTGGTTTATTGACGCAAAATATAACTTTAGAAAAAACTTTGTAAAATGGGTGTGACACCTACCAAGTTAAATAGAAGAAAATGAAAAAGTTCTGCAGGGCGAAATCAAAAGCCCTTAGAATCTTGGCAGGAATACTGTTCGTGGTATTACATATATAAATAAACTAGCAGACCCGGCAGACGTTATTCTGCCCTAAATTTGGCCTATCTGCATACATTTTAATGAGCTTTTTCCGTCTAACACTGCCCTACTCCTCTACACTTTTTCCTAATCTTTTTATTTACTCCTCCCTCCGTCTTTTTCGCTTTATCTCCATCTTTGTCTCATTCTATCTCTTTCTCAGTCTCCTTCTCTATTTTCTCTTCTCTCAAGTTTTTCTCCTTCTTCTTCATCCCTTATTGCCAGTCCCAGAGGGTGGTATGTATTTTGTTCCAGTCCCATTCGGAGTCTCAGCCCCAGTCCCACTCCGAGTCTCCGTCTCAGTCCCAGTCCTAGTCCTAATCCTAGTCCCGGTGTGTGTATTATTAATTCTTGTCTTTATTTCGGCTTCGCATGCATATTTATCAGTTTTGCCAGGTTGATGCGACTAAATCGAATATCACAGTGGCCTTTAGAGCTCTCAGCAACAGCTTTCATTTGATATCCATAATACAGACACATTTTAGGGGTATCCGGGTCCATGCTTTGGCCTATATCTCGAGACCGTCGTCACCCAGCGGTGTAAAACTTACTCTGTACTAAAGCATACATCAACAGCTTCAATTTGATACCCATAATATAAAAACACATTCTAGGTGTATACGGGTCCATGTTTTGGCCTATATCTCGAGACCGTAGTCACCCAGCGTACTCTGTACTAAAGCATATATCAACAGCTTCAATTTGATACCCATAATGTAAAAACACGTTCTACGTGTATCCGGGTCCATGTTTTGGCCTATATCTCGAGACCGTAGTCACCCAGCGGTGTAAAACTTACTCTGTACTAAAGCATACATCAACAGCTTCAATTTGATACCCATAATGTAAAAACACATTCTACGTGTATCCGGGTCCACATTTTGGGCTATATCTCTAGACCCTAGCCTCCCAGATGTATGAAAATTTTCCTGTACTATAGCACTCATCAACAACTTTCATTTCATATCCATATTGTATAAAAACATCCTAGGGGTACCCGGGTCCACGTTTTGGGCTATATCTCGAGATCCTAGCCTCCCAGTTGTATGAAGATTATCCTGTACTATAGCACTCATCAATAGATTTCATTTGATATCTATATTGTATAACACATTCTAGGGGTACCCGGGTCCACGTTTTGGGCTATATCTCGAGACCCTAGCCTCCTAGTTGTATGAAAATTATCCGGTACTATAGCACTCATCAACAGCTTTTATTTGATATCCATATTGTATAAACACATTCTAGGGGCACCCGGGTCCACGTTTTGGGCTATATCTCTAGACCCTAGGCTCCCAGATGTATGAAAATTTTCCTGTACTATAGCACTCATCAACAGCTTTCATTTGACATCCATATTGTATAAACACATTCTAGGGTTATCCGGGTCCACGTTTTGGCCTATATCTCGAGACCCTAGTCACCGAGGGGTATGAAAATTATCCTGTACTATAGCACTCATCAACAGCTTTCATTTGATATCCATATTGTATAAACACATTCTAGGGTACCCGGGTCCACGTTTCGATCTCAAGACCCTAGACACGTAGCGAAAAAAAAAGGTAGACTTTGGCCGATTCTCAGACCTACCCAATATGCTCACAAAATTTCATGAGAATCGGTTCAGCCGTTTCGGAGGAGTTCAGCCTCTAAAACCGTGACATAAGAATTTTATATATTAGATAAGTAAATTATGTCAACATTTAACTCCAGTAATGATATGGTGCAACAAAATACAAAAATAAAAGAAAATTTCAAAATGGGCGTGGCTCCGCCCTTTTTCATTTAATTTGTCAAGGATACTTTTAATGCCATAAGTCGAACAAAAATTTACCAATCCTTCAGAAATTTGGTAGAGGCTTAGATTCTAGGACGAGAACTGTTTTCTGTGAAAAAGAGCGAAATCGGTTGAAGCCACGCCCAGTTTTTATACACAGTCGACCGTCTGTCCTTCCGCTCGGCCGTTAACACGATAACTTGAGCAAAAATCGATATATCTTTACTAAACTCAGTTCACGTACTTATCTGAACTCACTTTGTATTGGTTTAAAAAATGGCCGAAATCCAACTATGACCACGCCCACTTTTTCGATATCGAAAATTACGAAAAATGAAAAAAATGCCATAATTATATACCAAATACGAAAAAGGTATGAAACATGGTAATTGGATTGGTCTATTGACGCAAAATATAACTTTGGAAAAAAACTTTGTAAAATGGGTGTGACACCTACCATATTAAGTAGAAGAAAATGAAAAAGTTTTGCAGGGCGAAATCAAAAGCCCTTGGAATCTTGGAAGGAATACTGTACGTGGTATTAAATATATAAATAAATTAGCGGTACCCGACAGATGATGTTCTGGATCACCCTGGTCCACATTTTGCTCGATATCTCGAAAACGCCTTCACATATACAACTAAGGGCCACTCCCTTTTAAAAGCCTCATTAATACCTTTAATTTGATACCGATATCGTGCAAAAAAAATCTAAAGTTACCCCTGGTCCACCTTTATGGCGATATCCCTAAATGGCGTCCATCTATAGAACTATGGCCTACTCCCTCTTAAAATACTCTTTAATACATTCCATTTGATACACATGTCATACAAACACATTCCAGGGTTACCCTAGGTTCTTTTTACTACATGGTGATTTTCCCTTATTTTGTCTCCACCGCTCTCAACTGATTATGTAATGTTCGGTTACACCCGAACTTAGCCATCGTTACTTGTTTTGTTTATTTCTTGCCTTAAACTGATAACTGTTGTGCCTGTGTGGTTACTTTTTTTCTTGTGCACCTAATCTTATTACGATCCGTTAATTTTTCTTGGAGTTATGGCTTGCGAAACATAAAAAATTGCTTGGTCAAAAGCTGCGGTGCCACATCCATTTTCAAATATTTGAATTTTTTGCTTCTTCTTGTTATAATTTCACTTTGAGAAATGAAACACCATTGGTATGAAGCTTTTTTTTTGCAAAAATATATCTTGTTTTATTCATACACGCGCCTTTTAAAAACCTTTTATATAAAAGTGGGCTTGGTTCTTAACTGATTAATTTTTCTTCGAAGCATTCTTTATAGTAAAGGCAACCTCTCTGTTATGATGTGTTTAACGGTTTTTGATTTATGATTAGTAATATTTGTAAAATTGATTTTATCACAAGAGGGCGGTGCCACGCCCATTTACAAAAAACTTTTCAAAATTTTATCAATTTATATTAGTCTAAACATCAAATGTAAACATTCTAGGTGTAATGTTTTCTTAATAATCAAGTTTTTTGTGTTTTCCAAAATGTTATATATGTAAAAAGTGGGCGTGGTTACCGCTCATTTTCAATACCAATCTATTCTGGGTCCGGATAAACTCGTGTACCAAATTTGGTGAAGATATCTCAATATTTACTCAAGTTATCGTGTTAACGGGCAGACGGACAGACGGATGGACATGGTTTAGTCAAGTTTTTATTCTATACTGATGATTTTGATATATAGGAGTTTATATCCATCTCGTTTCCTTTATACCTGTACAACCAACCGTTATCCACTCAAAGTTAATATACTCTGTGTGCAAAGCACGCTGGGTATAAAAAACAAAATATTCCACTGTCCGCATGTCGACACCCGACACTGGGTGCTACGTTTGAATTCGGTCAAAAAGTATAATTCCTCCATAAATAGTATTTAAGTGTAACGAATTGTCATGCAAAATATTTTTTATTAGTTCTATGCCAGCTTAGCTCCCACATCAAATCATAGTGGGTTGATTTGATTTACATGTGTCATATAGTGTCGGGTTATATCCCACACGATAAATTTTAATCTGAACCGTAAAGTATCAGTTGCAACATCGAAAGCATAAAACAGTTATTACACAACTCGATTGATTCTCAATTCAATTGCGAGAAGCGAAACAAACGCAAAATTACATATTCGCAAATAAATTGCACACAAGCCAGTTAAAATGCCATGCGTTGCATAATTTAAGGCGCACATAAGCGAAATTTCCCAACAATGTAATCAGTTGCATGTTTCGCTATTTGTGCGTGTAATCCTGTAAGTAGTGTTTGTAAAACATTATCGATGCCTCACTCAACAATATTTGTTTTCATAATTCAAAAGTGCACTCACAATAATTCTGCTGCCATAAACAAATTTCATCGATTCTTATTACCAAATTTAAACGCAATAGTTACATAGGTCACAATTGGCATATCTTAGTATATAAAAAACACGTGTCACAGGTTTGAGGCCAATGGACTCCTAAAGTACTGAACCGATTTTGAATTTGTGTGGACCCCGTGTGTAGTTTGATCTAACTTGAAATATAGGATAGGTTATATCTCAGTTTATAGTCGCAATATTATTTTATTGAAATTTTTTGTATTTGTTTATACGTAATATTAAAATGTTACGTATGCGCAGTGGCACTCATATTTTCAGGTGGTGCGGATATACTTCCGTGTAATTCCTTGGTGTTTAATTAAACAACCTGCTTATCAATAAAAAATATTATAGCGAATGATATCAAGTATAGCACATCACCAGGCCGGCGAGAGGGGGGGGGGGGCGGTTTCTGAGGGGGCCCGCGACTTAGAGGTACTATGACATTTTTTTTTAAAACAGGAGAGTCTTCAGTGGTTCCATGTGCAATTTTTAAGCCGAATTTTAAAAGCAATGAAAATCTGCATTTCGTTTTAATATTATAGTGAAGTGTGAAAAATAAAAATCTATATATATAAAAAGAAATGTGTGTTAGTTGGTCGCCGGTGTTTGAAGAGATGCGTCAGTCGATTTTGTTCAAACTTTCACACAAGTTGCGTAAACCTCACGCGGTGGTTACTACATGTACACTGTACATTGTACAGGGTCTCGAGATATAGGCCAAAACGTGAGCCAGTGAATACTTATACAGTATTTATACAATATGGATATCAAATGAAAGCTGTTGATGAGTGCTTTGGTACAGAGTAATATATTATCCAGAGACGGACTGGGATTAGGACTAGGACTGGGACTGAGACTCGGAGTGGGAGTGGGACTGGGAGTGGCACTGGGACTGGAATAAAATACATACCACCCTCTAGGACAGGCAATAACAGATGCAGAAGAATGATAAGGAATTGAGAGAAGAGAAAAGAGAGAAGGAGATTCAGAAAGAGATAGAATGAGACGAAGATGGAGATAGATAAAGCGAAAAAGACGTAGAGAGGAGTGAATAAAAGGATTAGGAAAAAGTGAAGAGGGGGTGAGGGCAGAGTCAGACGGAAAAAGCTTATTAAAATGTATGCAGATAGGCCAAATTTAGGGCAGGACAACGTCTGCCGGGTCTTCTAGTCTAAATATGTATTGGGATACGTAAATTTTGCGACAAAACATCAAACGTGTGGAAAATGTCCAAAATTGATTTAGACCGACTGATTGTATATCATTTACATTGAATCAGTAAAAAAGGAAATCCTACAATTGATTCAAATAGAAATTTTCTTGAACTATAGTTTTGGAATAAGAAATAACGGAAACAAATATCGGTAGGTGGTGCACACATTGCTATACTAAAACAAGTAAGGAAGGTTAAGTTCGGGTATAACCGAACATTACATACTCAGTTGAGAGCTATGGTAACAACATAAGAGAAAATAACCATGTAGGAAAATTAACCGAGGGTAACCCTGGAATGTGTTTGTATGACATGTGTATCAAATGAAAGGTATTAAAAAGTACTTTATGAGGGAGTGGGCCATAGTTCTACAGGTGGACGCCTTTTCGAGATATCGCCATAAAGATGGACCAGGGGTGACTCTAGAATGTGTTTGTACGATACGGGTATCAAATTAAAGGTGTTAATGAGTATTTTAACAGGGCGTGGGGCTTAGTGCAATTACTGGCATATGGTGATGACATTGATATCATCGGCCTAAACACCCGCGCTGTTAGTTCTGCTTACTCCAAACTGGAAAAAGAAGCGGTAAAGATGGGTTTGATGGTGAATGAGGACAAAACGAAGTAACTGCTGTCATCGAGCAAAGAGTCAGCGCATATGCGCCTTGGCAACCACGCTACTGTTGGCAGCCATAATTTCGAAATAGTAAAATACTTCGTTTATTTGGGAACCAGCATCAATACTAGCAACAACATCAGCACTGAAATCCAGCGAAGAATCAATCTTGCCAAAAAATGCTACTTTGGACTAGGTAGGCAATTGAAAAGTAAAGTCCTCTCTCGGCGAACGAAAATCATACTCTACAAGTCACTTATCGTACCCATCCTGCTATATGAGGCAAAAGCATGGACCATGACAACAGCAGATGAAGGGGCTTTGGGAGTGTTCGAGAGAAAAGTTCTTCGAAAGATTTATGGACCTCTACGCGTTGGCGATGGCGAGTACCGAAGAAGATTTAATGATGAGCTGTACGAGCTATATGAAGACATCAAAATAGTCCAGCGAATTAAAACGCAGCGGCTGCGCTGGCTAGGCCATGTTATGCGAATTAAAGATGATGCTCCGGCCAAGACAGTGTTTCTATCGGAAGCCGCCTATGGAAGCAGAGGTAGAGGCCCCCCCAACGATTTAAACTCCCTTGGTGTGACCAATTGGCGCCGGTTGGCGGAGCGAAGGAGCGACTGGCGCGCCTTGTTGGACAGCCATAACCGTTGAGACGGTTAAGCGCCAATTAAGTAAGTAAGTAAGTAAGTGGGGCTTAGTTCTACAGGTGGACGCCTTTTCGAGATATCGCCATAAAGGTGGACCAGAGGTGACTCTAGAATGTCTTTGTGCGATATGGGTATCAAATTGAAGGTATTAATGACGGTTTTAAGAGGGAGTGGTGGTAGTTGTATATGTGAAGGCGTTCTCCAGATATCGACGAAAATGTGGACCAGGGTGACCCAGAATATCATCTGTCGGATACCGCTAATTTATTTATATATGGACTACCACGAACAGTATTCCTGCCAAGATTTCAAGGGTTTTTTATTTCGCCCTGCAAAACTTTTTCATTTTCTTCTACTTAATATGGTAGGTGTCACACTTATTTTACAAAGTTCTAAAGTTATATTTTGCGTCAATAAACCAATCCAATTACCATGTTCATCCCTTTTTTCGTATTTGGTATAGAATTATGGCATTTTTTTAATTTTTCGTAATTTTCGATATCGAAAAATTGGGCGTGGTCATAGTCGGATTTCGGCCATTTTTTATACCAATAAAAAGTGAGTTCAGATAAGTACGTGAACTGAGTTTAGTGAAGATAAATCGATTTTTGCTCAAGTTATCGTGTTAATGGCTGAGCGGAACGACAGACGGTCGACTGTGTATATAAACTGGGCGTGGCTTCAACCGGTTTCTCCCTTTTTCACAGAAATAAGTTATCGTCCTAGAATCTAAGCCCCTACCAAATTTCACAAGGATTTTTGTTCGACTTATGGCATTAAAAGTATTCTAGATAAATTAAATGAAAAAGGGAGGAGCCACGCCCATTTTTAAATTTTCTTTTATTTTTGTAATTTGTTGCACCATATCATTACTGGAGTTAAATCTTGACATAATTTACTTATATACTGTAAAAATATTAAATTGTTTGTTAAATTTTGACTTTAAAAAATTTTTTTTTTTAAAAGAGGGCTTGGTCGTTCTCTCATTTTGCTAATTTTTATTTAGCACACATATAGTAATAGGAGTAACGTTCCTGCCAAATTTCATCATGATATCTTCAACGGCTGCCAAATTACAGCTTGCAAAACTTTTAAATTACCTTCTTTTAAAAGTGGGCGGTGCCACGCCCGTTGTCCAAAATTTTACTAACTTTCTATTCTGCGTCATAAGTTCAACTCACGTACCAAATTTCATCGCTTTATCCCTCTTTGGTAATGAATTATCGCACTTTTTCGGTTATTCGAAATTTTCTATATCGAAAAAGTGTGCGTGGTTATAGTCCGATATCGTTCAATTTAAATAGCGATCAGAGATGATTGCTCAGGAACCTACATACCAAATTTCATCAAGATACCTCAAAATTTACTCAAGTTATCGTGTTAACGGACGGACGGATGGACGGACAGACGGACATGGCTCAATCAAATTTTTTTTCGATCCTGATGATTTTGATATATAGAAGTCTATATCTATCTCGATTTCTTTATACCTGTACAACCAACCGTTATTCAATCAAAGTTAATGTACTCTGTGAGCTCTGCTCAACTGAGTAAAAAAACTCCGAGTTAAGAATTTTACGTTCGAGTTTTAGGTAGCCTTCCTATAATAACCTAGAGAAAAGGTAGAAAAGTTCTACCAGATGGCGCAAAGACCCAGATATTTAGAGATCTTTAGAAAAGGAATTAAAAAATTCCGCGAGATGACGCACCGGTCGAGATAATAACAAATTATACGAGATCTGAAATCTTTCGATAGCTTTTTCGCAACTTCATCGAAATAAGAAGGCTTGACATTCTAACTTATTTCACCGAACAAAAAGACTGCAATTCACCAGCAGGTTAGGGTGCTTAGAATATACCAGCAGCAGGTATGTCTGTCGTAAGAGGCGAATAAAAGACCAAATTAATTCAAGGAGTTGTATAGCGCAACCCTACCAAGGGGTTGCCAGCACAATATATAACTTCTTAAACCTAATTGTCAACCTCACCTACCCGTGGCGGATCTCGCTTCTTTCACAGCCGAGCCTCGTTGACCGTCAGACAATTGCCACTAAACTAAAAACTTTAAACTTCCCAAATAGTTACAAGCACCGAGAGAAGCTACACAAGGAAACTAAATTTCCACTAGAAGCAATATACGATGATAAGAAAATTCCTATGAGATCTGGAATCTTACCATCTATTTTTATGAAACTTCCCTTTAAGATAGAGACTTCAGATTATAAACGTATTTCAGAGGCCAAAAGGGAGTGCATTACCCTTAAAAGTTCCGCTACAGAGTGCATGGATCGAAGCATTGGGAAAATTCGTACCAAATCGGGTAAGCTTTGCCATCAATTTTAAAGAAACTTCCCATTGAACTACAAACTTTAAACTTCTCTCATAGTTAAGTGCGCCAAGACAATACAACACAAGGAGAGATTTTTAGAAATCTCCTACGAGACTAGGAATCTTGTGGCTTGTAGCTTTCCGGTAGGCTAGAGACTTCACATTTTAGAAGCATTTGTGGGGCCAAGAGGGATTTCAATACATATAACAGTTTCGATAGGGATTGCGTTGGTCAAGGTTTTTAGAAAAAAAAAAAAAAATATTGAGTTCGATTTTGAGTAGTTTCCCTTTGCACGTGAAAGCTTTCACATTCTTTAGAGCAATGAGAAAATGCAACACATGAACAAATTACCGGAAGGTGGCGCACAGCATAGTGTATAGTTTCTACTATATTTGGTATCTCGAGAAGTTCAGTGTTTAGTTAATTTCCCGGTGATATGAACACTTGAAGTTTAAAATGTGTTTTAAAGGCCAATTAAAGCACGAAGCATATGCTTAAAAGTTTTTCACTCCCACTACCATCACAACTACCACTACCCCACTATCACTACCAGCACCACTACCACTAACATTCCAAACCCCAATATCACTATCAATACCACTACCACTACCAGTTTTACTACTACGACCAATTCCACTGTCGCTATCATTACCACCACCACTACCACTAACATTAACACAACCACCACCATTCCCACGACTACTATGACAACCACTATCATTACTAGTACCACGACCATTTCCACTACCACTACCACTACTACTACCACTACCACTACCACTACCACTATCACTACCACTACCACTACCACTACCACTACCACTATCACTATCACTATCACTATCACTACAACTACAACTACCACTACCAATCCAACTGCCACTGCTAATCCCCTCCTCACTCCCACTTCCACACCCATTTCCACTCCCACTCCAAAGTTCAACTCCCACCTAAACTCCCACTCTCACTCCCACTATCGTTTACACTGCCGCTTTGAAAATTCATCCAAATCGGTTGGTGCTTATAAAATAAACCCACCCACACACATTATTTTCATTTATATATATATACGATAGATTCCTAGTTAACCAAAATACAAAAAGGCATCGCCAACAAACCAATAACAGCAGTAAAAATATTAGCCAACTATAAATGTAATACGTTGATAAAAAAGCAAAAAAAGACCATCACCAAAACCTGAAGCATTCGAAACATTTGTTGTGAAATTTTCTTTCCTCCAAGCTATAAATAAATACGAAAAACAGCTGTTTGCACTCGGTTGCCGTTTGCGCTGCAGCAAATGTTGCATCTACAAAATTTTTCTTTTTTTTCTTTCTCTATTATTGCACGCTGCTCCTACGCTATCGCATCTCTTGTATCTACGCTCCTTCTTCTCGCAAATGAATGCATCGGTAAACAGCGTCGACATAACGATTTATTTATGTTTTGTACAAAGGCAATGCAATAACTTAACATTACTTTTGCATACATCAATGCATAACAACAACAAAAACAATAACAAAATAACATATGTGCAATCGTATAATGGTATTATGCTTGGCTTACAACATTGTATTTTGTAATATTATACTATATTTTGTAGCGACAGGATATCTAAACGGGTTATTTTCAAAGCAAATACATTGTGTTGCTGTTTTAATGTTTCCGTAGGATAATCTAATTTTAGGAAATCTTGTGCACATCTACTCGTAATGAATGTATGTATATAAATTTTTCTAAACTTGGGTTTTCTGGACCGGTTTGAAAGTATCACCAAAAGGCAAATTTTTCTGAATAAAAAATGCTTTTCTTTTGGTAATACTTCTTCAGTATCTCAATCTGATTGGGCGAGATTAAAAGAAGGTACGAGTTGGCATGGCGTTCGCCGTTAAATGGTGGTAGCATGCCTACCACACCCTAGGTATTTGGTGTAAGTTCCGCGCAAAATAAGATCAAAATAAAGCAAAATAGTATTCTAAGTTAGAACAAGTAAGGACGGGACTGTCTTCGGCTGTGCCGAAGACTTCACACCTCTCTTGAATGGGGCTGAACAATAATCTTATCCCATTCGCAATCTCCAAATAATGCGCTGTATAAGATAAGAAATATATATTGAACAGATGTAGATACCTAAACGATTTTAAGATAAATATAAAAAAAATGGCAAAAAAACTCCTTATCTGAACGATCGGTTGCATGGGATATATATTATATATAGCTCCGATCGAAATGATTTTTACAGGAAATCTTCTATGATATATTAGAATAAATATCACCAAGTTTAACGTTTTTATATTGGAAATTAAGGGAGAAATTGCCAAAAATCTTTCTATCTGAACGATCGGTTGTATGGGATATATATTATATATAGCTCCGATCGAAATGCTTTTTTCATGAAATCTTCTATGATATATTAGAATAAATATCACCAAGTTTCACTTTTATACTTTCTAAATTGCTGCAGGAATGACGAAAATCGTCTTATCTGAACGATCGGTTGTATGGGCGATATATGTTATAGTGGTCCGATCCTACCGGATCCGACAAATGTCTAATATAATACAAAAGGACATCCTTGTGCCAAATTTCATTGATATACCAAAGTTAATATACCATTTCATGTTCATGAAAGGTATAAAAAATGTTTTCTATGCCAGCTGCCTCTCGGTAGTGGTTCGGAAAACTCGTTTGCGTTGCAGCTGCCGTTCGGAGTTGACATAAAATATATAGGCACCGTCTTGAAATTTGTTGGACAAATTAAAGAGCAGCAACTCTCCTACGAGGTAGATAGCTCCAAATATTAAGATTTGGTTTTCGATGTGAATTTAAGTTTTGTTGTTGAGCAATATTCGGGCAACACTATGTACTCATTTAGATCGGCTAGTTCAACTTAATCTATTTCTGGTGGCAGACGGTGGCGCATGCTTAGTTTACTCCATAGCCACCTGGCCAGATGTGGGCAGCAGGGTTCTGAAGTCCCTACTCGCTGCCCTGGTAATTTGCACGGTAAGTGCCCTTTCGTGCCGAGAGATCTTCTTCTTGATTTCCAGGAATATGCGCATGCCTTCATGATCTCCAGGAATATGCTCATGCTTAGATCCTTGGCTACCGGAAAAAGTTAATCTTACTCTCGACTTATACTACTTGGACCACAATCCTTCTTTGAGCGAATATTAGAGCTGTATCTAGAAACAGGAGCAGAAGTTGACGAACGATAGCCTATACTGCTAGCTTCAAAGGTCTTATTGGTAGCCACGTTCCATTTTACACCCAGAGATCAATCCGATACTTTCTAGGGATGCATTGACTTAGCATGGATATAAGAATAAGCTAAATATATTCACAATCTTTACTTATTCAAACTCTCTCCTCCCTTGAGCTCTTTGGCGAAGCGAATTTAACAACAGATGCTGAAGACTATGCAAAACAATCTGTCCTGCTTGGTTTGACATGCCTGCCGGCAGCCAAGAAATCACCGTGCTAATTTCGCTGGATACCATTATGCCTTGATTCGGTTTTGTTTTAAGAACAAGTCAAAGAGGCCCAGCCTTTCTTCATTCGACCCCAATCCTCATAGGAGCAAATATGAAACTTGAATCTTGTTGCAACAGGTGCAGAAATCTACGCAAAATTTTCTGTACAGCAAGAGGTACGAAATAAACACCATTCAGAATGCTGAAGGTCACCTGGAGGGGGAAACCAGCCCCTCGTCAAAAGTCAAAGGCGAGGAAATTCTTCCTAGCGCTTTCGTCTACAAAAGGCAATAAAGAAAAGTTTGCTGTGAAAAATAATACAGTGTATCAAGGGTAGACAGGTATTTCGAAGCTATTTCCAGTTCATTAGCATATGGTAAGTCGTTCATAACTTCAGCCAAAGGTAGGAGGAAAGAAGGCCCCGCTCTTGCAACCCATACCAATATTTAATCAATTCTACCAAAGCCAATTTGACTTCCAGTGCTAGCAGCGCTCTTCCGTTGATGTGGAGAAAAAAGCATAGTGCAAATTATTTGCTTTCAACTGACCCGTCTATCAGTTTGTAAACTTGAATGATGACCTATTTCTGAAGACCTGACCTTATAGTAGGAATTCTACGTACTTCAGAGAGGTTTTTTCAAGTATTTGCCAGTTGTTTTCTGAATACAATAAAAGCTTTCTTAACTCTGTTTGGTATATAAAACTTCCAGCTCAGCTCGTATCTCGGTAAATTAGCCTTAATTGGGTTTGTGACCATACGGAATATCTTGAGTTATTTAAGAAACCTAATTAGGAGACAAGGCATAAGATCGCGTACAGTGAAAATTCGTCTACTCGGTGATTGTCAAATCATTAGCTCAATCCACACTCTGACAGTCGTTGATTTAGAGAACTGGAAAAGGTTATGTATAAAACCCATTATATTGTACTCCTTCTATGTCTTATTGTTAATAGCCTTTGAATTTACTTGAAAAACATGTGGTGCTTATATAAGGCTTATACGAGTATTTTTAATATCTCGATCCTTGCGTCAACTGGCGGCGTTTTTTCATATGTCACTTTCTATTCATGTATGTATTATGTGTTCCAAATATGAGCCAAATCGGATCACAAATACGATTTTTTGAAATATTTCTATCCATGCGCCACTTATCGGATCTTTTTTATTATTATTGCATTGTCATCGGGTTCTGAAATATATTCCAAGTTTGAAGCTTGTAGCTTATCGGGAAGTTACTTAAATTTTAATTGCAAAATTCGTGCCGCCCGGCCTGTCAAGTCAAGCTAAATAAAACCGTTTAGAAAATGAAGGCACGAAGGATCACGGCTGTTGTATGTAAGATGCCGTTCTCCTTTTGATCAGATTAATGTTTATAAACGAAATTAATAATAACTACAACTAGCCGCCTTTATGCCGGACCTCTATGCCAGCAATCGCCTGGCAAACCCCCATCTTAATGTGCAATACCATAAGCTCACTGTAGAGAAAAGCAACCTCCCCCGGTAGACACCCGTCACACAGACGACACAGAAATAACCCCGACATACCAAATGTATGTCTTCTTGCATCGTCTCCCCACATGACACCAACCATCTTTTCAACTGCTGTGTGGAAACAACGCCTCTAACAATCTTTTATCTCTAGTTCACCCGTGTTGAAACTAAATGAAATACTCCCGCCATGGTCTGGTGGTAGCGTGCTTCGCTTATCCGAGGGTCCTGGGTCCAACACCCGGGCACGGTAGCGTCAAAATTTAGAGACAAGTTTTTTTAATCGGGGTTGCCTCTCGAAAGTGATTTGGCGAAAACTTCGAATGTATTTTGCCATGAAAAGCTCGTCAACTTGTAGGGAAAACTAAAAAAACCGCGACGCAGATTGGAAGAGTACCTAAGCTTACATCCCCTCGGAGGTAAATCGCGCCACGTATTTATTTTTTATTTTTTCCTCACGTTAGGAGATATTGATGACAATTTGTGGGCGGTCGCACCTATTGGATGGAGCGAAGCACTGGTACAACAACACTAAAAACAAAAACAACTAACCATCAATTGCATTTGCTACTTCAATAATTTTGTGCTTATTAGCCTAAGTCCCATATAAAGGCTTCGACTTGGGCTTTTATTGCCTATGACGAAAGAAATGCTATTTCAAAACTGTCAACGCCAAATGGGCTCTTCAAACTACCACAACCACATTTTCATTCCCACGACAATCAAAAACATGATTGTGTAATTGAACTAAGATTTAGAATATTAATTTAAGCATCGTCATACTCATGCAAATTAATCAATCGCAATTGAGACATTACCCAAAGAGGCGCAAATACTTAAGTGGTAAATATGCCGAGAGAGCGGCTGTTGAGGGGTTAACAACAAATGGGATAGTGGCGGTTTTAGCATAAATTTGAAACGCAAACCAAAGACTCGCTAATAGGATGTGTTTTAGATAAAGAAGATATTTATGTTCAAATAATGGGGTTATATATATATATCCTTCCTATAACATGCAATCGACAGTGAAGTATTTAACTGTGTAAAAAAGCCCAGAAGGTGTAGCTATGTGAGCTGGCTGTTTTCCATATGATTGTAATTTATACAACTATATGTCAAAAATAAATGAGTGGACTGAAACATATCTCACATTCAGTTGAACTTTCAAATTTTCGTTTTTGTTCTGCATACCCAAGTTAATTTTATTCTTATTCAACCAAAATTGTTTAAAAATATACGCCTTTTTCAAAAAAATCAGTTTGCGTGTTTGTTCGCTGTGAACCAAACATACCAGCATGATTTCAGTGAGAGCATTTCTCCACTATATCAAGGTGAATAGCTCACCGTGGTGGTATGGTAGCGTTCTCTGCTTTAAACACCGGGTCCTGGGTTTAAGTACCTGGAAAATCAACATAAAAAATTTAGACCAATTTCTTTTTATTAGAAAAAGTTTTCATGAGCCAGGTCATTGTTGTTGTTGTTGTAGCGATAGGGACACTCCACGAAAGCTTTGGGGAGTGTTATCGATGTTGATGGATCTTTGCAGGATGCAGATCGGGTACGTTCCGGTACCAATCCCGACCAGCTCGGGAACGTTTTCGTATGACCGCATGCGAGATTCTAGGACATATTGCCCTCCCGTCCCCTATATCTATAGGAGGTCGGGGTCACCAGAGCCTCGGCTGTTAGTGAAACAGTATTCGCGACAGATAAGTGAGGTTGACAATTGGGTTGGGGAAGCTATATATTGCGCTGGCAACCGCTTGAAAGTGTTGCGCTACACAACCTCTTGAATCTATTTGGTATTTAGTCGCTTCTTACGACAGGCATACCTACTGCCGGTATATTCTAATCCACCCCCTAACCCGCTGGGGTCATAAGCTAGGCTGCTCTCGGCATTAGTTTGGCTAACAGGAAAAGCTTCTCAGTTAAAATTCACATGCGTTGCAGCTGCCATTAAGAATCGACCTTAAAATTGTTCTTCCCACCCCGCCAATTTGTAGAAAATGAAAAAGATACATGAAGCAAATTAGAAGAGAAGCGCGGCCTGATCGGAGGTAAGTATTTTTATGTTTTTATTTTAAGTAGCATAAAATTCAGCTGAAAATCCCTATATAGAACCTCGAACCTTTCTATAAAATCCGCATTCCGATTGCTGAGTGCAATATCACTTTTCTAGGCTGCCGTTACGAAAACGCCCTTTCTAAGAAAATGTTTAAATAACGAACTATTGATTTCTTGTCGCAAACTAAACGTTGTTCTGAGAACACCCCACTTGTTGCTTTAAGAGCCGACTTTTTTGGAACTTCTAGTGGGTTGAACCTTATTCTGCCACAAAAAATTTATACTCAACAGACACTCATCAGACCTAGCGGTTCTCTAAGACCGCGTCACATAATTCTTGCCTATGCAGCCATCAGAAGTTATTTTGAGCTATTCCACCATCGACTTTCTCAACATTACCAGACTCTAAATGTGAAATTCTTTTGGAATCACTGATTTAAACCAGGATTATATTTTCCTGAGCACTCAGTTTTGGTGTTAGTAACCAAATTTTGTTGTTGTTATTGTTGTAGCGATAAGGACACTTCCTTGAGTAGTGTTATCGATGTTAATGGTCCTTTGCCGGAAGCAAATCCGGTACGTTCCTTTAACCAGCACCATTAAGGTACTAGCCCGACCATCTCGGGAACGACTTAGTATGACAACATGAAACCTTCTACGCCATATCGCCCTCGCACCCTCTAGATCCACGAGGAGCTTGTGGTTGCGAGAGCCTCGGCTGTTAAAGAAACGGGATTGGAAACGCTATATATTGTGCTGGCAACCCCTTTGAAAGGGCAGCGCTACACAACCCTTGAATCATTTTAGCATTTTAGTCACCTCTTATGACAGGCATACTTGCCGTGGGTATATTCTGAGCCCCCTAACACACGGGGGGCGGTGCCACTACTCGCCTCGAGCTCGGCATATCAGTTCTTCTCTTAGCTCATCTGCATCATCTTCCAATGGAAACGTGACGTGATAAGCATCTTGAAGGACTTTCCACATATATTTACACTCCCAGAAATCTCTTGTTCGTTCATGTTGACGATTCGTGAGCGCATTCAAAGTTTTTTTATCGAGTTTTCTTATGCTTTTCGCATCCTTCTCCAACCGGAGTAACAGTGTTGTCTTTCTTTGTCTTCTTCAAGACAGCTTGATTCATGATGTAAACTCCCTTTTCCATATCACAAACCCCATCCTTGTTCTCTATTGCTGCTATATCACAATAAGTTACACGACTTGCAGTATAAAAGTTAGTTGCTTGCTCGCTATTACTGTACTTCTTTCATTTCAATTTAGGATGTAAATGCCTTGTAGATGCGGTTGTCTAATTTCACCGCTTAGGACATGATCCTTTCCATCTTATACAAGCAAGTATGCCACCTTTAGCTGATCGCTGCCACTTTATTCCCTCCAAGCTAGTTGCTTCGCATACCAGTTGGACTAAATATCGAGTGTTTCTGTTAGCAAAGCGCCATCTTGCGAAATTCCAATGATATGTCTCTACTGTCTCGCTGGGTCATATGAAGCGCTCACTCTTGATTATGGCTCGATTATGGCCCCCACGCCATCAACAATTTATAACGCTGCTCTGTGCTGTGAGATGGCTATTTTGCTTTCACTATTTTGTTCACGTTTTCACTCATCTTCTTCATTCGTACCCACAAGCAGTTCGTTATCCTGATGACTGCGATATATTTGGGTATCTTGTTAGCCCCATAAGTTTTATAACATTCCACACGGTTTGCCTAATTTAAGGCGCCCGCTGCAGAGCATATGTTAAAATGAAGAAAATTACGTGTCAAATTAACACGCACACCTACAAATATATAATATGTAAGCAGTAGGGCGGGTCGATTTAAAAATCGCTCATTGCTCTGTGAAAATCGTATTCTAGGGATCAAAATAAGAAACTTTGCCGAAGGAACCATACCTCTAAAACGAATTCTGATGTCCCCCCTTTGGGTCGAACTTTTGGCTAGGGGCAATTTCAATTCTACCTGCTGTGTCTTGTGGTGGCTTAAAAAAAACAACACAAGCAATTTTACGATCTGCAATTGTGTCACAGTGATACCTTAATTTTTTCTAAACGGTTGAATAATTAAAAAAAATAATTAAAAAAAAATTTTAAGTTAAACGGTTTTAGTGAAAACAATACTTACATGAAATAATAATAAATCGAAAAGCTAGAAAATAATTAGGTAGGTCCTAGGTACTAGTCATCACACTCCTTATCAATCTAAGGCGTTGATCAGACAATTAAATAAAAGCGTTGGGCGCGTGAAATTTCTAAAAATGTGCGGCGTAGCATAACCTGATTAAGGTTCAGTTGGTTTTACTTATGACTATCAATAGAAATATGACGCGTCCAACGCTTTTATTTAATTGTCTGATCAACGCCCTAGATTGATAAGGAGTGTGATGACTAGTACCTAGGACCTACCTAATTATTTTCTTGCTTTTCGTGTTTTTATTATTTCATGTAAGTATTGTTTTCAATAAAACCGTTTAACTTAAAATTTTTTTTTTAATTATTTTATTTTCAAGTTTTTAGTCTTTATTTATTTGCCTATTATTTCTCATTCTATTTAGTTCATTTAGTGACTCATTATTACAAGGACTCTTTCCTGACAATTTGTAACAACCTAAGTTCTCAATACATAATCCTTCCAAAGACTTTACTCGACTCTGCGCCACGTATGCTTGTCCCTCCTCCAACTCCAAAATATTTTGATGTCACTTCTAGTGGACTGTATGCAATATTTGTTCCAAATATGAGCCAAATCGGGTATCATAGGTCGCTTTCTATTCATGTATGTATTATGTTTTCCAAATATGGACCAAATCAAATCGGACCACAAATACGATTTTTATGAATATCTCGATCCATGCGCCACCTAGCGGCGATTTTTTTCACAGGTCGAGTTCTATTCTTGCATGTATTATGTGTTCCAAATATGAGCCAAATCGGACCACAAATGCGAATTTTGCGAATATCTCGATCCATGCGCCACCTAGCGGCGATTTTTTTCCACAGGTCGATTTCTATTCTTGCATGTATTATGTGTTCCAAATATGAGCCAAATCGGACCACAAATGCGAATTTTGCGAATATCTCGATCCTTGCGCCACCTAGCGGCGATTTTTTTCTTATTATTGCATTGTCATCGGGTTCTGATCTATATTCCAAGTTTCAAGCTTGTAGCTTATCGGTAAGTTACTTAAATTTCAATTACAAGATTCGTTCACAACGGCCGTGCATGCGGCCGTACAGCCTGTCAACTCAAGCTAAATAAAACCGTTTAAAAACCCACACAACTATGTTTACGACATGCAAATGCATCACAGTGATGCATTGGTTTTAAAAGGGGGTTGTAAAAACGCTAATTTCTAATAATTTTTTTAAAGTTCTTTTCTATTACTAAGTTAAATTCATTTTTTCATTTACATATATTCTGACTAAATAAATTTCTAAAGAGAAAAATAAACTCCAAAAAGAAAACACATAGGCATTTCAAAGTGGGATTTTTCAAAATTTGCCCCTACGACCCAAAGGGGGGGGGACATCAGAATTCGTTTTAGAGGGGTATGGTTCCTTCGGCAGAGTTTCTTATTTTGATCCCTAGAATATGATTTTTACAGAGCAATGGACGATTTTTTTGCCTCCCCACAAATCGACCCGGCCTAGTAAGCAGGGTTTATGATGATTTCTATAGACTAGCTTAACTAGCCCATAAAGTGGCCAAAAATATACATACTTTGCGGCTACAACACACCCACAACACGTCATATGTCGGCATGCCTATTTATAATTATATATACATATGCGTGTAGCTAAAATGTAGGCACGTTGCCGAAAGGCCTAAACGAGATTGTAGAGTAAGTGAACGTACCCGCTATCTGTCATAGAAGTTAAATAGAACTTATTATGTAATGCCGCAAAATGTATGCTTTATTTATGATCAAGCTTTCATCAACTCAACTTTATTCAATTCGTAGGGACAATTGTATGAACTGTTTGTATGTTTGTAAAAGAACTGTATGTTCGCATGGATTGCTATACAAAATAGTTCTATATAAATTCGGAAATAAGCTAACCGCAAAGCAGTCAGAGTTTTGTATGTGCAATAAGAAAGTCAATATCGAGTAAAATTTGCCAGTACCGACATTTCAACGGAGTTTAAAATTTTTATTTGCATAGCTTTTAAAACTTTTTTTTATCAAAACAAGTTCAAGATTGTAGCTGATTTCAATAAAAAATAACTGCATGCCAAAAATTGTTTGTGCAAAAACTTATGGTTGCATATTTACGGGCGTTTTTTCTATGTTTTTGTCCTCTCAAGATTTTCTGAGCTTATATCTTAACGTGAGCGTAGAAGTTTTTATTAAGTGATTTTTGTACAGGCGGAGAAGTTACTGCTACGACTTACCCACTCCGTTCTATTCTCTTGAGTACGCTAACCCTATATATATCGCTCAGAAGCAGGAAATTTAATTTATGCTGCATACTTTTCGGAGCATACTTTAAACAATTTTTTTTTTTTCAAATTCAACGTGATTTTATTTGGAACTTGATTGAGCTGGACTCAAACGACAGTTAGCTTTACTAAGTTGACTTGCAGAAAGCATTAGGGTCAAAAGCTTTGATGAATATCTCTACTTATAGGCCTTAAAAAAACTCAGCCATGGCTGTATTCGTGGAGATAGATATTGTAGGCGTAGCCAAGACTCTTCTACCCATTTAACTTTTTTGAAACTTGTCACCTTATAAATAGAGACGAACAGCTTATTATCATTTGTTTAACGTACAGTTCACCAGTACCGTCCCTGTCAGCACATCTCCTGCCTTGAAGTTGGCTACCAAGAGAATTAAGTGATCTAACCTGCTGATTTTGATTACGTTATCCCGGTATTGCCCATCAATATACTAGAAAGGCTATGGTATGCCCTTTTTGGAAGCTTATCTTACTTTTATTTTCATTCCGAAGAATTGTGTATGCGCCATATTTTTGTTTAATTCCTCGAGCTGATAAAGTTTCACTCGGCATTTCAAAAAGTCTTAAAACCAATTAGGCTATTTTTATCTACACTTGGAACGTTCAAAAGATTCGTATGCCACCTGTTGGAAAGTAAATTAGGAAAATATTTGTTGCTAGTATAATGGAACGATTTCACTCGCTAAGTAACATCTCGAGCGCCTTAAAGAAATCAGAACTTTATAAACAGGCATGTCTATTACATGCAAAAATATGGAAAAACTCTAAGTAGCCTAGGATCAATTACGATTTTGCGAAACGTCGAGTAGTAGATTTATGCATGATTTTTGATGAAACTGAGTTTATTTTTTATTAGTTTGGGTGTATGAATTTTCATTTAAAGCTTTTTGATGTTTTACAAAACGGTATGAGAGATACTTTTAGGCGCAGAAAATATAATTTGTCCGCCTTTCATTTGCCGTTGTTTTAAGGTATGTTAATTTTAATATTCTTCCACATTGATTTGTTGAATACTTGTTGCAATTTGGTATTTCGGGATTTGCTGCAAGAGTAAAGAAGAAAATTGATTCGAACACATTA
Organism: Eurosta solidaginis; assembly: GCF_040869045.1. Taxonomy (NCBI): domain Eukaryota; kingdom Metazoa; phylum Arthropoda; class Insecta; order Diptera; family Tephritidae; genus Eurosta; species Eurosta solidaginis. The sequence continues at coordinate 40,161,679 of NC_090321.1, read as the reverse complement.
TTTTTCTATGAAATTAATAAGAAATACACACACACTTAACTATATATAAATATATATGCATGCTGAAACACAGTACGTGTGTACTTCCAAGTATTCGTAAATATGTATGCTTTTGTATTATTAAAACTAATCCTTAAATTTGTGCTAGGCTAAATTTGCTAACTCAGAACTTATTTTTCATAAATTTTCAGGCAACGCACAGGCATTTTCCTTTCTCAAAGGGCTCCTATTATAAAAAAATAGTGTGTGAATATAAATTATGATGTGTATAGCGAATAGCTTTTTTCACATTAAAGCTCAAAGGGAGATTTTCAGCCAAAAAAAGAGTAACGTAAAGCTATTGCATACTTTAAGGAGCTTGATGCGTTTTTATACTCAGCTGAGTAGAGCTCACAGAGTATATTAACCTTGTTCGCATAACGGTAATCCGTAACGGCATAAACTAATCGAGATAGATATAGACTTCTATATATATATATATATATAAATGATCTGGGTGAAAAAAGAAATTCATTTAGCCATGTCCCTCCGTCGGTCCGTCCGTCCGTCCGTCTGTAAACACGATAACTTGAGTAAATTTTGAGGTATATTGATGAAATATGGTATGTAGGTTCCTGGGTGCTCATTTCAGATCGCTATTTAAAATAAACGAAATCGGACTACAACCACGCCCACTTTTTCGATATCAAAAATTTCGAAAACCGGAAAAAGTGCGATAATTCATTACCAAAGACGGATAAAGCGATGAAACTTGGTAGGTGCGTTAACCTTATAACGCAAAATAGAAAATTTGAAAAATTTTTGACAATGGGCGTGGCACCGCCCACTTTTAAAAGAAGGTAATTTAAAAGTTTTGCAAGCTGTAATTTCGCTTTCGTTGAAGATATCATGATGAAATTTGGTAGGCACGTTACTCTATTACTATATATGTGCTAAATAAAAATTAGCGAAATCGGTTTAACGAACACGCCCACTTTAAAAAAAAATTGTTTTTAAAGTCAAATTTTAACAAAAAATTTATTATCTTTACAGTATAGAAGTAAATTATGTCAACATTCGACTCCAGTAATGATATGGTGGAACAAAATACAAAGATAAAGGAAAATTTCAGAATGGGCGTAACTCCGCCCTTTTTCATTTAATTCGTCTAGAATACTTTTAATGGCATAAGTCGAACAAAAATCTACCAATCCTTGTGAAATTTGGTAGGGACGATAACTGTTTTCTGTGAAAATGGGCGAAATCGGTTCAAGCCACGCCTAGTTTTTTTTTACACAGTCGAACGTCTGTCCTTCCACTCGGCCGTTAATACGATAACTTGCGCAAAAATCGATATATCTTATTTAAACTTAGTTCACGTACTTATCTGAAGTCACTTTATCTTGGTATAAAATATGGCCGAAATCCGACTATAGCCACGCCCACTTTTCCGATATCGAAAATTACGAAAAAATGATAAAATTGCATCAATTCTCTACCAAATATGAAAAAATAGATGAAACATGGTAATTGGATTGGTTTATTGACGCAAAATATAACTTTAGAAAAAAACTTGGTAAAATGGGTGTGACACCTAATATATTAAGTAGAAGAAAATGAAAAGTTCTGCAGGGCGAAATCAAAAGCCCTTGGAATCTTGGCAGGAATACTGTTTGTGGTATGACATATATAAATAAATTAGCGGTACCCGACAGAAGATGTTCTGGGTCATCCTGGTCCACATTTTGGTCGATATCTCGAAAACGCCTTCACATATACAACTAAGGCCTACTCCCTTTTAAGAGCCTCATTAACACTTTTAATTTGATACCCATATCGTACAAACACATTCTAGAGTCACCCCTGGTCCACCCTTATTGCGATATCTCGAAAAGGCGTCCACCTATAGAACTAAGGCCCAGTACGTTTTAAATAATCATTAACACCTTTCGTTTGATACACATGTCATACAAACACATTCCAGGGTTACCCTAGGTTCATTTTGCTAAATGGTGATATTCCCTTATTTTGTCTCCAAAGCTCTCAGCTGAGTATGTAATGTTCGGTTACACCCGAACTTAGCTTTCCTTACTTGTTTGTTGTATACTTTTACTTCAAGGAATTATAGGTTTTGCTTGGCAGGAATCTTTGTAAAATTATATTTCCAATGATATGTTTTAGCTGAAAACCATTAAACCCTCAACTTGTCGCAGTATACCTCAAAAAAAGCAAAGTAGGTATTTTGTTGAAAAACTGTTGCTTACTTTTAGGACACCTATTTACATATATTTTCTTCACCCTTTGATAACGTTTTTGGCAGGAAGGTTTTGTAAATTTATTGCCATTTGAAAATCAGGCTCTCTTAAATGAAGTTTACAGGCCAAAGCTAAATTTTTAAAGACTATGTAATATTTTTTGAGCAATTTCATGGCGAAAGGAGAGAAAATGAGATAAACAGATGCAAATCGAATAAATGTATAAAACTTAGCCCATACTTAATATTCCTTTTCGTAAATTTGAAGACAGAAGTAGTACAGACAACTCTGTAGATTGAACTCGCCGGTCAATAAAGATCTCAAATAGAACGAATGTGTCCATAAGTATATCACTTTGTAGGCTTCATATTATTACTTCGAGCGGAAATGCTGTATCTACTATCTGATTTCCATCTGCTCATTGAGAGCAAACACCTAGCCATAGTCACTCTATATTTTCCACTGTCGACTTTGCTAAATATATGCAAATCTAATGATCGTGTCTTTGATGGCCTAATGGCCTGTCCAAGAATAACTGTTCAAAGAGCACATTCTGGTCAGTTCGTTAGGCGCCTTTGGTAATATTTTTTGAGCCCATTTTACATTATCGAGCTAGTTTTGAACACGTTGGAGAGCTCGATAAGGCCTTTAAAGCAGCTTACTAGCAAAATTTTGCTACAGGGAATTCAACATTTCGGAGTCCCCGCGGACAATTTTGAAACGTAGTTACATTAGAGAGACTCGGATAACTATATCACAGTAATAACCGTATCGCCCAACTCCATTCTATATCACTATGCTTTCCTCTAAATCATGCGGAATGCCCAATAAACATAAAGTATTCCTCCAATTATTTTTATAAGGTAGGTCTCCCGTTACTATGCTGCTGAATTCGGAGGTAGATACTGCTAATACCTCTTTAATCCATGCATTCATATGATAGAGCCTCGACAGCGACACCCTAGTGACTCAATTAGTTGCACTGTAATCATAACTGTGTGCACAACGTACACGTAATTTTTCAGGGACTCCGATACCCTTTGATGAACTGCCGTCAAATTTTGTACCACGCAGAAGTTCCCAAGTTCGAGTTCACGGCACAGAAACACCAAAAAAGTAGAATAAAGCTTTTTCAATTAGAAAAATGTTTTTTTTTTTTTTAACTGAGGTCGCTCCTGGACTGTGGTTTAACTTGGCACCTCGAGTATATTTCTTCCATGAAATGCTTGTCAGTGAAAGTACAGCGGCCATTCATAGTCGGCATAAAATAAGTAGGTTTCGTCCCTATTAAAAGTGAGCGCGACGTAAATGGGAAAAGAATTTTGACCTTAGTCCACTCGGACGTAAATCGCGCCAAATATTTTTACTTTTTAATAAGTTCTGATGGCAGCACGGGAAGGACCATTTGTTTTCCTAAGTACTTTTCTCCCTTATATTCTAAGAGCTGTAACATCTTGTAGTAGGTATGTTTTCGAGGTAAATAGTTGTCGACTTGTTATCGAAATTTTATGAGTTTGCTATTGATAACTAAGGCTATCGATGAGCTATCAATTATCTATCGAAAAGTTGTCGATTGGCTGTAAAACAGTTATCGATTTATTATCGAATATTTACCTTTATTTATCGAAAAGTTATAGATGTTTTATAAAACTTCATAAAAAATTTTCAATTTGTTATCGTTGTAGTATCGATTTATTATCGTTAATAATACAAATAAATGTAAGGCGCAATAACCGCCGAAGAGATTTTACGGCATCTCTAAAGCAGACGAGCTTTTACTGAGAAGCTTTTCATGGCAGAAACTGCCGTTATATTATCGATATGTTATTGGAAAGCAATCGATTTGTTATCAAAGTGCTGTAGGGATTTCGGGATCCCGCTGGCCAATGGTGGATTGCTCCTCTATAGCTGGACCTCGAGTCAGCTCGGCAAACGTTGGGCGGACACCACGTCTTGCAGGGTAGCAAGATCTTTCTGGACGAAAGTGGATGGCAGGAGGTCTGCTGAAATAATTGGGTTCACTAAGGCTCACCTATCAATGGTCATAGGGGTTTTGACAGGGCACTATCCCATGGGTGTCCATGCGGTACGTCCCAATATACTGAAAACTCCATCCTGCTGCAGCTGTATGGAGGATTATGAGGTGGAATCACCAAATCACTTTATGCTTGATTGCCCAGCTTTTGCCAGTTTAGGCGAAAGTACTATGGTCGCGACTCACTTGGATCTCCCGAGGATTTATCCAAAGTTGAGATCGGTATCATTCGGAGATTTATCGTTGCTACCCACCGATTCTCTAAGTAGCTAGATCTAAGTCACCGTTATTTTTGGTGTATGTGGTATCACAACGGACCTTCGTGTTGTCCAAGTGAGCTATCCTTATCAGGGCAGCTACCACCTAACCTATTCTATCCTATCCTATCAAAGTGTTATCGATTTGCTATAGAAAACTGGTTGATTTCTTATCGGAGTATTACAATTTGTTATCGGCGTGTTATCGATTGGTTAACACAGATACCTATAAAGCTTCAGTCTTAAATCGATCAAACATCTCTAACTCTATAAGAAACTAAAACGAAGGCAATGACTCTTCGATGATAAGCTCTTTGATAATAATCCTGCTATTACTTTGAACTTTGCTCATAACCTTTTTAATCGAGAAAAAATGTTGTTCACAATTCGCAAGAGCTCGATTTCTTGAATGACATTGTTATAACCCAAAAGAGTGGTTTTCGTATGCACTTAGTGACCCTCGCAGTTTTGCAAAGTTTATATTCTTAAGAAACTTAAATAAATTAATTGCTGCAAAAGTGAGTGCAAAACAATTTATTATCCTGCATATTTCTTGCTATACTCCAATTCACCTTCCTCGCTTCCCTATTATTTTACCCCTTTATCTTAAAGTAAAACTAACTAAGTAGTTAATACCATCTTGATTTTAATCCCATTCAGAGTCTTTTGTTATCTGCCTTTGGCCGTTTGTAACAATTAAGTGTCACTCAACGTTGGGCTTTTACTTGCTAAGTCAGCCAATTACTCACACCCCTGGAGCGCCCAACAACACACACTTAAACACCACTTTATTGTCGTTAAATGGATAATTGTAAATGGACGACTCAATGCAGTAAGCACAATTATAGCGGTTATGTGATAATAATTAATGTTGTGTAATGTATTTACTTGTGTATTAGTGCGAATGTTAGTGTAAGCGTGTGAATGAAAATGTGCGCACAATTTTAAAGGTCATTTAATTGGCCACTAAGCACAAATTGTGAAAAGGTGTATTAAGTTGTGATAAGAAAAAAAAATGTATATAAAAGTGTTTATGAGAAATATATATGATGTATATTGGAACGATCTTCCGTCATCCCTTGTCAAATTTGGTTTCGGTACAAACCGGTTTCGGCGTTGTGGCGTCATCAGTGTCGATTTTCCTTTTGACCTGCTGTTGTCGTTTGTCTTGTATTTATAGTTCTTAGGTACATGAACAGGTATTGTCAAAATTGATGCTTGTGTATATTTAGTTATGTATATGTGCTGTGTGTTCATTCAGAACCGAGGGTGGTTTTTACTGATCGATTTGTGTGGCTGACTGTGGCAGGCAAAAGTCCGTAATTGTAGTCGTTGGATCTTCTTTGTGGGTTTGTTGTTTTGCTGCGTAAATTGTTCTGTGGTTATTTGTTGTTGTGTGTTTGTCTGTTGTACCTGTGTGATTAATTTGTTTCTTGTAAAGAAGTTTTAAAGGCTCGAATATTGTGTCAGAGATTGTGTTTATCTGTTCGTTTATTATTCTACCGTCGAATGTTCTCTGTTTGTAGATTTCCACGTTTTCGAGTACGTTGACACGCCGGCCTTTTGCTTGTATGTGAATAATCCTAACTGTTTTATTGATGTTCGCTGAAGAACATTAATTTCAATTATGTGATTCGCGAAGTTAGACTCTGGTATACTGTTTGGATTCCGTGTTTTTTATAGTAATCTCTAATCTACTCTCTGAACCTTGTTCTTATTTGCCGTCCTGTTTTTCCTATGTAACAATGTTGTCATCCGCAGGTAAGCTTGTATATACGCCGTGGCTGCTAAACGGATCCTCTGAGTTAGCTTTAGTTCTTAGTTTTCGCCCCAGATTGTTCGATGTTTTGAACGCTGTGTTAATGTTGTATTTTCTAAAGAAGTTTGCTAATTTATATGTTGCTTTTCCAGTTATAGTCGTCCAGATGTTATTATTTTCCTTTTCCTTATTTATTTTTGGTTCACCATGCCACCTTCTGAGCTTATCTACTAGGTCTTTTTTATATCCGTTGTTCGCAGCAATGTTATATATGACTTCAAGTTCTCTCTTATATGCCTCTTGTGTAAGGGGTGTCTTTCAAGTCTATGTACCAAATGCCTTATAGCTGCATTTTTATGCTGTTGAGGGTGATTTGAGGTAATGTGTATTATTGTGTCGGTGGCCGTTGGCTTTCTATATATGTCATAGTTAAATCTTTTGGCTACTTTATCAATATTTGTCGTGAGGTCTAGATAGTTGATTCATCCGTCTTTTTCGGTTTCCATTGTAAATTTTATATTTCCGTGCTGCTTGTTGAGGTACTCCAGTACAAGCTCTTCGTTATTAGTAGTTAAAGCGCATATTATGTCATCAACGTATCTAGCATAAAATGACAAGCCTAATTTAGACTTCAGCTCCTGTATGTACTTTTCTTCCAGATTTTGTATGAATACTTCCATAAGAATGGCTGATGTGGGGCTTCCCATTCCAAGACCGTTTGTTTGTCTATATATTTTATTGTTTAATTGAAAATAGTTTTGCCGTAAAGTGGTTCTTAGCATATTTGTGAATTGCATACTTTTCACCTTTTTTTTTTTGTATTATGAACTATTATTCAGCTAACTATGTCCAAAGTTTCCGATAGTGGTATTGATGGGTAGAAAGCTTGTATGTCAAAAGATATCAATTTGCTGTTCTTTGCTAGGTCTACGGTCTCTATTAGTTCTGTTGTGTTAGCTATTGCATATTCGTTCCCTAGCTCTAGACTATCTTCCAATATCGTTTTTAAATATTTGAAAAGTTTGTAACATGGTGCCAGTTTAAAATTAATGATGGACGTGTCCGGCTTGTGGATTTTTGGTAGCGCAATCAGTGGAGGAGCCGAAGGGTTCATTTGGACTAATCTATGTGCCATGTTAGAATCTACTATATTTATTGCATTTTTTATAGCAACTTTGATTTTGGTATTCATACGTGGGATACTCTCCTATTCTACAGCATTTCGTTTCCTCTGTGATTTCTTCGGTTTTGGCTATATATTCCTCTCTTCCGATTAGCACAGTGGTGTTTCCTTTGTACGCTTTCGTTGTGACAATATTGTTTTTCCTTAATTTTTGAAGTAGATTGTTATTGCTGTCTCTTCTGCATTAGCTTTTTGTCCTTCCTGTGCCTTCACCTCCTTTTTTATTATTTTCCTGCACATGTGTCTTGCCTACTCCTGTTCCTCCTGTGGTATCAATGATATTGCGATCTCCGCATCTACAATCGCCTGTTCCGTTTTTCTTACTGTATTTTGGTCCATGATATTGCGCTTCAGGCCCTTTTTGAGAAGTCGTGCCTCTTCCTTGGTAATGGCCACTGTTGTGATGTTAACGAACTTGTCATGAAACTAGTGAGTTTTCTGGTTTTGGTTACGCTCTCGTCCTCTTGCCAGCTTGACCAATTTTCGGTTCACCGACCTGTATTTTTGTCGTCGTTCCCGATCAACTTCTGTCTTTATGTGGTCGAAACATTCCATTAATACTGTCGTAGGTAGCTGTTCTCTTAATCTTAATTGGATAGATAATAACTCGGCATTTATCCCATCCTTCATGGAGTATAAGCCTTCCAACTCATATTTTAAAAAATCTCTTTCCGCTTTTCTAACTGTTTTTCTGCTAGACTTGGTAAATTCCTTTATTGTTATTTTAGCGAATTTTGGAGTAACATTCAATTCCAGGCATTGTTTGTTGAACCAAATGCTCGCCTTTGTATATAAAGAGATTATTTCACCTACACGTACATGTAGGTAGGAGCGAATAAGAAAGAGAATCAATTACACATCATGTAGTCATCTCCTAAGAGCAGAATTTATTACTCGCACATATACAAGCATATAACAAAAAGGCAAACGTGAAAATGAGTACAGATATCAGAAACAAATAAGCAACTGTTCGAGAAGGCTGCTCGTGAAAAGTCTAGACCCTAGGAGAAATATGCGAACGAGGCAACAGAGAGCATAAAAGTAGCGCAATCTGAGAAATAATCAATCAGTTTTATTTTAACACACTACAAGTGAAGCTCGTGAGTATTGTAATTGTGCTACCAGAGTAGAGTTGTAAATAAAAACATTTTCCTGTATTGGAAATTTGAGTTACTTACTCGGGAGTTCAGCGATTTGAATTATAACAGAAGAATAAACAAGGATCCAAACACCTCGTTACAATATTTAAAGATTAGCACTTAACACAATCACTGTACAAAATTTTATGAGAAATAAAAATATAATAAAAAGATGATACAAAATTTTAAGGACTGCCTTTATATAATTGGACCAAAAAATAGAAGGCAATTTTTCCTTAATACAGACATAGTCTTGTTGAATTTTGACTAAAAAACTTCAACAATACCTCTTGTAAAAGAATTTTGGGATTTACAACTATAAAGGTGGAGCGCAATCTTTCAATTTAAGGCAAACCATGTACTTGGGATTAATTAATTGATTATTAAAAATTTAAACACGCGCTCTACCTTTATAATTTTAAATCCCAAAATTCTTTTACAAGAGCCATTATTAAACTTTTTTAGTCAAAATTCAACAAGACTATGTCTGCGTTAAAGGAAAAATTGCCTTCTATTTTTTGGTCCGTTTATATAAAAGTCGTCCTTAACATTTTTTTATCATCTTTTTATTTTAAATTTTTAGTACTGCCTACAAAAAGCAATTGCAACTTTGATCAGTAATTTAAGTAATTCCTAAGTCAAAATTCTTATCTTCATTTATTTGTTCAAATAAGCAGGATTTTAGAGAATTAGTGGAATTTTCGCTGACAACACTGGCGAAAACAACATAATTCCACCTCGCATCATAACAAGAGAATTCCACCCCGTTTACCAGCTACTTAATTTGCACAGCTGACAATCGTGGTGAAATTCGCATACGCCTGAAACACTAAAAGAATGGTGGTGTAAGTCGCGTACGCCTAAAAGTATGCAAGGACGTGCATTGAGTTGGGCCTTCAACGAGGTGGAATTCTACAACGCCAGCAACACTCAGGAGGCTAGCCATGAAAGTATGGCCTAATCTTCTAAATAGCTAGACTTGTGCGTTACGTAGCTCAAATTTTTTTATCAAACATTGCACCGTCACCGAGTTTTGAACTATATTTCAGGTTTCAAGTCTCTAGATATCCAGGAAGTTAGTTAAAAATCGATTGCAAGATTCCCAATTTAAAACTAGGTTTCTCAGTATCTCGATCCATGCGCCACCTAGCGTATTTTTTTTTTAATATTGCATTGTCACCGGGTTCCGACTTACGGCTCAAGTTTCATGTCTCTAGTTCATCGGGAAGTTACTCAAAAATCGATCGCAAGATTCCTGCCGTTTTTAAAGGATTTGCAGCTATCTTGACTAGCGCGCCACTTACCGGAACTTTGTTTTCTATAAGTTGTATCACAAGGCCTCTAACCAAGGGCCAAGTTTCAAGTCTCTAGGTAACCGGGAAGTTAGTTAAAAATGGATTGAAAGATTCCCAAATTAAAATTTGTTTTCTTACTATCTCGATCCGCTTGCCACCTAGCGAATTTTCTTTGATCAAATGTTGCATTGTCACCGGGTTCTGATGCACGGCCCAAGTTTCAAGTCCCTAGCTCATCGAAAAGTTACTCAAAAATCGATCGCAAGATTCCCCTCGTTTTTCAGGGATTTGTAGTTATCTAAATTATCACGCCACCTAGCGGAACTTTGTTTTCTATAAATTGTATTGTCACCGGGTCTACAACTATGTGCTAAGTTACAAGTTTCTAGGTAACCGGGAAGTTAGTTAAAAAGGATTGAAAGATTCCCAAATTAAAATTAATTTTCCTAATATCTCGATCCGTGCGCCACCTAGCGGAATTCTTTTGATAAAATATTGCATTGCCACTGGGTTCTGACTTACAGCTCAAGTGTCATATCCCAGCTCACCAGGAAGCTACTCAAAAATCGACTGCAAGATTCTCCTCATTTTTCAAGGATTTGTAGTTATCACACTTAGCGCCCCACCTGGCGGAATTTTGTTTTCTGTAGATTATGTTGTCCCAAAACCTCGAACTGTGTGCCAAGTTTGAAGTCTCTAGGTCACCCGGAAGTTAGCTAAAAACGGATTGAATAATTCCCAAATCAAAACTAATTTCTTAATATCTCGATCCATGCGCCACCTAGCAAAATTTTTTTGATCAAATATTGCATTGTCACCGGGTTCACACTCACGGCTAAAATTTCAAGTCTCTAGCTCACCCGGAAGTTTCTTCAAAATCGATCGCAAGATTCCCTGCGTTTTTTAAGGAATTTTCGTTTATCTCGATTCCTCTGCCACCTGGCGGCATTTTGTTTTCCACGAATTGTAGTGCCATCGACTCGCAAACTATGTGCTAAGTTTCAAGTCTCTGGATCACCGAGAAGTTAGTTAAAAGTAAATCGCAAAATTTCCATTTTCAAATTAATTTTCTGTATATATCTATCCGTACGCCATCCAGCGGATTTTTTTTCACTTTTTAATGTCACCCAGATCTGAGCTCTGTTCTAAGTATCAAGTGTCTAGCTCAAGAGGAAGTTACCGAAAAAGATTTTTCCGTGGATCAAAAATTCGTACGGAAATGAAGGGACAAACATGAAAGGGACTTAATATAAAGTTACTACCTTTATACAAATTGGCTGCATTGAATAGGCTTTCGATAAAATCTTTGCTTAAGTCCGGCAATGAGCACCCCACTTTTATATTCTTGTTCCTCATAAAAAATTTTGACAGAGGTTATGTTATAATTTTAGTATCAAATTTCAACAAGAGTATGTTTTATTAAAAAGGCATTTTTCATTTCTTCAGGTCCAAAAAGTATTTAAACATTTTTATCTTCTTTTTATTTTCTTCTTTTGTTGCATTTTCAAGTTGGTCTGAACTATGTATAAGGTTTCATGTTTCTAAACAAATTGGTAATTAGTTACTTAAAAATCTATTGCATGATTCCAGAATTCTAAATGGACTTTTTACTACCTCTTAATATCTCGATACTTGTTCCATCAAGATAATTGTTTTGTCCTAAATATTACAATTTCATTAAAAATTACTCAAAAATGAATTGCCAGTTTCTCCAATTTTGTATCGAAATTGGCGGAAAAACATCAGACCAAACTAATATAAAGGAAGTAAAAAATTATAAAAAAATTTTGAGCCCACTCCTATTTTGTCGTGTTGGTTTGGGTTGAGTTCAGAGCTGGTAGAATCACGTGTAATTACCATTACCATTACAAATAACCAGTAATTAAAAACAACATAAACCAAGTATAAGTACATTTTATTGGTACTTTATATTCAATGTATGTATTTTCAATTCTTTTTAAATTACTTTTAATTATTTTCAATTATATGAAATTTTTTTAAATTTTTGTAAGCAAAACACTTATTCATAGTTAAAAAGCAAGATCAATACACCATATTACAAACTACATATTGACTAAACATATTCATAGTGCTCTCAGAAGTTTGTTGGAACAAAGAGCCAACACCTATCAAGAGCCAGGAACTATGGTCCAAAACAGCGCCCTCTTCTTTGAAAAAACTACAAATTTTGTTAACCGAGCTTTAGTTTTATAATGGCTAAGATTCAAGTTTTCGACAATTTTGTTTGCTTCTTTTTCCAATTTTGAGCCAACAGAAACTACGTCGCGATTATTGAGTCCAATGAAGTCAGCGTTTGTATGTATACATGTGGAGCTCCCAGCTTGTAATCTCAACAAATAAAAAAAAAATTCATGTGCTGTTGTTGCTGTTGTTATAGCGACATGGTCACTGCCCGAAACCCTTGGGGAATGTTATCGATGTTGATGGTCCTTTGCCGGATGCCGATCCGGTACGTTCCGCTAACAACCACCATGAAATGACTAGCCCGACCATCTCGGGAATGATTTAGTATGATCACATGAAACCTTCTAGGCCTGCACCCGCCCTCGCACCCCCTATCCATGAGGAATTTGGGGTCGCCAGTGTAACTAATAAGCTATATCTTAGCGAAAACGAGTTTTGTATCATTAGAATTTTACTTTCTAAATTGAACTATAACATTAAATTGGAAAACACTAAAATTTTTGAAAATGGGTGTGGTTAGCCGAGCTTTAGTTTTATAATGGCTTAATGGTTTTGTAAAGATTCAAGTTTGCCGATAATTTTGTTTGCTTCTTTATCCAATTTTGAGAACAGAACTTCGCAATTATTACTCATCCCCTAACATACTCAATTACCTCAAACCAATTTTAAATTTTCATTGAATTCACTGAGATCGAATAATTTGTCATAATTTAAGCAAATTTATTTTTTAATCAACACTATGTAGATGCTCTAAGGCTCACAACAGCTTCAAAGCTTCTTGCGTACATTAAATAATCGTTGCATATCAATTAGTTAGCGAAGCGTGAATTTATTATATAAATAATTAGTTCCTATCATAGTAGATTTAATTGATACCAATAGAAGATGCTAATGGACTTAGGCTATATAATTTAATGGGAAATATCTAATTTGAATAAAAAAGTTATACACATGTCTATATGCACTTAGTTAGTTTCAGTGCGCAGAGACCTAAAATAATAGCTAATTTCAAAATTTCAGCCGAAACTAACAGTACTTGTTTTAGCAAACTAAAGTCCAATTTATTTTTATAAGCTTTTATTTAGTTTCACTTTTGTTGTCTGTAATGGAATCTTGCAAGTTAAATTTGATACACTTCCCGGTGTCCCATTGAGCTGAAATATTGCACACATGTATAACTCCGATGACAATGCAATATTACTTTGTTAGAATTCGATAAATTAATCGATAACACAGTTATCGGTAAAGATTTGTATTTACTTTGGCATAACAGCCTAAGTCCCATACAAACCCGCCGGTACCTATCCGTGGATTGTGATATTTGGACGTGGAGAATCACGCGTGTCAGCGGAGACACTACCCTCTGTTGTATTTCTGTGTATAACCAACATAGCTGAATTTTTAAGGCTGTTTAACTCTGTAATCTTTTCTGTAATTTATTTTGCTTTTGGAAAAATTACGTATTTGAAAAAACTGGCAGAAAAATATTGGCATAACAGCTTAAGTTAAATCAAGAATGGAAAAACTTGGAAAATTTAAGCAGATGTGGCAATTACGCGTGCCCGTTGAACGAAATATTGACAATCTATTGATAATCACTAGGATATTAGCGACATTCCATCAACTTAGCAGCACTTTAGCAATACTATTGTTATTATTTGGCCGCTCAAACACACCCATATTAATTGTGCATTAAATTTAAAATATACAACTCAAAAGCTGACTACCAGCGCTACCGCCATCAGCTCAGTGTCATCATTGCCAGTAGCGCCAATAACACCAAACTCGTGTCTGACACACAAAAGTCGTTTCACTCAATAGCGCAAGTGAAATGTACTACGCACTCACTACTAAGTAACGTAAAATATTCGATTGGAGTCATTTCGTCAATGAGCTACCATTGAGCTGGCACCGCATTGGCGCTGGCGCCATGCAATTTACATCACCAAAATTGCACGAATGTCCAGGCTCATGACTTTCTTAATCCAGATGGTGAAAACGAAGACTCAAAGGAATGCAACCTTGCAAACAACAGCCGTCATTTTCAAAGTGTAAAAATTCTGTGATACAACGAACGCTAACGCCGTTAGGCTGTTATCGGTAAGTGTTGCATACTTTTCTGCGCACTTGATTTTGTTTTACAGATTTTTGGCGATGGAATTTTATTTTAAAACAGATTTAACCCACAGATGAGAGATATGCAATAAGTAGTTGTAAACTGAACGCGGCATAGGCAAAGTTAAGTTATTTAACACTGTTTGACATAATTTTATATGTGCTCTCTGTCAAAAATGCTTCAACTAACTTAGTCACATTTTATTTTGATTATGAATATGCCCCAATATATTCGGATTATGATATAATAAAATTAAAGAAAAAAAATAAATTAAAGAAAAAAAACTTTGTTAAAAATAAGCTTTTATTATTGGCTAATAAAATTAACTAAAAAGTAAGTTGATGCATTAAAAGAAATGGATAGAATGAGAAACGTTACAAATAACTAAGCAAAGATTACGTAACTAACTTAAACAATATTTTACCCTACTAAAAATTAAAAAAAATTCCTATTTAAATTAAATTAAAGAAAAAGGCTTTTCTAAGAACAAGCTTCTATTACTTGTTAATAAAACGAACTAAAAAGTAAAAAATAAAATTAAAGAAAAAAAACTTTTTTAAAAATAAGCTTTTATTATTGGTTAATAAAATTAACTAAAAAGTAAACAATAAATTGACTCTAAAGAAATATAACACTTTATAAGTTCATTGTAAGCTTTAACGATAATTAAGATTTTCGTCTGCGACAAAAGAATTCTATATTGTACATAATTATATATTTTTAACATTAAAACTTTACACCTAAATTATTAAAGCTTACAGTTTATATCACAGTCCTAATTGTTCTAATAAAAGCGTGTTACATTGCGATATCAAGAAAAGGAGATCCTAAATGTTCTTAATTATACCATCAAAATTCAACACGTTTTTTATTAGAACAATTAGGACTGTGATATAAACTGTAAGGTTTAATAATTTAGGTGTAAAGTTTTAATGTTAAAAATATATAATTATGTACAATATAGAATTCTTTTGTCGCAGACGAAAATCTTAATTATCGTTAAAGCTTACAATGAACTTATAAAGTGTTATATTTCTTTAGAGTCAATTTATTGTTTACTTTTTAGTTAATTTTTTAACCAATAATAAAAGCTTATTTTTAAAAAAGTTTTTTTCTTTAATTTTATTTATAAGATGGTTCAATGTGGTCATATTAATCGTTCACGAGATTATCCGGCTAGCTATCAACATCGATCATACTCCCCAAAACCTTCGTGGAGTGCCTTTATCGTTAATAAAACAACAACAACAATAACAACAACAACAACCGTGATTTGTAGGCGATTTAGATAATTTTCAGAACAGTTTTTTAATTTTTATGCCAAATTTCGAAGGGACTAGAGCATTTTTGTTCGAATTATGGCACTAAAAGTATTCTGGGAAGTGTAAAAAAAGGCGTGGGCTATGGCCATAAAAATATACTTATTACAAATTTTGTTAAGGTTATACATTAAGGAAAAGTGGGCGTGATCTTTAGCCGATTTTGATTATCTTCACTCAGTCTATATAATTTGGCAAGGATAGTGTCTCTGCCAAATTTCAGTGTAATATCTCAGGGCCGTAGCGATAGGGGGCCATATTTACTTTGTTGGTGATATTATATTTTTAATATGCAAGCATATGCATATACGAAGTGAACACTTATATTTTAAACATATTTTAACGAATTTACTTGCAAATCCTCTTATTTGCCATTTTGCTAAGTTCGTATCACTAAACTGTTGAATAAATAACTCCAATATTGAATAATAGAAAAATGGCATTTATTAAAGTACTTTACAATAACACTTATACTTTGCAACTAGCTGGATTAATAACCAAAATGATAGCTTGAATGAAACTGACTTTCAAAATAATACTGCTATGGCTCGCTAGATAGCGTCTTAATCGAAACTGCTTGATAGCTCAAATCCAACTGAATTCCAGCGCCTCTACATTTGCTGCCTTTTATACTCTCTGATTTCAACATTCGCATCTTCTAAGCGCTTCCAGAATCTACTAGTTGCCATCAGCTCTCAAACTTCTCAGCTGTAACTACAATTGCCCGATTTTATAGCTTCTCTCATTGCATACTTTCAGAAGTATCTCAGATATATGCATGTGTTTGTGCATTGATTCTCCGCTGCTCGTATACGTACATGGTACATACATATGTGTAGACGCAATTATTGTTTCGTTTATGTAGATACATAATGATTGATCTATGGATGTGCATGATATCACTGTTTAGCATCGGCTTAGAGATAGCAGCACCCCTTAGTTTTGCTAATATTCGTAACAATATTCTGTCTCTGTTATTCTGTTGACTTAGGGCTTGTTAAACTTCCAAATTTTCTTCTTCTAAGAATGTATGGTGCCACGCCCATATTCCAAAATTTTTTGGAATTTATGTTTTGCGTCATAAAACCAATCCACTCACCAAATTTTATTAGCGTACCAGTATTATTTTTGAAATTATCTAATTTTTTCCATTTTTCAAAATTTTCGATATCGAAAAAGTGGGTGTGATTATTGTCCTTTTCGCTCATTTTCAAGACCAATATATTCTGGGTCCAGGTAAGCCCGTATACCGAATTTGTTGAAGATATCTCAATATTTGCTTAAGTTATCGTGTTAACGCACGGACAGATGGACGGACGGACAAGGCTTTATCAATTTTGTTATATGGAAGTCTATATCTATCTTGATACCTTTAAACCTGTACCAGCAACCGGTATCCACTCAAAGTTATAATACCCTGTGTACAAGTACAGCTGGGTATAATAAAATACATAAACACATAGTTCAGATTTGCTTATTTCGACCCATGAGCCAACTGGACAAATAATTTGTTTCTTCTTTTGCATTGTTTTGGAGCTTTCAATCATGCGGGGCTTAAAGTTTGTACCGCAATGATAAGTAGCCTGCAAATTGATCTTAATATATTCCCATTACCGAATAGTTAGTACATATCAGCTTATTATTGATAGCGAATTATTAGCTTCGAGCCATCGATTTGTTGTCCGCTAGTCATTGGCTTCTTATTGGTTTGTTATGGGCGGGTAGTAGATGAGGCATCATTAATGTACAAACTGATGAGTCGTCGATAAAAATCGATAACAGACCATTACAATTTCGTAATACTCCGAGAGAAAATCTATTACTTTTCGACATAAAGCCGATAGTTTTTGATACCACCGCGATAAATAAAGATACATTTTCGATAACAAATCGTAATATTTTTGATAACATATCGATAACTTAAAAAAATAGTCTTAAGCTTTTCGATGGTTAATCGACTATTTTTAGTTAATCATTTATAAAAAATCGATAATTCTGTGATAATGAATCGATAACTTTTCGATATCAAATCGATAACGCGTCGATAAAGAAATAGTAAAATTACGTTACAAATTTAAAATACGCCTATGACAAGTTGGTAGCACTCCGACAACAAATCGTTGGCTTTTTAGTCACAAATCGATAACGCTACACACTCCACACGCCTACACCTACATTCTACATTCCACCATATAGCATACCACTTACAAACATTACGCCTACGCTTACATTTACCTGATGCTTCCATTCTGGATTCCTTCCTACTGTGTGCAAATATGCATACAAATCGAAGGGGCGCAAGGCTTATATGACTAAAGTTATTGTGCTTTTGTGAACGAAATCCGTTCACCATTGGGTACAAAGACTAAATTTTCTCCGGTTAAACTTCGTGGAATATAACACGGCGTTGGACATACTTTGTAGATTCCTGGAAGCAAACAGCAAGGAATTCTGCTTGTCATTTGCAGCCCTGTCGCAAACATATGTTAGGGCTTAAGATATTTAAAGGATTTGAAATATTTGATGACTCATTCGACTTTGTGAGGGTAGATTGAATGCCCCATGGAGGAGTAGTTAACTGTATTGCTAGCTGCTATATACGATTTTTCTTAATATTCAGATGCGTGGGACGCATAGTGGGACTTTTATAATATGAATTATACTGCCGTTGTCCTCCGAACTATATTCTGAATTCTATGTCTCTAACTCACTGCAAGTTAGGACAAGTACACGGTAAAGTACTTGCTGCCGTCCAAGTAAGAATCAGCGCATTTGCACTTTAGCAGCCACATCACTGTTGACGGAAATAAAGATGTTGCGAAAGATTCCATCTATTGGGAAGCCAACATTAACAGCAAGAACAATCTCTGCTTAGAAATCAAATTTAGAATAACCAACAAGTGCTAATTTTGAAAAGTAAAGTCATCCCTCGGAATCATGAACAGTATCGAGAGAAAGTGAGTTGGCACTTGGAGTGTTCGAGAGAAAAGTTCTCCGGAAGATCTATGTTCCTGTTCGTGATGCCGACGTCGAATAACAAAGTCAATCATTAACAAGTAAGGAAGTCAAAGTACGGGTAAAGCCGAACATTACATACCCCGTTGTATACTTGAAACTTGAAATGCTGTTGTTATTTGTTTTGTGTGCTTAATAGTGTTACAAGGCTGTGCAAGAAAGACATATTCATATGGTTCTATTCTGAACTAATTTTTCTTCGAGTTATAGCTCCAGAAACATAGAAAATTGCTTAATCATAAAAGGAGCGGTGCCACGCCCATTTTGTAAAATGTGAAGTTTTTCCTACTCATTGTTATAAATCCACTTGGGAAATGAAATACCATTGATATAAAACTCTTTTTTGCAAAGATATAGCTTATTTTATTCGTCAACGACCATTTTAAAAATCTTTTATATAAAAGTGGGCGTAGTCCTTAACCGATTTCATTAATTTTTCTTCGCAACATTCCTTATAGTAAAGGCAACTTCTGTGCCGATTTTGTGTAAGATGGGTTTAACGATTTTTACTTTATGATTAATAATATTTGTAAAAAATTGATTTTATCACAAGTGGGCGGTGCCACGCCCATTTTAAGGAAATTTATATCAAGGGTCTCAAAATCAGCCCTCACGTCAAATTTCAACATTCTAGGTGTATTATTTATTTAACCAGGTTCTTTTGTGTTTTCCAAAATGTTATATATATAATAAGTGGGCGTGGTTATTATCCGATTTCACTCATTTTCAATACCAATCTATTCTGTGTCCAGATAAGCTCGTGTACCAAATTTGGTGAAGATATCTCAATATTTACTCAAGTTATCGCGTTAACGGGCAGGCTGACGGACAGACAGACGGACGGACGAACGGACGGACATGGCTCCATCAAATCTTTTTCTATACTGATGATTTTGATATATGTGTATCAGTCTATATCTATCTCGTTTCCTTTATACCTGTACAACCAACCGTTATCCAATCAAAGTTATAATACCCAGTATACCGCTGGGTATAAAAAGAGAGCACTGTAGACTCATGACCGCTATTCTGACTGGGCACTGCCTTCTGGCATCACATGCCTATAAAGTGGGCTTGGTAAGATGTAGGAAGTGGGGGTTGGTGGAGGAAATGATCTAGCACGTTTTGTGCTCGTGCCCTGCGCTTGTCAGGCTAGGAGCTCCAGCTATTTTTGGGTGATACAGCTGTCAGATTAAAAGCAGCAAGCGGCACATGTCCCAGAAAACATCTAGTATTTGCCACGAGGACGGAGTTATTTTATTATTACATAGATCCCCGTTTTTGATAGGGTTTTTCAGTTTGGTTGTTAAATAAACTTCTGGTAACACTAAGGGTTCATTCAGTCTATGTGAGGTCCTTATGGACCGGCCAGTTCGACCTAACTTCACATTACCTAACGTAGCCTAACCAGCGCTTAGATATTGATACCCACGGTAAACCACCCACTCCGACAAGCAGAGCCGTTTGCCACAACCGTTCTCATGGTTCATCGAATGCAAGAAACTCGAAGCGGGTGGCAATACACAAATTTCATCATAATTTATTTTTTTCAATTTCGTAATAAATGACCTTGAAAACTTCTAGGTGTGAGGTACTGTTTTGATTCATTCAAATTTGACGTAGCCTATCCAATCAACCCCAACCACTGTGCCATAATGGTTTTCTTCTTTTTACATTTTTCTTGCTGCTAAAAATTTTGTCTACGGCTTTATACGCCATGGCGTATGAGTAACATTTACATATTCGTTTATTAACTTTTTATCAGGATGTACTTTTCCATTTCAAACAATCGTAAATACCAACGCACACACATTTCTGCATGTCCTGGCGCGAATTTTATGTTCAAAAATAGAAATCTATAAAATTTATTAGCTTGTAAAATATTTTTGATATAGGCTACATAGCTAAAAATAGGTAATTGTGAAAGAATATAATTTAAAGCAGGAAAATTTCAATTCTCTCAATGAAAGCTCTCATAATTATACATACATACATACATACAAACTTTGTCTCCCTACATAATATAAAGTCCTTGTGAGGCCCTCATTTACCGGCCAACTCAACCTACTTCATGTAGCGCAAATCAAAAGTAAATATATGAAATGAGAAAAAATATATAAATAAACGTAAGGCGTGATATTCTCGGATAAGATTTTAGGCCGAGCTTTTGTTCCAATTTGCTTCGTGCTCCTTTTAATTTTTCCTACAAATTGGTGGGACGGAACCTACTTGCTTTATGCCGACTCCGAATGGCATCTGCAAGTCAGATAAGTTTTCACTGAGAGCTTTTCATGGCAGAAACACACTAGAAGTGCTTGCCAAACACTGCCGAGGGGCGATACAGCTTAGAAAAGTTTCTTATAATTGAAAAGCATTGTTTCTAAAATTGTGATGTTGATTTTCCCAGGGCGTGATCCCAGGATCTAGGGTGTGGTAGGTGGAGCACGCTACCATCACACCACGGCGCACAGTGGCTTTTTTGCATGATTTAGACGCGAAAAATCAATAACTCACTGAAAAATTAATATATTTCATTCAAACAAAGTGTATATGTGAGGATAGACGAAGGGGGTTTGAACTCACCCTCCAAAAATTTTGAATTTACCCCAAACAAAACCTTTCTTATAGCTTTGTCTTATTCTTTTGTTCACAACTGAACATACCTATATTTAAATTTTTACCTTCTCCAAACCATGAAGCAAATTTTCCAAGATAATTAACTTTGGTGTAATTCACTTGAATCCATCTCATACACAGTTTGATAAAAAAATTCAAACTTTACTGCAGCATTCATCATACAATCCCTCGTCTCTATTTACTCCCTTCATAAAAACGTACACACACGGTATAAAACTGCTTTATCCTTTTGCTTTTGGCCACGTTCTGCAACCCACACCTCATACAACTCCCTTTTTGTGATCGTCATTATATCAAAAGGTGGACCTACGGGGATGCAGAATCATTTGAGTTATATGCAATAATATTGAATTGCAGAAATTCAAAAATTATTGTGGTACAGCGTGGTTCAAACTTTTGGCTTTTCTTTTCACGGTTTTATATATTGTAACGAATTTAGTGCAACTCCGCTTATTTGCAACCTTCTACTAACGTCGGAATCACTAAAATGTTCAATAAATAACTCCACTATTCAATAATGCAAAATGGCCTTTATGAAAGTACTTCACAATAACACTACTAATTCTCGACAGATAGCGTGCTTAAATCAAACTGATTCTATGATTGCACAGGTTGCGCTCCTTTATACTCTTCGATTTCCTCGTTCCATACTTCTAGGCGTTTCCAGAATTTACTTAGTTACCAGCTATAAAATTATAACTACAGATGCCCGTGTATAGATACTCATATGCGCGTGTATATGTGAGTGATACTTGCACAAATAAATGCCTACTTTAGGGAGTATCTCTGATACATGCATATGTTTGTGCGTTGCTCTCCGCTGCTTGTATGGACATATGTGTAGACATAATGATTAATTTGAATATGTGCATACATGTCACTGCTCGGTATCGGTTTAAAGATGATATCATCCTTTAGTGTTGCTAGTATTCGTCACAATATTTTTGTTAAGAAATGTTTAAAGACCGACAATTGTTTAAGATGTAATATGGAATTTGATTTAATAAAAGAATTTAGGAAAAGTACAATACAAAGTTTAATTATTTATTATAACAAAATTAAGTACGTTTGTCGTGATGGCCGTTTATCTACCAACTGACTAGCTGCTCTTCGGCTCACTTCTTAGCTGTCGTTCGT
Organism: Eurosta solidaginis; assembly: GCF_040869045.1. NCBI lineage: Eukaryota > Metazoa > Arthropoda > Insecta > Diptera > Tephritidae > Eurosta > Eurosta solidaginis. The sequence continues at coordinate 40,139,348 of NC_090321.1, read as the reverse complement.
GATTTCGCTCTCTCTCATTTCTTTATTCTCCAGGCTTGCCATCTGACTTTGACATTTTCAGCACAAAAATAATACACATTAAAAAACTCATAATTTCGTAAAAAATACTCAACCAAAAAACTTTGGAACACTTGCGTGCATTTTAAATAATCAAAAAATATTTTAGGTTTTGTTTCACTACAAAGTTTTATTTAATTTTAACCACGCGTTATTTCACTTCTGTAAATTGCAATACACGTCATCAACAACTCACAATTTGACAGCAAATTATGCAATGAAGAATAATAATTACAAGAAATGATACTTACCGTTATATTCTGTGCACATTTTAAAAACAAACTGCATTCGAATTTCAATAAAAAAAAAATTACTTGACAATTTTTACTTTTTCGCATCTAAACCAAGCAAAAATGCCACTGTGCGGCGGCAGCTCAATGAAAATAGCACAGTTTTATTTATGCGTGATACTTTGTAAATGCCAGCTTTCAAAGATACATAAACACACGCACAGACGTATTTGCTGTACTCGTATAAACTTTACATATTTGTATTACGCATTTATGCATGTTTGTATGTGTTTTTGTGGGTTTTCGTGCGTGCCAATGGTATCAAATATCAAAAGCTATGAAATTAATATAAATAAATGAAAGTTTGGTAAGAGTTGTGAATTTTTCGCAAAAACAAAAATGAAAGCAAAGCGCAAATAAAAAATACCAAATACAAAACTTGTCTGTGGTTATGTGTCTGTCACCAAATAAGGGCAAACATGAAAATATTTTTGTATAAAACAACCTTTGTGAGGTTGTGAACCTCGAATGGGTTATTAAAGCATGAAAACAAGCCATATATTTCGATATGCATAGATGTACCCATGAAAGTTAATGTGCAAAATTAAGCCAGCCACTTTTTTTTTTAAATAGCTTTCTCGAAAAAGGGCGCATCCCTTGAAGCTTGCTTCGTAGACGTCCCAATTAGACTGGGCGAAAATAAGCGAAAGCGAGAGGTGCACATGCTCGACTAAAGGCTTGGGTTCAAGCGCGGGGCTGTAAAGTGTCGAAGATTGTGTGCAGGTCCTACAATCTTAGACTAACAAAGTTGTTTCTATCATTAAAAAGAGAGGACTGTAGACTCATGACGGGTATTATGACTGGACATTGCCTTTTGACGTCACATGCCGTTAAATTAGGCTTGGTCAGTGATAGCAGATGTAGGAAGTGACGGCTGGAGGAGGAAACAATCGAGAACGTTCTGTGCTCTTGCCCTGCGCTTGCCAGGCTAAGACTTCAGCTCTTAGTAGTGATACAGCTGTCAGATCTAGAAGCAGCATGTGGCTTAAATCCTAGGAATCTTCTAGTATTTACCAAGAGGACTGAGTTATTTTATAACATAGGTCCTGGTTTTTGATAGGGTTTTTCAGTTTGGTCGCTAAAACAAATTTCTGGTAACACTACCGACTTATTCAGTCTATGTGAGATCTTCATGGACTGGCCAGTTCAACCTAACCTAACCTTTCTCGAAAATTTTTGGGCTTTAATTTTTAACTTAGGTTAGGTTGGGTTAATATCACTGCCCTGAACTCCCTGCTTACGCCAAACTGGAAAAAGAAGCGGTAAAGATGGGTTTGATGGTGAATGAGGACAAAACGAAGTACCTGCTGTCATCGAGCAAAGAGTCAGCGCATACGCGCCTTGGCAACCACGCTACTGTTGGCAGCCATAATTTCGAAATAGTAAAAGACTTTGTTTATTTGGAACCTATCTTAACACTATCTACAACATATTTCTCCGAAAGATTTAGGGACCTCTACGCGTTGGTGATGGCGAGAACCGAAGAAGATTTAATGATGAGCTTAACGAATTAAAGCGCAGTGGCTACCCTAGCTGGGCCATGTATGGCGAATGAAAGACGATGCTCCGGCTAAGAAAGTGTTTCTATTCGAACACGCTTATGGAAGCAGAGGAAGAGGGCGGCACCCACTCTTGCACGTTGCAAGGACCAGGACGTATATGATTTAAATGCACTTAGTGTGACTAGTTGGCGCCAGTTGGCAGAGCGAACTAACGACTGACGCGTCTTGTTGGACGGCCATAACCGTTGAAACGTTTAAGCGCCAATAAAGTAAGTAAGTAGGTTAGGTTGAACTGGCTGGTCAATAAAGACCTCACATTTTACCATGTTTGGGCTTGGTATTCACACAAGTAGTGAACGATTTTTTCCTTGCTGCCCTCCCCGCAGCTCCTGCAAATGTTGTTAAAAGCGATCCGCATTCTCTCAGCATGGAGACCAAGCGGTGAGTGGCCATTGATTGAAGCAGTGATCATAAAGATCTCTCTCTCTCTCTCCCTGTTCTCTTACTGTCGCATTTCGACTAGCTTTGCTTGATTCAGTTGCAATTGTCCGATTACTGTTGGAGATTGTAACTCCTTGAAACTACTATGTATGTTTATTTTGATTAGTGTAAGTGGATGAACAATGCATTTCAACTGGCCTTGCAACCACCAGCAGTGCCATTGATCTGCAAGTTTATCTGTCAGGAACCCATATAAGGGTTATGTTTGCGAAGTTAGTTACGGCTTGAAGCGACCTATTGCAGCTCCTGGCAGCCTTAGACGAAGTAATGAGGGAGTAACGCGCCATGAGTGCTGCTCGGCTATCTGGGCAAATGCACAGCTCAAATGCACAGGGAGAATCATACATGTATGACAAAATTTTTCTAAAATTTTTTTGTTTTTGCGTGGTCCCAGAAATATGAAGGTGAAGTACAACAACACAGTTTTGGATCACCTTATATAAAAAGTGGGCGTGAACTTAAAAAAACTTTATCTATAAATAGTCAACAGTTCGCATTTTTAATAACTGGGCATCTAACAATGCCTTTGACTACAAGGTATTATACGCACATATATATATGTGTACACTTTAAGGTAGGTATCTGTGCCTATGTGCAGAATATCTATGCAAATATCTGCGTAAATTTTATATTCAATCTCAAGGTCGCGTTGTGAATTAATTTTGCTGCTGCATGTTTCTCTTGTTCGTTTTTCTGGTCTGCTGTTTCGCAGAAAACCGATAATATCTCATATCGGTTTGTCTTTCATATCAATTTCACACAACAAAATGTTAAGCAATCGCTTATGTAAACATAAAGCTAGCTATGTATGTATATTGACAAATTAAAGCATAACTGCCGATTGATTGGTGATACTTGTCTGGATTGTGTTGGATGAATTTCTCAATGATATGAACTCAATGAAATAAGTTGTTTTTTTTGTTTTGCGAAACATTGGACAAATATCTAAATACATGAGTATCCGAAATAATCTTTATATAATAAGTTAGACAAACTTGTGTGAGTATTAAGAAATTGCTCCTTAAGTAGCTTTTTTGTTCTGGATAATTGTTGTAGGATGTGCGATTTTTAATATTTTGTAAAAAATTTCTACCCAGTTTTTTGATCATACACGGACATTGCCTAAAACACATTTTGAAAAATTATGTGTTGCTTTTGAGGTGAAAACGACTTAGCTCACAGCAAATGTACTGTAATGTAGTCTTTGTAAATGTAGTCTTTGGAAGTGGTATGCATATTGTAAGCATAAGTGTAGTCATTTTCGCTCGTCATGAGTCTACAGTCCTTCCTATTTAATGGTAGGCGTAACTTTGTTAGGCTAACGCTGAAAACCTTCAGTATTCACAGACTTCTTCAACGCCTGTATCCAAGACGACATCTTCGCCCGCTCATGGAAGCGTCAAATAATGGTTCTTTAGCTGAAACATGGTAAGATGTCCGAACAGCCATCCTCATACAGGCCACTTTGTGTAGTGGATTCGATAGGAAAAATTCTCGAACCTATTATCAATGAGCGTCTGCAGCATACCTTGGGAAGCCCAGATGGCTTGTCAAACAGTCAGTTTGGATTTGGAAAATCAATATTCCCGAAAGATGCAATACAAATAGTTGTCAATATATCACGTGAAGAGATAACCGGAGGTCTAAATAAAAGGAAGCTGTGTACACTGATTACATTGGATATTAGAAATGGTTTTTTGCACTGCGAACTGGATGCAGATAACGACGACGCTACGAAACTTTCGCACACCTGCTTACCTATTCAGAATAATTGTTAGCTATTTTAGCGACAGATATGGATGCCCAAAAAAGCACAACATCACCGGGGTATCCCTCAGCGAACTGTTCTAGGACCAACGCTATGGAATGAGATATATGATGGTGTGCTACAAATCCACCATCCCGGAGGCATGCAAATTGTCGGCTATGCAGATGATATTGTCGCATTAGCAGTGGCCAAGAAACTGGATCTGCTCCAAGCATTATGCAACGACGCGGTAGCAAGAATAAATGAATGGTTAACGAACATGGGGCTAGAAATGGCTAACAATAAGACAGAAGTGGTTTTGGTGACCTCAAAGCGGACTGCGGATGAGTCAGTCCTAACCATACGAGATTATGAAATAAAGTCAAAGCCTTTCTTGAAATATTTAGGAATAAGCATTTACTCAAAATTAACTTGTAAGGAGCACTTCAGGGCGGTAGAAGAGAAAGTCTCTGGAGTTAGTCGAACCCTAACGCGAATAATGCCCAACATAGGGGGCCCAGGCGAAACTACTCGTCAGCTGTTATCCAACGTAGCCACCTCAATAATATTATATGCAGCAGCACGGATCTAAAATGACCCACCAAAAAGAGGCTTAACATATTACTGCTATACGAATAGCCTATGTATGCTTATCGGATGGTATCCAGTGGCGTAGTGAGGGGGAGGCGGCAGGAGGATCATCTTGCACGGAGCGCTACTCACAGGGGGCGCCAAATGATCTGCAAAGCAGAACTTCCTGTATAATTTGTAATTTTATTATAACTGAGATCTGGAAAATATTGAAAATATATTTGCTCCGAGTGCAAGAAAACCTCACTACGCCACTGTCGGTGTCCGACGACGCCATCCTTGTTTTATCTCGAAAAGTCCCAGTAGATCTACTGTCAAGTGCAATAAATGGCCGATCTGTATGGCATTGGAATCAACCGTACATCTGAAGATACTAAGAAAAGCGCAAGGTGACAGACAATAATTAGGTGGCAATAACGGTGGGAACAATCGAGAAAACGACGCTGGACCTTCATGCTCGTTCGGAATATAACGGCATGATACGAGCGAAAACACGGCGAACTAAATTACCACCTCACATAGATATTGAGCAGGCACGGCGGCTTCAAGGAATATCTACGTAAGTGTGGGATAAAGGAGGAGCCTTTCTGTCTACACGCACCCTCCGAATTGGATAGCGCAGAACATGTGATGTTTCACTGCCCTCGTTTTCACGGCGAAAGACTCTCTATAGACATTCCATTAGGAATTTAGTTCCCCGAATGGGCGGATAAATAGATTGTTGGACTGCTGTGAGCAAGATGGTCTTTATAGTTATCACGAAATTGATGCATGCTGAAAGGGAGCGCAGAGAAATGAGCATACGAAGTAGTGGCGACTAAATTGCTACCCCAACGTTCAATAAAAAAAGGGCACGTACATATCTCTGGCAATTTGAAAAAGCAACCTAATTCGAGTTAGGATAATGGCAATACATAGACCTATATCTGAAGAGCTAGCCGCAATTCACCATTGTAACTTCCTATATTTTGTAGCAACAATTTGGCGCTAGGGCTATGAATAAGTAACAGAGGGAGATCTGTAACGAATTTTTGTTATGGAGCCAGAATATCACTTTTATCCTAACTCGAATAAGGTTGTTTTTTCAATTTGCCCCAGATATATGTATGTACATGCGTATACTTTAATGTATGTATCTGTGTCTATGTGCAAAATATCTATGCCAATATCTGTGTAATTTTGATATTCACTCTCAAGGTCGCGTTATGAATTAATTTTTCTGCTGCATGTATCTCATAACGGTTTGTCTTTCATACCAATTTCGCACAACAAAATGTTAGTCAATCGCTTATGTAAACACGTAACTAAGTGCGTAACAATAAAGCTTCATATTAGCCAATTAAAGCTTAGCTGCCGATTGTTTCGTGATGTTTGACTGGATTGATTTGGATGAATTTCTCAATGATATGAACTCAATGAAATAAGTTGTTTTTTTTTGTTTTGCGAAACATTGGACAAATATCTAAATACATGAGTATCCGAAATAATATTTATATAATAAGTTAAAGAGACTTGTGTGAGTATTAAGGAATTGCGGGTAAAGTAGCTTTTTGTTCTGAAAAATTGTTGTAGTATGTGCGATTTAATCTTTTCCGATAAATTTCAACCCAGTTTTGTAATCATAGAGAACATTGTCTAATGCACATTCTGAAGAATTAAGCGTTGTTTTTGAGTTGTAAACGTCTTAGCTCACTGAATGGGAAGATGTAGGGTGTAAGCGTACAATAAATGTAGTCTTTGGAAGTTGTACGCTGTATGGGGGTATACAGAATGTAAGCATAATCGTAGAAATATTTCCCAGCTATGAGTCTACAGTCCGCTCTTTTTAATTATATTAGTAACGTTGTTAGTCTATGGCTGCAAGACCTATACATGATGTTCGACAATCGATTTGTGATGTCTACGGAGCATGCTTTGAGGAATGTGCCAGTTTTAACTAGTTCATACACTTTTTCATTTCCATCTATACCCATATACTCTGGGATAGAATAAAAATGTATGCTTCTCCCTATTCCGATTCTTTCCTGGAAATTCAGACCTTCCGGCTGCAGTTAAAGCTATTTTCTTACAGTATTTCTACTGCTTTGGTTACGGCTACTACCACCGCTGAAAAACGTTACAATGATATGGCTGCTTGGGAATAACGCCACTTGGGAACACTTACGCCAACTATCCACCTTTATTGCGAATTTAAGGGCGCCTTCGTAGCACAGGTATGGAATAAGGTAGTCTCTTTATCCTGTAATTGATGGTGCCAAACTACTGTGGCTGTATGATCTCCGCTTTAGCTGTCCTGAGGAACTAAGCCTCTTTGCAGGTGTTTGCGATTTGTTCCTTGCCCCCAGGTCAAGAATTGGAATGTGCAGAATATCACACAGTGCTGCGGTCGGGGTTGTTTTCAGGCCTCCAATAATGCTTTGGATTAGTATCCTGCATATACCCTATACTTTTTTGAGGTGGGTTCTTTTTTTTGTGGCTGTCCACCAAACAATGACTCCATAGTATGTAATAGGCTTTACAATTGCTGTAAAAACCCAATGAGAGAGAGCATTTTTTTTACATTTTGTCGAGGCTTTCTAGACTCTCTCCTCCCCGTAGAGCTTCCACTACAAATTCCTCTCTAAAATAATTCCTAGATATTTTGTGCAAGGTTTCTCCTGCAATAAACAGGGTAATACCCCTTTTCTCTACGTCGGCGGTCAACACGACATAAGATGTCCGTGCATCTATATCCCAAAGCGCCCTATTCATCAAAGAGTTAATTTTTGGAAGGCACTTTCCACCTGTGCTCATTGCAATGTCATCTGCATAAGCCGAAAGTTCCACGGGCCCCTCGTTGAGCTACCTGGGCAGTTGGTTGATGATCATCATCTACAGTAGAAGGAATAATATGCCGCCCTGCGGCGTACCGTTAACCACTAATTTCGTGACTCCATACAATCCTCAATGAGGAGTAATCTTCCCCCAGTTTAACAAGCAGCTAATCCATCTGGTTATGATAATGGTTCGGTAATATTTTTAGATCATTACGGAATCATATAGAATTCACACTAGAGCCATATCAAGTAAAGTTTGGGATTATATCAGCGTCTATTTTCGAATATGGTCGACTGAAAAAGCCTGAAACGGCAAATAAAAATCTCAGAAACTGGTTCAATTTGTTTCGAAATAAAAAGATATATGGAAGGATTTGTTAAAAAATAGATTGATAGGATGAATTGGATGTGACTGTCATCGGCTGTGCAGAAGGCTTCATTAATTGCCTATTATTTCTCATTCTATTTAGTTCATTTAGTGACTCATTATTACAAGGACTCTTTCCTGACAATTTGTTACAACCTAAGTCCTCAATACATAATCCTTCCAAAGACTTTACTCGACTCTGCGCCACGTATGCTTGTCCCTCCTCCAACTCCAAAATATTTTGATGTCACTTTTACTGGACTGTATGCAATATTTGTTCCAAATATGAGCCAAATCGGGCATCATAGGTCGCTTTCTATTCATGTATGTATTATGTGTTCCAAATATGGACCAAATCAAATCGGACTACAAATACGATTTTTGTGAATATCTCGATCCTTGCGCCACCTAGCGGCGATTTTTTTTGATAGGTCGCTTTCTATTCTTGTATGTATTATGTGTTCCAAGCATGAGCCAAGTCGGACCACAAAAACGATTTTTGTGAATATCTCGATCCTTGCGCCACCTAGCGGCTATTTTTTTCATAAGTCGCTTTTTATTCTTGCATGTATTATGTGTTCTAAATATGAGCCAAATCGGACCACAAATACGATTTTTGTGAATATCTCGATCCATGCGCCACCTAGCGGCGATTCTATTCTTGCATGTATTATGTGTTCCAAATATGACCCAAATCGGACCACAAATGCGAATTTTGCGAATATCTCGATCCATGCGCCACCTAGCGGCGATTTTTTTTCACAGGTCGATTTCTATTCTTACATGTATTATGTGTTCCAAATATGAGCCAAATCGGACCACAAATGCGAATTTTGCGAATATCTCGATCCTTCCGCCACCTAGCGGCGATTTTTTTCTTATTATTGCATTGTCATCGGGTTCTGAACTATACTCCAAGTTTCAAGCTTGTAGCTTATCGGGAAGTTACTTAAATTTCAATTACAAGATTCGTTCACAACGGCCGACCTGTCAACTCAAGCTAAATAAAACCGTTTAAAAATAGGTAGGTACTTTGTGCGCGGATGCAAAGTTTCACGTTTTTGTGGGCTGCATGAAATAGCTATGACAATGAGTCACTCATGTCAACAATATATGACGTAAACGTATTTAATGGCATTTGAAGCCACTGTTAAAAAGTGGTAGAAATGAAAGTTTAAATAGGGTATATACCATATATACCACCGATCTCTATGATTTTTTCCGACGACAAACAATAAATGCTCTATACTTAAGCATTTGGTGAAATTTGAAGCTTTCAGCTGTTAAACTCGTGTAGGAATTGAGAAAAGTTTCTTAGTTCAACAATCGGTTGTAGGGGAGATATGCTATATATATACAACCGATCATTTTATGGTTCTAGCTGGTAAAATGTGGCAACAATTACGAAAAGTGTGTTATCTGAACAATCCGTTGTATGGGATAGATACTGTGACGAATATTAGCAACACTAAGGGACACTATCATCTATAAGCCAATACTAAGCAGTGAATTGTATGCACATCAAAAAAACAGTCATTATGTCTATACATGTGTCCATACAAGCAGCGGAGAGCAACGCACAAACAGATGCATATATCTGAGATACTCCCAAAAGTAGGCAATCATCTGTGGAAGTATCACTCACATATACACGCGCATGGGCTGTGCGAGAAGCTATAATAATCGTGCATCTGTAGTTATATCTGAGAAATTTATAGCTGTAAAACAAGTAATAAATTCTAGAAATAGAAACGCCTAGAAATATGCGAACGAGACATTACAGAGTATAAAAGGAGGTAAAGCTGAGAATCAGTAATTGATTGATTTAAGCACGCTATCTGTTGAGAAGTAGAAGTGTAATTGTGAACGTAGTCTAATAAAGACAATTTTGCATAATTGAATATTGGAGTTATTTATGTAGCAATTTAGCGATACGAACGTTAGTAGGAGGTGCAAATAAGCGCATTTCCTTAAAATTTGTTACAATTGGTGTCAGAAGAGGAATTGTTGAATAAATTCCGAACATTTCGAGTACAACAAGGTCATGGCAAAATTAAGTGAATTGAAGATCCAGCAACTGAAAAAGGAGTTGGAGAGCCGTGGATTGAATACAACCGGAATTAAACTCGAACTTCAAGCACGATTACAATAGGCAATGGAAGCAGAAGTAATTAACGTGGAAAAGTATGTCTTTCATCTTATGGCGACGAGACATCAACACAAATTGAAGAGAAAAACGAAACATCGCAGACAGTTACGAGCACAGACACGATTTTGGCTGCAATATCTGCACAAACATCAATAGTGGCATCCCAAATGGAATCACAGTAGAACCGTATAGCATCCAAGATTGAAGCACAAGAGACACGCATAACAGAAATGTCATCACAAATTTCCACAAATATTTCAACAGAGCTCGAAGAACAGAAGACATATATAGCATCCCAACTAGAATCACAGGAGGCACGTATTTCAGAAATGACGTCGCAGATGTCATCTCTGCTGGAGGACCAAAAGACATATATGGAATCTCAATTGGAAGCGCAATAGGCACGGATATCTGAAATGTCGGCAGACATTTTGGAACAGGTATCATTAAAACTGTAAGCGCAAGATGCAAAAATGGCTCAATTTCAGGCAAAAGTAGATGATTTAAAAGGTCGTATGGGGCAGTTACAACTAAATCGCCCAGTTGTTTCAGCAAGCAATCCGAAGGTAAAAACTCCATCCTTTGGCGGCTCTGTTCTTTTCCAGGTCTTTAAGCTTCAATTTGAGAAGACCGCAACAGTGAACAACTGAAATCTGGAAGAAAAAAGTTGCTGCGCTGTTCGTGGCGTTGAAAGGGTCTGCAGCGGAAACCTTATAGACGATTCCAGAGTACGAATGGAACAGTTTTGAAGCATTGATGGCCGTTGTCGAGAGACGTTATGGAAGCGAACATAGGGGACAGATATACCAAATTGAGTTACTGAACCGCTTCCAGAGGCCTGGTGAAACATTGCAAGAGTTTGCGTCGGATGTTGAAAGGTGGCACATTTAGCGAATGGGGACGCACCCGTGGAATATACCGAGAGGGTAAAAATCCAGAGTTTTATAAATGGCATACAGGAAGTCGAAACGAAGCGAGCTGCAAACGCAAACCCAAAGCCAACATTCGCAGAAACGTTACGTTACGGGATACCGTTATGCGAACAAAATTAATATGCTCTGTGAGCTCTGCTCAGCTGAGTATAATAAAAAATAGGTGGGTACTTTGTGCGAGGATGCGAAAGTTTCACGTTTTTTGTGGGCTGCGGGAAATAGCTATGACAATGAGTCACTCATGTCAACAATATATGATTAAACGTATTTAACGTCATTTGAAGCCTCTGTTAAAAAGTGGTAGAAATGAAGGTTTATATAGGGTATATGCTATATATACCTCCGATCTCTTTCAGACAACAATATATGCTATATACGTAAGCATTTGGTGAAATTTGAAGCTTTCAGCTGTTAAAATCATGTAGGAATTGAGAAAAGTTTCTTAGTTGAACAATCGGTAGTAGGGGAGATATGCTATATATACAACCAATCTCTTCGAATTTTTCAGACCACAATATCTGCTATATACGAAAGCATATGGAGAAATTTTATGGTTCTAGCTGGTAAAATGTAGCAATAAATACGAAACATGTGTTATATGAACAATCGGTTGTATGGGATATATACTGTGACGAATATTAGCAACAGTAAGGGATACTATCTTCTGTAAGCCAATACTAAGCAGCGACTTGTATGCACATCAAAAAATCAATCATTATGGCTATACATATGTCCATACAAGCAGCAGAGAGCAACGCACAATCGCATGCATATATCTGAGATACTCCCAAAAGTAGGCAATCATCTGTAGAAGTATCACTCACATATACACGCGCATAGGCTATGCGAGAAGCTATAATAATCGTACATCTGTAATAATAGCTGAGAAATTTATAGCTGGTAAACGAATAGTAAATTCTAGAAATAGAAGCGCCTAGAAGTATGCGCACGAGACATTACAGAGTACAAAAGGAGATAATGCTGAGAATCAGTAATCACTTTGATTTAAGCACGCTATCTGTTGCGAAGTAGAAGTGTTATTGTGAAAGTAGTCTAATAAAGACCATTTTGAATAATTGAATATTGGAGTTATTTATGCGGCAATTTAGCGATACGAACGTTAGTAGGAGGTGCAAATAACACAAGTACACACGGCTTTGGATCTAGGCAACTAAAAGTGGTTTTTAAGACAATTTATGACGCTGAATCCGATTCTTCCTTCCGTTTTTTAAGATTGATTCTAGTTTTTAATACTGTCAATAAATTCACATTTAAAGATTTTTGTCAAATAATATTCATTTTATTAACTTGAAAGTAACAAATCAGAAATGAAGATTGGTGAAACTTTGCCTTTTGTATTGTTTAGTATCTTTTTCGCGTATTAGAGTCCAACAGTCCCAAAATCCTTGGTATCGTCTTTCAATGTTGGCTAGATCTTGGTGTAGCCACTCTCCTTGTTCGTCGCTCGTATCACCCAAGTTTTCGGTAAAAAATCGTGGTGGGAATACAGAAAATGTATCTTTAGAGACATTCTTACTTATGTTGTCTTCTTTTTTGAAGAACGCTCGAAGTGCCTGATTTCTGTTTCTGTTTACAGTAACTTGTGTTCGAGAGTCTAGATATTTCGACTGCTGCAACAGTGATGCTAGCAACTCTGCTTTTTGTTTGGACACATTCAAATTACGAATCAAATCGCTTCGTTCATCTTGTGAAATTAAATGTGTCGCTTCCGTGACAAAGTCGCTTTAACTGCCCGGGGGTGATGGAGTTAAAGTTGCCAGAACATTTTCACTTATACTTGTACAAACTCGCAATTAATCATTAGCAGTGCATGGAACCGGCTTGGATACTGATGGTACATCAGGATATTTATATTTTTTAAATTTTTTTGCATTTGTACCCGTAATTTTCATCAAACAAAAGTAGCAATCATCTACATGGTTTTTAGATTGTCTCCAGGGGCGCTGGCATTTAAAAGGAAAAGTACTCACGTTCTCCCAATGACCACTTATACAGCTTTGTTTTGCATGCATTACAAATAAATTTCGGTATCCATGACTTATGAGTGTCTGCTACTCCGAAACCAAAGTAGTGCAGATACGCATCTTTGAGCGCATTTTTATTATTTTGCCACTTTTTTTTAATCATATAACAACCACGAACGTAACAAAAACACTTTGAATCAACTTTGCAACACTGTCTCTGCATTTCTATTTGCTCTAATCACTTATATTATTTTACAATTACAGTTGAAATGGCTTATCAAGCAGTGCCACTATTTAGAAGCTGCTATAATAGAACAATGGTGCTATCATGCGAGGACTCGGAAACTAGAATCAATCTTAAAAAACCGAATGCAGATTCGAATTCAGCATATCAAATATAGTTAAGAATCGTTCTTATCTGCTTAGATCCAAAAGCTGACCTGAATTTGTAAATTTGTGTAAGCGCAGTTCCCTGAAATTCGTTACAACTGGTGTCAGAAGAGGAAGGAATTGGCAAAGTTAAGTGAATTGAAGATCCAGCAACTGAAGAAGAAATACAACCGGCATTAAACTCGAAATTCAGGCACGACTTCGAGAGGCAATGGAAGCAGAAGGAATTAACGTGGAAGAATATGTCTTTCATCTTGATGGCGAAGAGACAACAACATAATTTGAAGAGAAAAACGAAACATCGCAGACAGTTACGAGCACAGACTTGAACACGATTTTGGTTGCAATATCTGCACAAACATCAACAGTGGCATCCCAACTGGAATCGCAGAAGAACCGTATAGCATCCAAGACTGAAGCACAAGAGACACGCATAACAGAAATGTCATCACAAATATCCACAAATATTTCAACAGAGCTCGAAGAACAGAAGACATATATAGCATCCCAACTAGAATCACAGGAGGCACGTATTTCAGAAATGACGTCGCAAGTGTCATCTCTGCTGGAAGACCAAAAGACATATATGGCATCTCAATTGGAAGCGCAAGAGGCACGTATATCGCCATAAAGGTGGACCAGGCCTGACTCTAGAATTTGTTTGTACGATATGGGTACGAAACGAAATGTGTTAATGATAATTTTAAAAGGGAGTGGGTTTAGTTCTATAGGTGGATGCCTTTTCGAGATATCGCCATAAACGTGGACCAGGGGTGACTCTAGAATGCACCATATCATTACTGGGGTTGAATGTTGACATAATTTACTTATATACTGTAAAGATATTAACTTTTCTTTTAAAATTTTAATTAAAAACAATTTTTTTTTAAAAAGTGGGCGTGACCGTTCTCCGATTTTGCTAATTTTTATTAAGCAGACATATAGTAATAAGAGTAACGTTCCTGCCAAATTCCATCATGATATCTTCAACGACTGCCAAAATACAGCTTGCAAAACTTCTAAATTACCTTCTTTTAAAAGTGGGCGGTGCCACGCCCATTGTCCAAAATTTTACCAGTTTTCTATTCTGCATCATAATTTCAGCTCACCAACCAAGCTTCATCGCTTTATCCGTCTTTGACAATGAATTATCGCAGTTTTTCTGTTTTTCGAAATTTTCGATATCGAAAAAGTGGGCGTGGTTATACTCCGATATCCTTCATTTTAAATAGCGATCTGAGATGAGCGCCCACGAACCGACATACCAAATTTCATCAAGATACCTCAAAATTTACTCACGTTATCGTGTTAACGGACAGACGGACGGACGGACGGACGGACGGACATGGCTTAATCAAATTTTTTTTCGATACTGATGATTTTGATATATGGAAGTCTATATCTATCTCGATTCCTTTATACCTGTACAACCAACCGTTATCCAATCAAAGTTAATATACTCTGTGAGCTCTGCTCAACTGAGTATAAAAAATGTATGTACATAATTAGATGCGTCACGTTAAACCACAAATAAGTTTAAGGACAATATGTAGCTGAAGTTCCAAGTATCTAAGGGTGCGTGTGTGTGTGTAAGAACGAAGGAAAAATGAGAATGCGTAAGGTTGAAGATGATGGAAGTTATGACGATGCAAGGACAAGTAGGACCAAAAAATTTATAATAGAAATAAATAAATAAAAAAAAATTGAGGAAAAAGATAAAAAAAGAAAAAAACTCTAAGGAATAGCATAAAATAGCAAGAAAGGGGAAGAAGTCAATTTACATATATGCATGTATATGAACACCAACAAAAGTACCCAAACTAAAAGTTCAAAGTTAACTACGAGCTGTGGGGCGCATATAGATAGAGAGGCTAAAACAAAATTGATGAAGTGCGTAAATACTTTTATAGAGTGTGAGTTTGGTGTTGAAATATTTTCAACACATATAAACTTTTGTAGTAAGCCTCATCGTATACCGTCTAATATTGAGTATACGATTGGTTGAAGGACAAACATTTTAGCGAATCGCGTCATCAACCAGCATTTCATTGAGATAATTTTCGTGCCTGTATGTCTACGCAGTGGTATGATTTACTACGACAACATGTAGCAAACCGTATACATATGTAGGCTCTCATATGTATACAAACGTACATAAAACCACGTCATCATTAAGGTAGTTAGTTGCTAACAGCATGAGAAATTGAAGAAACAGATTTGCAACTAAATGGGAGATATGAGTAAGAGAAATCAGATGCATATTTGAAATGAAGTTATTGATTTAATTTTATAGGAACCTTTTTAGTAAACCAAAGAAGGTAAATAATGCTGAGGTAAAGGAAAAAATTGATGTTACATTTTTAATGATGTTAAATGTTTGTTCATGATGTTGGCAAACAATTTTTTTTTAATATTTTTCAAGATTATCTAAATTATTCATGAGGAAATGGCTATTCGTCGGCACAATTTCTTTTATTGTTCACAATTAAGTGCAATGAAAACAAGTAAGGTCGGGACTATCTTCGGCTGTGCCGAAGACTTCATACCTTTCATGAATGGGGCTGAACAGTAATCTTATCCCGTTCGTAATCTCCAAATAATCGGATGTATAAGACAAGAAATATATAGTGAACAGATGTACATACCTAAACGATTTTTAAGATAAATATAACATAATAAATGGCAAAAAACCCCCTTTTCTGAATGATCGGTTGTATGGGATACATATTATATATAGCTCCGATCGAAATGATTTTTACAGGAAATCTCCTATGATATATTAGAATATATATCAACAAGTTTCACGTTTTTATATTAGAAACTAAGGGAGAAATGGCAAAAAATCTTTCTATCTGAACGATCGGTTGTATGGGATAGGTACATATATCTATTCTATCTATATATATATAAATGAATTGCTGTTCGTTAGTCTCGCTAAAACTCGAGAACAGCTGAACGGATTTATCTTATCTTGGTCTTGAATTATTGGTGCAGGTCTAGGGAAGGTTTAAAAGGTGAGAAAAATTCGAATACTCGCCGGGAAAATACTCAAAACAGCATATTTCTATTTCCCATACAAACGTTTTCTAAATAAAATGGAGAGTCAATTTCTAATTTATTACCCCTGCATAAAGTTCAAATTCGCGTGCGTGTTGGAGGATCTAATATCGCGTTCTGAAACTCGACAAAAGTGAAAGTGAATCGCGAACGCGACAAAATTGCATAGTCTCAAAATACATAGTACATAAATAGTGGTCGGCTTCGAGAAACTCAATTTTAGCTAACTTCAGTTGTTAAACTGTCTGATTATTTTTTTAATAAGACTATATAGAAATCGAAAGATAAATCTTAAGTTTTGTCACAAATTAAATTATAAATCTTAAGTTAAATTTCTGAACGCAATCATAATATTTGACATTAGATTTGACAACCAACTAATATGTCAATCCATCCTGTCGCATTTCATTATATCTATCTTTGTGGCTACGTGCGCGAGAACTTTCTTTACTTTGGTGATCCTTTGTGATAGTGACATTCCAAGCAATGTGCTCTTTTACTGCTAAATGAGCGGGAAATTTTCTCACTTTGATTAATTACAATTTACGATGCCGAGGAGAAGACGACCTGACTTAGGTCGTCGTAGTCAATCAAATGTGCGAAGAGCTACCTCACGTGCTAACCGCACTGGTGACCAGAGACAGACAGATCAAGAAAATAGTCGTATTGCTATGTCAGAATGGCGTTCTTTAGTGAGTGACAATGTAGGAGATAGGCTTAGAATGCAACGAGTTCGTGCACATCAAACACAACAACAGCAAGCTAGATATAATGAAATTGAGCGAATCCGCAGACGCAGTGCTCCTGTGAATCTTGAATGAGCTGCATTCCACTATGATCCGGCAATTGATTATTGTGCCGACAGATCGGTAACAATTGGGGAAATGAAAACAATTTGTAAATATTGTAAGGCGTTAAAATACACTGGTGAATCTACTGGATTATGTTGTGCTGAAGGCAAAGTAAAATTGCCACAATTGGTCCCACCACCAGATCCTTTACGCTCTTTAGTTTCTGGGATTAGAAATGATTTTAAGCACTTCTTGACCAACATTCAGAAATATAACAGCTGTTTCCAGATGACATCATTTGGTGCTACACATATTATACAAGACAATTTCATGCCCACTTTCAAGGTATTATATAACAATATTTTTTTATATTATTCAAGTTTGTACTATATCGGAAATAATTAATGGACAAATTTTAAAAAATTACAGATTCAAGGACAAATTTATCACTTACTGGGAAATCTGTTACCACTACCTGATGCAGATCATCAATTTTTACAAATTTATTTTATGGGAAATTCAGATGCGGAAATCAATAATCGTTGTGCTCACAATCCAACAGTGAAGAGAACCATTGTCCAACAATTACAAATGTTTCTTCATCAGTATAACAATTTAGTAAACATGTTCAAAATAGCATTGGATCGGATGCCATCTGATAGCCATAATATTATTATTCGAGCTGACAAAACACCTGCCGGTGAACACACAAGGAGGTTCAATTCACCTACCATTGATGAAGTGGCTGTTGTCATTGTGGGAGAAAATTTACAATCTAGAGATATTGTGCTTCATCGTCGGAATAGTGATTTAAAACGTGTATCAAAAACACACAGGAGTTATGATGCACTACAATATTCTTTGATCTTGTGGAAGGGGGAAGATGGATACCATTTTAATATCAAAATGTTAAATCAAGTAACAGGTAAATGAATTGAACAAGATTAAATAATATTTTTAAACTAACTGACCCGGCAGACTTCGTACTGCCTCATCGATTAATAAAAGACCTAATCTTTTGTATAAAATGATTTTAAAACAAACATATCTAATCCGTATTTAATAAAGAAGCATTTATTGAATAAATCATGAAGTTTTATTATTATTTTCGATACATCATGTTGCTTACTTAGAAAACAGAGTTTTCCTGAAATATTGGGTATTTATAAGGTTTAAATTTGATATTCACAGACACACACTGTTAAAATACAGTCTGTTAATTAATTTAAAGCTTTCTCATAAACTATATTTTTTGTTTTGCTTTGTGGTGCGTAAATAAACAAAGACGGTTTTCCGACGCGCGAACACGCGACGTATAATTGTCCATGCGCGAAACAGGGAAACTCCAAGTTGATTCCACAAACTTCTAACGACTGTCCTTGCGATTTATTTATGGTCATCGCAAAGGCCAGACAAACTGGAAATTGTAAGCGTTTAAAATCGAATGGTAAATCCGTTGGAATCATCGGTATCCGCGGGATCAAGGCATCCTCTCCTTTGTATTTTCCTTTTATGATTGTCGCCTCAATCACGTTATTCATCAGTCTTTTCACAGCCAGTCTTGTTCCATTGCATAGTCGAGGTTGATTAATGTTACGCAGCATGATGACAACTGATCCTACTTTCAACTGCAAATTGAGAGGTGGTAGTCTAGGCAATTCCAGTGAATTTAAGAACTCAGTGGGATAGTTGACTACGTTATCCTGGTTCATTACGGTGTCGACTGATTTGAAGGAAACCAACTGTCCTGGAAGTTAATTCTGAATGGTCGCATTAAGATCCTCGACATCTTTATTTTTCGCTGCTAATATTGCTCGTTCACCCAGCCAATTATGGTTATTGAACTTTTGCGCTATATCTGGGAAAACTCGCTGAATAAGCTCCACTTTTGAGTCTGTGATGTGACAGAAATCTGTAGGTAATGTGATGAATCCGGTCGAGGTGTCCACTGCAACTTTATTATTTCCAATGTCTAACAACTGCTTCGCAAACACATTTGCAGTTTCATCTTGTTGCAAAAATACTCGCATGTTAGTTGTTAAGTGGAGCGTCTTTACGTACTGCCACAAATTTGGTGATTTTAGGCATGCATTTAGTTCATCAGCAACAGTTGATCGGGGAATAATTGGAAGAGTCTGACGAAAATCACCTGACAACAGAATCATGGCCCCACCGAAAATATTTTGGTTGTCACGAAGATCTTTCAACGTTCTGTCCAGTGCCTCCAGTGACCTCTTATGGGCCATTGTGCATTCATCCCAAACAATCAATTTGCATACCTGTAGGATCTTGGCCATTGCGCTATTTTTGGCGATGTTGCAAATTGGTGTTTCGGTGATTTGCATGTTTAGTGGTAATTTCAAGGCAGAATGTGCAGTTCGCCCGCCTTCTAGCAGAGTTGCAGCTATTCCAGATGAAGCTAGAGCAACATCATTTCGCGATCTGATCCTCGCCAAAAGCAATGAAATTAAAAACGTTTTTCCGGTTCCTCCGGGAGCATCAAGGAAATAAATTCCACCAGATCCACTGTTCACAGCTTCTATCAAAGTGTCGTACGCAATTCTTTGTTGTTGATTTAATTGTGGAACATTTGTACGAACTGTTTCGGCCAATGCTTCAATGTCGTACTGATGTTCTCTTTGCAACTCGTGGTTTAATGCATCGTGCATATGACGATTGGATGGTGTCATTCCAAAACACGACAATACCTTATTTGCCATCAATAAACACATACCATCTATCATGATCAATGTGTCATTGTAAATTTCTTCAGTCATTTGTAGTGTAGGATTCAAAGTTTGACGGCGCACACGATGCAAAACATTCTCAGACATGTCATCTCTATACTTAACCACAAATCTTTTGGATTCGAGGGGAAACATGTCGATATGATAATCGCAAACAATGTACGAATTTGATGCGGCGACGAAGATATTACGGAATCCTTGAGCGTATCATCCCAGTGCGAATCGTTCTCAAGTAAATTTAATAGTTGACATGCCTCACGGTAAGTCGCACACAGCTGTCCATTAACTGTTTTCAGTTGTTTAAACGATGTCGGACCACGAACATTCACCAACAACAACCGCAAATAATAACATTCATCGTTATTTGGATGTACTGTGTAGATGCGAACTAGAGCATCTGAAGCAAATACATTTGGATGTCCTTCAACTGGTGTTCCTTGTTTTCGACGCTGAAACGATTTCGATGATGCGTTCCATGTGTAATAGCGTGGCATGTCAGCATACAGCAAAGTGCGAGCAAAATCATCAGTTTGACAGACTGTAAAGAAACTTGTTAATATTGTCGACGGTGGATGTGCCGCCCTGTCTTCCGCGTTAGATTCATTAAAATAAACTCGTTGACCATTTTCTAAATGGACTGCCAAATGGACTGTAGGGTGTCTTTCATGGATCGCAAATGAAAAGATACGCCAAATAGCTTCGTTGCTACTTACATAGCGACCCATCTGGTACTATGATATTTCATCATTTGCATTGGTTACACCGAAGACAGCCATATCACTACCTTTATTAACATATTTACATATGTACTTTATCGACTTCACAGAATTACAATATTCCACATTGATGTGAGTCTTAAAAGCTTTGGACAATATTGGCGAGTATGGCACAATCCAACGATTGTCTACATCAACATTTTGTCCTCTTACCTTCACAACTACCGATCGCCCACTGTCAGCAACTGATCGCCGACGATACAATGGGTATCCATCATTTCCCGTTATGGTTTCAGCAAGCAGGTCTCTTGGATATCGCTTGGAACACCTACCGTCGACCATACAGGGTGAGTTGTAGTTGAAATGTCCGCAAGGTCCATGTATCATGTGTTTGGTAACTACTGCATGCAATTTTGGATCAACTATTTCATCTGGAATTTCAGCTGAAATTATGGAATCAACCTCATCGGGCCTTATTTTGTCCACTAACCATACTAAAATGTGCGCATGTGGCAATCCACGCTTTTGCCATTCTACAGAGTACATCCAACAACGGACTCGGCCATACACACAATGCTTTATTAAGAAATTCATGAGAGATTTTAATTTTTGTTTAAAAACTCTGACAGTTATGTCATGTCTATCAACTGGTGTTTGGCTATGTAGTAATTCCTTCTCGATTTCGGACCATTTTGGGTTACATGTGAATGTAACAAATAAGTCTGGGCGGCCATAATGCCTAACATATGACATAGCATCCTGAGCATATTCATGCATGTGGCGTGGGCTTCCTATATAAGTAGATGGTAAAATTGTCATTCTTCCTACATTATTCACATTGCCATCAGCATTTATAGCATTGCGGAGATGGATGTATTCCTCTGACCGTAGCCGTCGTTGGTTCAAACGGATGTATGTCAATCGTTCAGTCTCAATTTTGACATACATGTCAACTGCAAACTGATGAAAAAGTCGATGACACATCAAAATATGATTTACTTCACCTTGACGGATCATGAGTCTGTATGAATAGAAATTCATATCACTAACTTTTTTGTTGGTTTCAACACCTGCAATCAAAAATGATAAATGTTTGAATTGTTACTTAGATGAATTGAATTTAAAAATATTATTTAATCTTGTTCAATTCATTTACCTGTTACTTGATTTACCATTTTGATATTAAAATGGTATCCATCTTCCCCCTTCCAGAAGATCAAAGGATATTGTAGTGCATCATAACTCCTGTGTGTTTTTGATACACGTTTTAAATCACTATTCCGACGATGAAGCACAATATCTCTAGATTGTAAATTTTCTCCCACAATGACAACAGCCACTTCATCAATGGTAGGTGAATTGAACCTCCTTGTGTGTTCACCGGCAGGTGTTTTGTCAGCTCGAATAATAATATTATGGCTATCAGATGGCATCCGATCCAATGCTATTTTGAACATGTTTACTAAATTGTTATACTGATGAAGAAACATTTGTAATTGTTGGACAATGGTTCTCTTCACTGTTGGATTGTGAGCACAACGATTATTGATTTCCGCATCTGAATTTCCCATAAAATAAATTTGTAAAAATTGATGATCTGCATCAGGTAGTGGTAACAGAGTTCCCAGTAAGTGATAAATTTGTCCTTGGATCTGTAATTTTTTAAAATTTGTCCATTAATTATTTCCGATATAGCACAAACTTGAATAATATAAAAAAATATTGTTATATAATACCTTGAAAGTGGGCATGAAATTGTCTTGTATAATATGTGTAGCACCAAATGATGTCATCTGGAAACAGTTGTTATATTTCTGAATGTTGGTCAAGAAGTGCTTAGAATCATTTCTAATCCCAGAAACTAAAGACCGTAAAGGATCTGGTGGTGGGACCAATTGTGGCAATTTTACTTTGCCTTCAGCACAACATAATCCAGTAGATTCACCAGTGTATTTTAACGCCTTACAATATTTACAAATTGTTTTCATTTCCCCAATTGTTACCGATCTGTCGGCACAATAATCAATTGCCGGATCATAGTGGAATGCAGCTCGTTCAAGATTCACAGGAGCACTGCGTCTGCGGATTCGCTCAATTTCATTATATCTAGCTTGCTGTTGTTGTGTTTGATGTGCACGAACTCGTAGCATTCTAAGCCTATCTCCTAGATTGTCACTCACTCACACTCAATTCTGACATAGCAATACGACTATTTTCTTGATTTGTCTGTCTCTGGTCATCAGTGCGGTTAGCACGTGAGGTAGCTCTTCGCACATCTGATTGACTACGACGACCTAAGTCAGGTCGTTTTCTCCTCGGCATCGTAAATTGTAATTAATCAAAGTGAGAAAATTTCCCGCTCATTTAGCAGTAAAAGAGCACATTGCTTGGAATGTCACTATCACAAAGGATCACCAAAGTAAAGAAAGTTCTCGCGCACGTAGCCACAAAGATAGATATAATGAAATGCGACAGGATGGATTGACATATTAGTTGGTTGTCAAATCTAATGTCAAATATTATGATTGGGTTCAGAAATTTAACTTAAGATTTATAATTTAATTTGTGACAAAACTTAAGATTAATCTTTCGATTTCTATATAGTCTTATTAAAAAAATAATCAGACAGTTTAACAACTGAAGTTAGCTAAAATTGAGTTTCTCGAAGCCGACCACTATTTATGTACTATGTATTTTGAGACTATGCAATTTTGTCGGGTTCGCGATTCACTTTCACTTTTGTCGAGTTTCAGAACGCGATATTAGATCCTCCAACACGCACGCGAATTTGAACTTTATGCAGGGGTAATAAATAAGAAATTGACTCTCCATTTTATTTAGAAAACGTTTGTATGGGAAATAGAAATATGCTGTTTTGAGTATTTTCCCGGAAAGTATTCGAATTTTTCTCACCTTTTAAACCTTCCCTAGACCTCCACCAATAATTCAAGATCAAGATAAGATAAATCCGTTCAGCCGTTCTCGAGTTTTAGCGAGACTAACGAACAGCAATTCATTTTTATATATATAGATAGCTCCGATCGAAATGATTTTTTCGTGAAATCTTCTATGATATATGCGAATATATATCTCCGAGTTTCACGTCTATACTTTCTAAATTGCGGCAGGAATGACCAAAACCATCTTATCTGAACGATCGGTTGTATGGGAGATATATGTTATAGTGGTCCGATCCTACCGCATCCGACAAATATCTAATATAATACAAAAATACATCCTTGTGCCAAATTTAATTGAGATATCTCAAAATTTGATGGACTAGTTTGCGTTCAAACAGACAGACGGACAGACGGACGGACGGACAGACGGACATGGCTATATCAATTCAGTTCGTCGCATTACATACTCAGTTGAGAGCTATGGAGACAAAATAAGGGAAAATCAACATGTAGGAAAATGAACCTCGGGTAACCCTGGAATGCGTTTGTATGACATGCGTATCAAATGGCAGGTATTAAAGAGTATTCTAAGAGGGAGTGGGCCATAGTTCTATAGGTGGACACCTTTTCGAGATATTGCCATGAAGGTGGACCAGGGCTGACTCTAGAATTTGTTTGTACGATATGGGTATCAAATGAAAGGTGGTAATGAGTATTTTAAAACGGAGTGGGGCTTAGTTCTATAGGTGGACGCCTTTTGGGGATATCGTTATAAAGGTGGACCAGGGGTGACTCTATAATTAGTTTGTACGATATGGGTATCAAATGAAAGGTGTTAATGAGTATTTTAAAAGTGGGTGGGCCTTAGTTCTATGGGTGGACGCCTTTTCGAGATATCGCCATAAAGGTGGACCAGGGATGACTCTAGAATTAATTTGTACGATATGGGTATCAAATGAAAGGTGTTAATGAGTATTTTAAAAGTGAGTGGACCTCAGTTCTATGGGTGGACGCCTTTTCGAGATATCGCCATAAAGGTAGACCAGAGATGACTCTAGAATTTGTTTGTACAATATGGGTATCAAATGAAAGGTGTTAATGAGTATTTTAAAAGGGAGTGGGCCTTAGTTCTATAGGTGAACGCCTTTTCGGGATATCGTTATAAAGGTGGACCAGGGGTGACTCTAGAAGTTGTTTGTACGATATGAGTATCAAATGAAAGGTGTTAATGAGTATTTTAAAAGGGAGTGGGCCTTAGTTCTATAGGTGGACGCCTTTTCGGGATATCGTTATAAAGGTGGACCAGGGGTGACTCTATGATTAGTTTGTACGATATGGGTATCAAATGAAAGGTGTTAATGAGTATTTTAAAAGTGGGTGGGCCTTAGTTCTATGGGTGGACGCCTTTTCGAGATATCGCCATAAAGGTGGACCAGGGATGACTCTAGAATTAATTTGTACGATATGGGTATCAAATGAAAGGTGTTAATGAGTATTTTAAAAGGGAGTGGGCCTTAGTTCTATAGGTGGACGCCTTTTCGGGATATCGTTATAAAGGTGGACCAGGGGTGACTCTAGAATTTGTTTGTACGATATGAGTATCAAATGAAAGGTGTTAATGAGTATTTTAAAAGGGAGTGGGCCTTAGTTCTATAGGTGGACGCCTTTTCGGGATATCGTTATAAAGGTGGACCAGGGGTGACTCTAGAATTTGTTTGTACGATATGAGTATCAAATGAAAGGTGTTAATGAGTATTTTAAAAGGGAGTGGGTCATAGTTCTATAGGTGGACACCTTTTCGAGATATCGCCATGAAGGTGGACCAGGGCTGACTCTATAATTAGTTTGTACGATATGGGTATCAAATGAAAGGTGTTAATGAGTATTTTAAAAGTGGGTGGGCCTTAGTTCTATGGGTGGACGCCTTTTCGTGATATCGCCATAAAGGTGGACCAGGGATGACTCTAGAATTAATTTGTACGATATGGGTATCAAATGAAAGGTGTTAATGAGTATTTTAAAAGGGAGTGGGCCTTAGTTCTATAGGTGGACGCCTTTTCGGGATATCGTTATAAAGGTGGACCAGGGGTGACTCTAGAATTTGTTTGTACGATATGAGTATCAAATGAAAGGTGTTAATGAGTATTTTAAAAGGGAGTGGGCCTTAGTTCTATAGGTGGACGCCTTTTCGGGATATCGTTATAAAGGTGGACTAGGGGTGACTCTATAATTAGTTTGTACGATATGGGTATCAAATGAAAGGTGTTAATGAGTATTTTAAAAGGGAGTGGGCCTTAGTTCTATAGGTGGACGCCTTTTCGGGATATCGTTATAAAGGTGGACCAGGGGTGACTCTAGAATTTGTTTGTACGATATGAGTATCAAATGAAAGGTGTTAATGAGTATTTTAAAAGGGAGTGGGCCTTAGTTCTATAGGTGGACGCCTTTTCGGGATATCGTTATAAAGGTGGACCAGGGGTGACTCTAGAATTTGTTTGTACGATATGAGTATCAAATGAAAGGTGTTAATGAGTATTTTAAAAGGGAGTGGGCCTTAGTTCTATAGGTGGACGCCTTTTCGGGATATCGTTATAAAGGTGGACCAGGGGTGACTCTAGAATTTGTTTGTACGATATGAGTATCAAATGAAAGGTGTTAATGAGTATTTTAAAAGGGAGTGGGTCATAGTTCTATAGGTGGACACCTTTTCGAGATATCGCCATGAAGGTGGACCAGGGCTGACTCTATAATTAGTTTGTACGATATGGGTATCAAATGAAAGGTGTTAATGAGTATTTTAAAAGTGGGTGGGCCTTAGTTCTATGGGTGGACGCCTTTTCGAGATATCGCCATAAAGGTGGACTAGGGATGACTCTAGAATTAATTTGTACGATATGGGTACAAATGAAAGGTGTTAATGAGTATTTTAGAAGTGAGTGGACCTCAGTTCTATGGGTGGACGCCTTTTCGGGATATCGTTATAAAGGTGGACCAGGGTTGACTCTAGAATGCGTTTGTACATTATGGGTATCAAACGAAAGGTGATAATGAGTATTTTAAAAGGGAGTGGGCCTTAGTTCTATAGGTGGACGCCTTTTTGGGATATCGCCATAAAGGTGGACCAGGGATGACTCTAGAATTAATTTGTACGATATGGGTATCAAATGAAAGGTGTTAATGAGTATTTTAAAAGTGAGTGGACCTCAGTTCTATGGGTGGACGCCTTTTCGAGATATCGCCATAACGGTGGACCAGGGATGACTCTAGAATTTGTTTGTACAATATGGGTATCAAATGAAAGGTGTTAATGAGTATTTTAAAAGGGAGTGGGCCTTAGTTCTATAGGTGGACGCCTTTTCGAGATATCGCCATAAAGGTGGACCAGGGATGACTCTAGAATTAATTTGTACGATATGGGTATCAAATGAAAGGTGTTAATGAGTATTTTAAAAGTGAGTGGACCTCAGTTCTATGGGTGGACGCCTTTTCGAGATATCGCCATAAAGGTGGACCAGGGATGACTCTAGAATTTGTTTGTACAATATGGGTATCAAATGAAAGGTGTTAATGAGTATTTTAAAAGGGAGTGGGCCTTAGTTCTATAGGTGGACGCCTTTTCGAGATATCGCCATAAAGGTGGACCAGGGGTGACTCTAGAATTAATTTGTACGATATGGGTATCAAATGAAAGGTGTTAATGAGTATTTTAAAAGTGAGTGGACCTCAGTTCTATGGGTGGATGCCTTTTCGAGATATCGCCATAAAGGTGGACCAGGGGTGACTCTAGAATTAATTTGTACGATATGGGTATCAAATGAAAGGTGTTAATGAGTATTTTAAAAGGGAGTGGGCCTTAGTTCTATAGGTGGACGCCTTTATCGGGATATCGTTATAAAGGTGGACCAGGGGTGACTCTAGAATTTGTTTGTACGATATGAGTATCAAATGAAAGGTGTTAATGAGTATTTTAAAAGGGAGTGGGCCATAGTTCTATAGGTGGACACCTTTTCGAGATATCGCCATGAAGGTGGACCAGGGCTGACTCTATAATTAGTTTGTACGATATGGGTATCAAATGAAAGGTGTTAATGAGTATTTTAAAAGTGGGTGGGCCTTAGTTCTATGGGTGGACGCCTTTTCGTGATATCGCCATAAAGGTGGACCAGGGATGACTCTAGAATTAATTTGTACGATATGGGTATCAAATGAAAGGTGTTAATGAGTATTTTAAAAGGGAGTGGGCCTTAGTTCTATAGGTGGACGCCTTTTCGGGATATCGTTATAAAGGTGGACCAGGGGTGACTCTAGAATTTGTTTGTACGATATGAGTATCAAATGAAAGGTGTTAATGAGTATTTTAAAAGGGAGTGGGCCTTAGTTCTATAGGTGGACGCCTTTTCGGGATATCGTTATAAAGGTGGACCAGGGGTGACTCTATAATTAGTTTGTACGATATGGGTATCAAATGAAAGGTGTTAATGAGTATTTTAAAAGTGGGTGGGCCTTAGTTCTATGGGTGGACGCCTTTTCGAGATATCGCCATAAAGGTGGACTAGGGATGACTCTAGAATTAATTTGTACGATATGGGTACAAATGAAAGGTGTTAATGAGTATTTTAGAAGTGAGTGGACCTCAGTTCTATGGGTGGACGCCTTTTCGGGATATCGTTATAAAGGTGGACCAGGGTTGACTCTAGAATGCGTTTGTACATTATGGGTATCAAACGAAAGGTGATAATGAGTATTTTAAAAGGGAGTGGGCCTTAGTTCTATAGGTGGACGCCTTTTTGGGATATCGCCATAAAGGTGGACCAGGGATGACTCTAGAATTAATTTGTACGATATGGGTATCAAATGAAAGGTGTTAATGAGTATTTTAAAAGTGAGTTGACCTCAGTTCTATGGGTGGACGCCTTTTCGAGATATCGCCATAAAGGTGGACCAGGGATGACTCTAGAATTTGTTTGTACAATATGGGTATCAAATGAAAGGTGTTAATGAGTATTTTAAAAGGGAGTGGGCCTTAGTTCTATAGGTGGACGCCTTTTCGAGATATCGCCATAAAGGTGGACCAGGGATGACTCTAGAATTAATTTGTACGATATGGGTATCAAATGAAAGGTGTTAATGAGTATTTTAAAAGTGAGTGGACCTCAGTTCTATGGGTGGACGCCTTTTCGAGATATCGCCATAAAGGTGGACCAGGGATGACTCTAGAATTTGTTTGTACAATATGGGTATCAAATGAAAGGTGTTAATGAGTATTTTAAAAGGGAGTGGGCCTTAGTTCTATAGGTGGACGCCTTTTCGAGATATCGCCATAAAGGTGGACCAGGGATGACTCTAGAATTAATTTGTACGATATGGGTATCAAATGAAAGGTGTTAATGAGTATTTTAAAAGTGAGTGGACCTCAGTTCTATGGGTGGACGCCTTTTCGAGATATCGCCATAAAGTTGGACCAGGGATGACTCTAGAATTTGTTTGTACAATATGGGTATCAAATGAAAGGTGTTAATGAGTATTTTAAAAGGGAGTGGGCCTTAGTTCTATAGGTGGACGCCTTTTCGAGATATCGCCATAAAGGTGGACCAGGGGTGACTCTAGAATTAATTTGTACGATATGGGTATCAAATGAAAGGTGTTAATGAGTATTTTAAAAGTGAGTGGACCTCAGTTCTATGGGTGGACGCCTTTTCGAGATATCGCCATAAAGGTGGACCAGGGGTGACTCTAGAATTATTTGTACGATATGGGTATCAAATGAAAGGTGTTAATGAGTATTTTAAAAGTGAGTGGACCTCAGTTCTATGGGTGGACGCCTTTTCGAGATATCGCCATAAAGGTGGACCAGGGATGACTCTAGAATTTGTTTGTACAATATGGGTATCAAACGAAAGGCGCTAATGAGTATTTTAAAAGGGAGTGTGCCTTACTTCTATAGGTGGACGCCTTTTCGAAATATCGCCATAAAGGTGGACCAGGGGTGACTCTAGAATTAATTTGTACGATATGGGTATCAAATGAAAGATGTTAATGAGTATTTTAAAAGTGGGTGGGCCTTAGTTCTATGGGTGGACGCCTTTTCGAGATATCGCCATAAAGGTGGACCAGGGGTGACTCTAGAATTAATTTGTACGATATGGGTATCAAATGAAAGGTGTTAATGAGTATTTTAAAAGTGAGTGGACCTCAGTTCTATGGGTGGACGCCTTTTCGAGATATCGCCATAAAGGTGGACCAGTGGTGACTCTAGAATTAATTTGTACGATATGGGTATCAAACGAAAGGTGTTAATGAGTATTTTAAAAGTGAGTGGACCCTGAGTTCTATGGGTGGACGCCTTTTCGAGATATCGCCATAAAGGTGGACCAGGGTTGACTCTAGAACTAATTTGTACGATATGGGTATCAAATGAAAGGTGTTAATGAGTATTTTAAAAGGGAGTGGGCCTTAGTTCTATAGGTGGACGCCTTTTCGAGATATCGCCATAAAGGTGGACCAGGGGTGACTTTAGAATTTTTTACGATATGGGTATCAAATGAAAGGTGTTAACGAATATTTTAAAAGGGAGTGTGCCTTACTTCTATAGGTGGACGCCTTTTCGAAATATCGCCATAAAGGTGGACCAGGGGTGACTCTAGAATTAATTTGTACGATATGGGTATCAAATGAAAGGTGTTAATGAGTATTTTAAAAGGGAGTGGGCCTTAGTTCTATAGGTGGACACCTTTTCGAGAAATCGCCATAAAGGTGGACCAGGGGTGACTCTAGAATTTGTTTGTACAATATGGGTATCAAACGAAAGGCGCTAATGAGTATTTTAAAAGGGAGTGTGCCTTACTTCTATAGGTGGACGCCTTTTCGAAATATCGCCATAAAGGTGGACCAGGGGTGACTCTAGAATTAATTTGTACGATATGGGTATCAAATGAAAGATGTTAATGAGTATTTTAAAAGTGGGTGGGCCTTAGTTCTATGGGTGGACGCCTTTTCGAGATATCGCCATAAAGGTGGACCAGGGGTGACTCTAGAATTAATTTGTACGATATGGGTATCAAATGAAAGGTGTTAATGAGTATTTTAAAAGTGAGTGGACCTCAGTTCTATGGGTGGACGCCTTTTCGGGATATCGTTATAAAGGTGGACCAGGGTTGACTCTAGAATGCGTTTGTACATTATGGGTATCAAACGAAAGGTGATAATGAGTATTTTAAAAGGGAGTGGGCCTTAGTTCTATAGGTGGACGCCTTTTTGGGATATCGTTATAAAGGTGGACCAGGGTTGACTCTAGAATGCGTTTGTACATTATGGGTATCAAACGAAAGGTGATAATGAGTATTTTAAAAGGGAGTGGGCCTTAGTTCTATAGGTGGACACCTTTTCGAGAAATCGCCATAAAGGTGGACCAGGGGTGACTCTATAATGTGTTTGTACAATATGGGTGTCAAATTAAAGGTATTAATAAGAATTTTGAAAAGGAGTGGTGGTAGTTGTATATGTGAAGGCGTTTTCGAAATATCGACCAAAATGTGGAACAGGGTGACCCAGAACATCATCTGTCGGGTACCGCTAATTTATTTATATATGTAATACCACGAACAGTATTCCTACCATGATTCCAAGGGCTTTTGATTTCGCCTGCAGAACTTTTTCATTTTCTTTTACTTAATATGGTAGGTGTCACACCTATTTTACAAAGTTTTTTTCCAAAGTTATATTTTGCGTCAATAAACCAATCCAATTACCATGTTTCAACCCTTTTTTCGTATTTGGTATATAATTAAGGCATTTTTTTAATTTTTCGTAATTTTCGATATCGAAATAGTGGGCGTGGTCATAGTCGGATTTAGGCCATTTTTTACACCAATACAAAGTGAGTTCAGATAAGTACGTGAACTGATTTTAGTAAAGATATATCGAATTTTGCTCAAGTTATCTTGTTAATGGCCGAGCGGAAGGACAGACGGTCGACTGTTTATAAAAACTGGGCGTGGCTTCAACCGATTTCGCCCTTTTTCACAGAAAACAGTTATCGTCCTAGAATCTAAGCCGCTACCAAATTTCACAAGGATTGGTAAATTTTTGTTCGACTTATGGCATTAAATGTATCCTAGACAAATCAAATGAAAAAGGGCGGAGCCACGCCCATTTTGAAATTTTGTTTTATTTTTGTATTTTGTTGCACCATATCATTACTCGAGTTGAATGTTGTAATGTAAAGATATTAAATTTTTTGTAAAAATTTCACTTAAAAAAAAAATTTTTTTTAAAAGTGGGCGTGGTCGTTCTCCGATTTTGCTAATTTTTATTAAGCATACATATAGCAATAGGAGTAACGTTCCTGCCAAATTTCATCATGATATCTTCAACGACTGCCAAATTACAGCTTGCAAAACTTCTAAATTACCTTCTTTTAAAAGTGGGCGGTGCCACGCCTATTGTCCAAAATTTTACTTATTTTCTATTCTGCGTCATAAGTTCAACTCACCTACCAAGTTTAATCGCTTTATCCCTCTTTGGTAATGAATTATCTCAATTTTTCGATTTTTCGAAATTTTCGATATCGAAAAAGTGGGGGTGGTTATAGTCCGATATCGTTCATTTTAAATAGCGATCTGTGATGAGCGCCCAGGAATCTACATGCCAAATTTCGTCAAGATATCTCAAAATTTACTCAAGTTATCGTGTTAACGGGCAGATGGACGGACGGACGGACATGGCTTAATCAAATTTTTTTCGATACTGATGATTTTGATATATGGAAGTCTATATCTATCTCGATTCCTTTATACCTGTAAAACCAACCGTTATCCAATCAAATTTAATATACTCTGTGAGCTCTGCTCAACTGAGTATAAAAAAACACGAAACATCCCTGCAGTCAAACCAACTGTTTGTATACTAGAAAAATACTAGTTGGCCAAAATTCCCAACTAGTTAGGGTTCCGTCTTTTTCCATATTATCAATTGCCAGTCTCTGCATTAGCATTATACCTGTTGAAAAACAAGTCATTATATACACCAGAATCGTACCAGATGCCATATTAGTCAGTATATTCATCAGGGTCATACCATTGAACACGCTAGTCAGCCTCTGCGTCAGCATTACACCAGATGGCATTCTAGTTATTATAAACAGCGATATCATACCAACTGACATACTAATTAGTTTATGCAACAGTATGTTGACAACAGCGTTCATTGGGCGCGACCTCAGCATGGATTAGGCTTAGGGCCTCTTTATGTTCATCTGGATCAACCGGCTGCGTTTGAAGGCGGGGCTAGATCAAGCAGTTAATTGATGGGATTCCCCGCCTTGTGACAGTTGAGCAAAAAATCCTCTAAGTTGAGCTCGTTTGCCTCACTATGTAGGTGGAGTTCAGGGGTCATAAAACATGTCGTGGTAGTTCTGAATGCAGTATTTTCCAGTGTGTTATTTTTAAGTCGGCGACCAAACCGGTGACGCGTATCACATAAGCAGTCAGCTTTGTAAGTTGCGCTGCCGGAAAGCGACTTGAGGATTTCGTTGTGGCTTTATACTTTAGTTAAGTACGATTTCGGAGGCGTGCGCCTTAAAGGTGATATTATTATCGAATGTCACCCCTTAGATCTTTAGGTGTTTGACAGTATGCGTCATCTGTTCCTTAAATGTCTTAAACAGAGTAGCAGTCGCCTTGGTCGGAAATACTTTCAGATAGCACGAGGTGAAAAAAAAAACAGAAAGACTGGGTAGATAATTATTTATTTTGGAAACCAATTCATCTATTGAGTGGCCAGGGTCAGTTGTCATTATAGTGCAGTCGACGGCATAGTATATGCTGGTAGCAGGTACTGTAGGTAAAGGGATCTTTGATATATTTAAATTAAATAGAACCGATGATAGGGCACCAACCTGCGCCATACCTTGCTTAATTCTTCTAAGTCTGGAGGTTTCGCTCCTAAATTGAACCGACGCTCGCCGACCACTCACGACATTTGTGGCCTATCCTTTCAGACAAGACGTGAACCTTCTATGTCTGGGAGTAGTGCGCGGTGGTTGATTGTGTAAAAAGCTTTCGCCAGGTCAGGTGCCACGAAATAGTTTTATAGAGTTTCAGTCAGTTATTTGTCGTCAGGGTGTTAATGACGTGTGACGTGGTGTTAGCGTTTTACGGAAACCATACTGATGACTGGCTAACCGACGACTTGCGTTTAAAATGAAGGAAGCAGGATGGTTTCCAACGTCTGACTACTGACGCTACTGACTAAAGGAATGATAACGACTCCGTCTGTGCCTATTGATTTAGAAGGCTTATCCTTTTTAATGGCTTCATTAATCTGCAGAAATAACGGTGAGTGATTCTGTGACTGCGTTTGCGTTTATGTGCCAGTTGATTTGTACGACATCTAGCCTTGTTAACTGAAGTATGCAATGCTGATCAGCGCCATAAAACGCTCCACAAAATTCTAGTTATTGAACTATTTTAAAGCTGGCTAGTATGAATAACCGCTCAAAATTCTAGTCAATGAACTAGAATGTTTGCTGCCTTGTTTGGCTTTTGAGGGTTGCAGGTATATATTCAAAAATTTTTGCACTGAATTTTTCGGACGAGTAGGGAGAATCTTTTTTATACAAGAAAATGCTCAGCAAATTTTTTTTAAATCTATTAATTATCCCAATCGTTATATCCGAATAATGGGCTGTATAAGATATGTAATATAATATTAGGTCTATGAGAAAGTGCTTGTCGATTTGGGTATCTTGCCTATCTGCTAGAACAATAGGGTATTTAATCAAAGAGAAACATTTACGAAGTCTGCATTTATGCATTTGATTCACATACATACATACTTACATTATATTTATGCAAATATACAAGCTCATGTTTATGGGGTATTCCATCCCATTTCGACCAATTTTGAACCCGACCCCTTTAGAATTGGCTGAAAGGTTTTCTAGCTTACGAAAGACGTTTTTTCAGAATTTTTTCAAATTTTTTCATCCAACTCAAAAAAAGTTATGAATTTAAAAAAAAAACACATGTTTTCAAAATGTTATAACTTTTTCAAAAATTGACCGTTTGGGATCTTTTTTTTAATTTGTTTTTAAATGTACTTTTTGGAAAAAATACAAAAAAATTTTTAAAGTTTTTTTTTGCAATTTTTTAGTTTTTCGAGATTTTTCGAATTTCGCCATTTTTTTTCTCATAAAAAACCTCAATCAATTCTGCAATCATCCGCACTAATCCCGGAGTGGGCCGATCAAATTAAGTAATGAATTAAAAAAAAAACGGTGTTTTTTTTCAAAATGCTATAACTTTTTCAAAAATTGACCGTTTGGGACCTTTTTTTTAATTTGTTTTTAAATGTACTTTTCGGAAAAAATACAAACAAATTTTTAAAGTTTTTTTTTTCAATTAAATTACCGGCCCACTCCGGGATTAGTGGGGATGATTGCAGAATTGATTGAGGTTTTTTATGAGAAAAAAAAAATGGCGAAATTCGAAAAATCTCGAAAAACTAAAAAATTACAAAAAAAAACTTTAAAAATTTTTTTATATTTTTTCCAAAAAGTACATTTAAAAACAAATTAAAAAAAAAAGATCCCAAACGGTCAATTTTTGAAAAAGTTATAAGATTTTGAAAACAAAAACGGTGTTTTTTTAAAAATTCATAACTTTTTTTGAGTTGGATGAAAAAATTCTGAAAAACGTCTTTCGTAAGCTAGAAAAAGAAGAAAAATTTTCAGCCAATTCTAAAGGGGTCGTGTCCAAAATTGGTCGAAATGGGATGGAATACCCCTTATGTATTTACATAAACTGCTTAAATTCAGTTATGTTATGCATTCACTTCCGCATTTAGCTTTGCTGAAATATGTCAAGTGCATGCATAAAAATTTACATGCATTCCTCTATTTGCATACATAGCCATTCTATATAAAAAATGCATAGCTACTACATCCATACGCAATATAAACGAGCATTCGTTTAATGCCGCTTAAGCTTCTTCCAGATTCACTCACAACTACATACATAAATGTATGAATACGTGTAACTTCAAATATGAATACGACAAAATTTCGTTCCCGAAATGGTATAGCTAGCACCTTAATGGTGCTCTGGTACCGGAGCGTACTGGATCTCTATCCGAAAAAGGACCAATCAGATTTGGCCTGAGTGCAGTTACGCTAGCATAATATCATATAATACAAAGTTAATATTGCTTATCATGCGTCTGTGCAATTCGTCTTTGAAGAAAGGAATTTAAAAATACACTTTTTTTTGCTTCAACTTGTGCGTTGATGACTTGTTTAGATTATGCATTTTTGTTATGCAAAATCTTAAAAAACGGCGAATTGAAGGAAAAACAAGTAAGGAAGGTTAAGTTCGGGTGTAACCGAACATTACATACTCAGTTGAGAGCTATGGTGACAACATAAGGGAAAATAACCATGTAGGAAAATGAACCGAGGGAAACCTTCGAATGTGTTTGTATGACATGTGTATCAAATGAAAGGCATTAAAGAGTATTTTATGAGGGAGTAGGCCATAGTTCTATAGGTGGACGCCATTTAGGGATATAGCCATAAAGGTGGATCAGGGTTGACTCTAGAATGCGTTTGTACGATATGGGTATCAAATGAAAGGTATTAATGAGTATTTTAAAAGGGCGTGGACCTAAGCTCTATAGATGGACGCCTTTTCGAGATATCGCCGTAAAGATGGACCAGAGGTGACTCTAGAATGCGTTTGTACGATATGGGTATCAAATGAAAGGTGTTAATAAGCATTTTAAAAGGGAGTAATCCTTAGTTCCATAGGTGGACGCCGTTTCGAGATATCGCCATAAAGGTGGACCAGGGGTGACCCTAGAATTTGTTTGCACAATATGGGCATCAAACGAAAGGTGTTAATGAGTATTTTAAAAGGGAGTGAGCCTTAGTTCTATAGGTGGACGCCGTTTCGAGATATCGCCATAAAGGTGGGCCAGGGGTGACTCTAGAATTCGTTTGTGCAATATGGGTATCAAACGAAAGGAGTTAATGAGTATTTTAAGAGGGAGTGGGCCTTAGTTCTATAGGTGGACGCCTTTTCGAGGTATCGCAATAAAGGTGGACCAGGGGTGACTCTAGACTTTGTTTGTACGATATGGGTATCAAATGAAAGGTGTTAATGAGTATTTTTAAAAGGGAGTGGGCCTTCGTTTTATAGGTGTTCGCCTTTTCGAGATATCGCCATAACGGCGGACCAGGGGTGATTTTAGAATTTGTTTGTATGATATGGGTATCAAATGAAAGGTGTTAATGATTATTTTAAGGGGGCGTGGGGCTTAGTTCTATAGGTGGACCCTTTTCGAGATATCGCCATAAAGGTGGACCAGGGGTGACTCTAGAATTCGTTTGTGCAATATGGGTATCAAACGAAAGGAGTTAATGAGTATTTTAAGAGGGAGTGGGCCTTAGTTCTATAGGTGGACGCCTTTTCGAGATATCGCCATAAAGGTGGACCAGGTGTGACTCTAGAATGCGTTTGTACGATATGGGTATCAAATGAAAGGTGTTAATGATTATTTTAAAAGGGAATAATCCTTAGTTCCATAGGTGGACGCCGTTTCGAGATATCGCCATAAAGGTGGGCCAGGGGTGACTCTAGAATTCGTTTGTGCAATATGGGTTTCAAACGAAAGGAGTTAGTGAGTACTTTAAGAGGGAGTGGGCCTTTCTGGACCAGGGGTGACTCTAGACTTTGTTTGTGCGATATGGGTATCAAATGAAAGGTGTTAATGAGTATTTTTAAAAGGGAGTGGGCCTTCGTTCTATAGGTGTTCGCCTTTTCGAAATATCGCCATAAAGGTGGACCAGGGGTGACTCTACAATGAGTTTGTACGATATGGGTATCAAATTAAAGGCATTAATGAGAGTTTTAAAAGGGAGTGGTGGTAGTTGTATATGTGAAGGCGTTTTTCAGATATCGACCAAAATGTGGACCGGGGTGACCCAGAACATCATCTGTTGGATACCGCTAATTTATTTATATATGTAATACCTGCCAAGCTTTTAAGGGTTTTTTATTTCGCCCTGCAGAACTTTTTCATTTTCTGCTACTTAATATGGTAGGTGTCACAACCATTTTATAAAGTTTTTTCTAAAGTTATATTTCGCGTCAATAAAACAATCCAATTACCTTAACATATTTCATCCCTTTTTTCGTATTTGGTATAGAATTATGGCATTTTTTTCATTTTTCGTAATTTTCGATCATAGTCGGATTTCATTCATTTTTCATACCAAGATAAAGTGAGTTCAGATAAGTACGTGAACTGAGTTTAGTAAAGATATATCGATTTTTGCTCAAGTTATCGTGTTAACGGCCATGCGGAAGGACAGACGGACGACTGTTTATAAAAACTGGGCGTGACATCAACCGATTTCGCCCATTTTCACAGAAAACAGTTAACGCCTTAAAATCTATGCCCCTACCAAATTTCAAAAGGATTGGTTAATTTTTGTTCGACTTATGGCGTTAAAAGTATCCTAGACAAATTAAATGAAAAAGGGCGGAGCCACGCCCATTTTTAAATTTTCTTTTATTTTTGTATTTTCTTGCACCATATAATTACTGGAGTTGAATCTTGACATAATTTACTTATATACTGTAAAGATATTAAATTTTTTGTTAAAATTTTACTTTAAAAAAAATTTTTTTTTAAAAGTGTGCGTGGTCCTTCTCCGATTTTGCTAATTTTTATTAAGCGCACACATAGTAATAAGAGTAACGTCCCTGCCAAATTTCATCATGATATCTTCAACGACTACCAAATTACAGCTTGCAAAATTTTAAATTACCTTCTTTTAAAAGTGGGCGGTGCCACGCCCATTGTCCAAAATTTTACAAATTTTCTATTTTGCGTCATAAGTTCAACTTATCTACCAAGTTTCGTCGCTTTGTCGGTCTTTTGTAATGAATTATCGCACTTTTTCAGTTTTTCGAAATTTTCGATATCGAAAAAGTGGGCGTGGCTATAGTCCGATATCGTTCATTTT
Organism: Eurosta solidaginis; assembly: GCF_040869045.1. NCBI lineage: Eukaryota > Metazoa > Arthropoda > Insecta > Diptera > Tephritidae > Eurosta > Eurosta solidaginis. The sequence goes on along the minus strand of NC_090321.1, from coordinate 40,100,785 downwards.
AAATAGCGATCTGAGATGAGTGCTCAGGAACCTACATACCAAATTTCATCAAGATACCTCAAAATTTACTCAAGTTATCGTGTTAACGGACGGACGGACATGGCTCAATCAAATTTTTTTTCGATCCTGATTATTTTGATATATGGAAGTCTATATCTATATCGATTCCTTTATATATGTACAACCAACCGTTATCCAATCAAACTTAATATACTCTGTGAGCTCTGCTCAACTGAGTATAATTATTTATTTAGAAAGCCATAACAGTGCTTGGAGGCAGAGTTTTGTAATATATTTATGAAAAATTTGATTAAATTTGACAAAATGTATTAACTTTGTGCATACTGCTAAGGGTAAACAGAAATACTTATTATTTTATATAATAATTTGGGAAAAATTTTAAACAACGTGACATCAGGACGGACAAGGCGACAGCTGTTTCGATTATACCTTGTAAATCTCTTCAAAGCCTTTTCTCCCGGGAGTGGGAGTCGAACTCGCACCCCTACGATAGTTGAAATAGTTGTAAACGCATTCAGCTACGTCATGCCTGTTGTAAAGTCTTTCCCAATTGCCTTCTTTTTGCATATTTTAATCTTTTACACATTGCATACTTCGTATGCAATTATGTGTTAAAGCTATGCTTGGTACGGCGGTTTTCAAAGAAACTTTGGTTTTGTTGCTGTTATCTTATATACTTATTGTTATGTATTTGATAATAGCAGATTTAAAAATTAGTTTCATCGTAACTGAGTTGATTTTGTAAGTGCTAAATAGAGGAGATTGAGATTTTGCTTTGCTGCGACAACATTTTGTTTAGATGAGTGTGAAAATTACTTGAGTACCAAGTGCTCGTTATGTTCGATGTGTAAACATATATGTAGGTGCACGTCTAGAGAACTAATATATTTAAGTTTATTAGAGCTCGCCGATAGCAAGTTGGAAACACTTCGATTAAAAAACGATAACAATTCGAAATTTTTTTGATAAGAATTTCGATAAATTTTCGATAACACTTAAATAACAAACTCGATAAATTTTTGAAAAATAATAGATACTTTTTGATAATAAATCGATAACTTTTGGAAAAAATGTCTGTAAAAGAACGTTATATAACACTTCTTCGGCAAAGTCAGGGGCATCATTAGATAGAATTGAAATAATCACGGGTCACAGTTAATACTTTACTCAGATCCATTAAAAAACAAGTAAGGAAGGCTAAGTTCGGGTGTAGCCGAATATTACATACTCAGCTGAGAGCTTTGGAGCCAAAATAAGGGAAAATCACCATTTAGCAAAATGAATCTAGGGTAAACTTGGAATGTGTTTGTATGACATGTGTATCAAATGAAAGGTGTCAATGACTATTTAAAACATAGTGGACCTTAGTTCTATAAGTGAACGCCTTTTCGAGATATCGCAATAAGGGTGGACCAGGGGTGACTCTAGAATGTGTTTGTACGATATGGGTATCAAATTAAAAGTAGTAATGAGGGTTTTAAAAAGGAGTAGCCCTTAGTTGTATATGTGAAGGCGTTTTCGAGATATCGAGCAAAATATGGACCAGGGTGACCCAGAACATCTTCTGTCGGGTACCGCTAATTTATTTATATATGTAGGATTGACACAGGAGCGGAAAACAAGAAGTGGACAGACCTATTAGCTATTAGATAATACAACTCTACTGACATTAGATACATACGAACGAATACTTGACGAAAAATACATGACGCTGAATTAAAACTAACGAAAACGGAGTTAGTTACCGATTGACTTTCAACGACTGCGCGTTCTTTCAATACCACTAATTAAAAACATTTTAAATAAACTGTAAACTATATTTAATTGTTCAAATGAACCTAATGCGTTTTATTTGGACCCACATATATGTCATATCACGAACAGTATTCCTGCCAAGATTCCAAAGGCTTTTGATTTCGCCCTGCAGAAATTTTTCATTTTCTTCTACTTAATATGGTAGGTGTCACAACCATTTTACAAAGTTTTTTCTTAAGTTATATTTGGCGTCAATAAACCAATCCAATTACCATGTTTCATCTCTTTTTCATATCTGGTACAGAATTATGGCATTTTTTTAATTTTTCGTAATTTTCGATATCGGAAAAGTGGGCGTGGTCATAGTCGGATTTCGGCCATATTTTATACCAAGATAAAGTGAGTTCAGATAAGTACGTGAACTGAGTTTAGTTAAGATATATCGCTTTTTGCGCAAGTTATCGTGTTAACAGCCGATGGGAAGGACAGACGGTCGACTGTGTATAAAAACTGGGCGTGGCTTCAACCGATTTCGCCCATTTTCACAGAAAACAGTTATCGTCATCGAATCTATGTCCCTACCAAATTTCACAAGGATTGGTAAATTTTTGTTCGACTTATGGCATTAAAAGTATTCTAGACGAATTAAATGAAAAAGGGCGTAGTTACGCCCATTTTTATATTTTCTTTTATCTTTGTATTTTGTTGCACCATATCATTACTGGAGTTGAATGTTGACATAATTTACTTTTATACTGTAAAGATTTGAATTTTTTGTTAAAATTTGACTTAAAACAAAAATGTTTTTTAAAAGTGGGCGTGTTCATCATCCGATTTCGCTAATTTTTATTTAGCACACATATAGTAATAGGAGTAACGTGTCTACAAAATTTCATCATGATATCTTCAACGACTGCCAAATTACAGCTGCAAAACTTTTAAATTACCTTCTTTTAAAAGTAAGCGGTGCCACGCCCATTGTCCAAAATTTTTCTAATTTTCTATTTTGCGTCATAAGATGAACGCACCTACCAAGTTTCATCGCTTTATCCGTCTTTGGTAATGAATTATCGCACTTTTTCGGTTTTTGGAAATTTTCGATATTGAAAAAGTGGGCGCGGTTGTAGTCCGATTTCGTTCATTCTAAATAGCGATCTGAGATGAGCGCTCAGAAACCTACATACCAAATATCATCAAGATACCTCAAAATTTACTCAAGTTATCGTGTTTACAGGTAGACGGACAGACGGACGGACGGACATGGCTAAATGAATTTCTTTTTTCACCCAGATCATTTTGATATATAGAAGTCTATATCTATCTCGATTAGTTTATGCCGCTACGGATTACCGTTATGCGAACAAAGTTGATATACTCTGTGAGCTCTGCTCAGCTGAGTATAATAAATACGCACGTATAAGACGATTGCTAAACTGAGTTGCTACCCTTCGGACAAGCATGGTCTGACGAGGATAATAAGATGAGAACTAACAGCCTACTAAGCAGATATAGGAAATAAACATTTCAAGCAACTGCCACCACAATAGAGCACTGCCTAGAGTAGCGTCGAAAGAATGAGACCTACTTCAATGAGAGGTGCAGGACTTGAACCATCAAACAGCGAACATCCACTTTCCATGCGAGTGTCCAAGTTATATGCATTACAAAACCCTGATACTGAAAACGAAATAAGTTGGCAAAATGCCACAGTCAATGAACTTCAAAAGGGGGTTTGTTGGTTTAAAGAAATTGCAACAATATGGTGCCGGATGCACTACGTGGACCCAGTGCTTCTGAATGGACGAACAGTAACTAATCATTCTCAACTCTGTCGTCTGCATGGATTTTGTTTACATAATTCGGGGTTTCAAGCTGAGTTTTTCACAGTCCCCAAAGGGTTTTGAAATTATCCATATCTATGGTTGATTAGAATATTGTGGCGAATGTTGACATCACTATGCTGTTAGTAAATAATCGCAACAACAAAACACAGCCAGCAGCGTCACTTATGTACAAGGCAACGAAGAGATATCTCACACGCACACATGTAGTCATCAGTCAAAGTAGGTGCTCACACATACACACGCATATGGCTAGTAAAAAAGCATAAACCACAAATATACATGTGTATAGCTGCAACCAAGCATGAGATACAACTGTTCGCGAAATTACTAGATCTTAGGAGAAATGAGTGAACGAGAAAAGCGAGAGTATAAAAGTAGCACAAGCTGAGGAATCCGTTGTTCAATTTGATTTAAACACGAGTTTGTGAAGTACGTGATATTGAAGTATAATTCTTCTGAAGAGATATGTTAGAGCTAAAGGCTAATTGTGAGCAGTTTAAGTTAGGACCGTTAAAGTATTTTCACAAAATGCTCAATTCATAACACTAAAATTCAATTTACGTACACACACACTGTCAACCGTAACTCAATTATTTTATTGGCTTTTATCAAGTATCAATATTATTTTCGCTTTTATGCATTGAGTGTGTATATTTGTATGTGTGCTTCAAATAAGTGATAAACTCACTTTGACGTTTTTTTTTGTAGCAGTGATAAACTAACGTAATTTTATTTTATTATGCCTATCCATTTTCAACTCGAGCTTAGAATCTTAGCAATAATAGAACAAAAAATATCAATTTACAAGCAAAAAACAAAAAAAAAAAAAAAAACAAATGCACAAAAATAAAACCCCAAAATGTTTATAGTAACAGTTTAATTGTAATTGTTGACATTATAACTGATGTAATTTCTATATAACCTGACGTTCTGAATATGAGTGCTAATATTGCTCTTTTTGATTGCTCAAATATCTATTCTGCCAATATTTCCACCACATATCATAGTTCCTGATAAACTGAAAAAATGCATATTGCCCACCACTGTTAAACTTGTATCGTTTGTGTGCTCAGATATCATAACATTTTTTAAATATTTTTCAAGATTACCTAAATTATTCTTGAGGAAGTGGCTATTCGTCTGCACAATTGTTTTTATTGTTCAGAATTAAGTACAGTGAAAAAAACGTTAAAAAAAAAGAAAAAAAAACCACGAAAAATATATTCAAAAAAAATTTTTTATCTATTAAAATTATAAAATGAAGTATCCAAAAGGCTGTGTCAAAGGCTTCATATCTATCATGAATGGAGCTAAGGAATAATTTTATCCCATTCGTTACATTATATACAATAATGGGCTCTATAAGATGTGTAATATATAGAGAAGAGATGAACATAAGCACCATTTTCTATAAATAAATAATCTCTACATATAATAAAATTGCAATTGGCCGATGTCTGTACATTGAAGATATAAAAGAAACATTGATGCCAGGGGTCATTATTAGAACAACTGAGTCCAAATCAACAGTTTTTAAAATTTTTGTCTGTTTGTCTGTATGTTTGACCGGGCATCACTCAAAAACCACTGCATCAAATTTACTGCGACATTCACCGTTGTAAAACTAGAGCTCCATGTTAAAGTTTAGGATGCATTTTTATCTGATAGGTCACTAGGGTCTAGACCCCAATATGTCGACCCAGGTATCCCTAGACGGTGTTTGAACAATATGGATATCAAATGAAAGCGCCTGACAAGGGCTTAAAAACAGTGTAAATCTGATTTCGATATCTCAACCCCGCTTTGCTGAGGTGTAGACGAAAAAGTGGATCAGGAGTACCCCTAGAGATATTTTCACCAAACAGGTACCAAAAAAGGTATTTACGAGGGTATTAACTTATGATATCTTATATTTCAATATCTTACTTTCTTCAAAAAATATTCCCCTAAATGTGCGCCAGAGGTAACCCTAGAGAGGCAAATGAATTTTTGTTAAAAAGCTTTTCATGTCAGAAATACGTTCGGAGTGTTTGCCAAACCACTGCCGAGAATCGACCGCTTTTTTAGAAACATTTTTTCTAAACTATTTTGATGTTTCTGCTACAGGGGATTCGGTAAGGTCGGCGAGCACGCTACCTCCATGCTTCGGCGGTCGATCGTATTTTTTTTTCTGCCTTTGGATAATAACGTGCTCAATAGATGGCGCCATGTGAAAATTATTTTTTAAACTCCTAAAAAGTTTAGAAATCTGGTGTCTGAACATTGAAGATTTTAAAGAAAATTTGTTAGAGTTGTCTTTATTATTTTGCGAGATTATTTCCAAACTTAACTCCTCCAAAGTTATGCAATGGAATCCGCCTTAAAGTGACATCACTTCAAAATAATATTTTAGAAGTAGAAAATCTTATGGGCTGTGGAGCTGGTGAATTAGTTTTCATACCCCGTATACCCATTATTTCAAACAAGTTTCCTTTTCAATTCAAACGCGTGCAATTTCCCGTGACTGCGTGTTTTTCTATGACGATTAATAATTTACAAGGTCAGACACTCCGAGCCGCTGGATCTACCTTAGGACTAACTGTTTCTAACATGGGCAGGTGTATGTTGCTTGCTCAAGGGTAATTAGCTCCGAAAATTTGTTTATACTTTGTTACACAAGTAAAACATCAAATGTTGTCTATAAAGAAATTCTTTATTTTTCAATATAAAATTTGGAATAAAAATCGCGCGTTTTTTGATTGTATTTTCTTGGAAAGTGTAATGGCCACTTGGGCGGCAATATGTCTTTTGGCGTGTACCTATCCCCTTTTGAAATAAAATGCCTCGCATGCGAGAAATTGACTTGAGAACTTTATTGCCGCTCTGGGCATTTAATTGATTACCTCTAGTAAAAACGACAAATTGTCACCTATTGGCTGAAACGTGAACAATAATCGCTTGGATTTTCCCAAGGTAAATCTATACGAAACTTTCAAATGCTGAAATGCGCCAGAGTTAGTTAAATATATCTCGTAGGCTAGAAAACTTGCAAACAGTAGCAAAATCAAATCATTCACGTCATTCTGTATTAGTTTTATTACAATGATTGAAAAAACTCATTTAAGTGACATTAAACATTTTTTCAAACGAAGTTAGGAAAGTGGCAAAAACAGAAGCCAAAAGATAGGAAGTCCGAGGGTATAAAAGAGCCTGAACGGCTACAGTTAGCTCTCCTTCCTGTTTTTCATCGTACCAGACGGACAGCTCCAGTAAAGATATTCAGGCAGTTCCCGTATAACACATGGGTTTTGTTTTCGCTTAATAAGGTAAGATATTTTCAATTAAATCTCCTTAGATAGGAAATTATTATAGGGCATTTTTCTTCAATAGGCGTGACTACCATATAGGCAGAAATTCCTACCCACACTCATCGCCTCCTGAAAAGTTGGAAGTCACTTTCCCAGTGCACATAGGTGAGGGTGTGGAAGCTTTTTGGTTACGAACCATTTGTACAATTGGAGCTGAGGAGCATCAAGAGTGAGCCTCCACTAATTCCCACGCGACTAGCGAAGATTAGGAATCTAAAAGGATCCTGGGGCTTGGTCTGGCCACCCCACCTCATTCAAGCACCATCAGGCGCACATGAAATAGGCAGCATTTTCGTCGCTGTTTGCCATCCACCACCCATTTGCAGAACAAATTAGTGCACAGTGTGACAAATATTAAAATTGGTCATGGTGAAAAAAAAAAAAAACACAAAAAAAAAAAAAATTTATAAAATAACATAAAATAATAACTTTAGAGCAGTGAATTAAATGGAGAAAGCTAGGAAAAGTAGTAAAAATTAGTGTTAAAGAGAAGATTTTGTAGAAAAAAAGAGATAAAGTTAGTTACAAAAGAAGGTTAAACGAAATTTATAGTAGTTAAAAGTAACTAAAAAGAACGATAGAAAGAAAGGAAAATTAGAAGCAAAAAAAAAAAATGTAATTGTGTTACATCAACAAAAAAAAAGGTAAATAAGAATAATAATAATCATTAATTGAAAGTTACGTAAAAATAAGATGTGAAAATATTTGAGTGCATGCATATGTGTGGTAGGCATACCTAACCCCATCTTTCCCTCCAAAGAAAAAAAAAAAAAAAAAACATAAACTTAGTTAAAAATCAAAAAGAAAATTATAATAATATTTTGGTTAACAAAAATATTCCAATTAAATTTTGTGGCTACCGAACGGTTTTATGTGTCACTGTAAGCGAGCGCACTCCCTTAGAGTGTAAGTCACATCATAGCCCAAAAACAAAACCAAAGCAAGAAATTTGTCAAACAGATATTCCAACTGCATCAACACCGCTGAAAGGCCTTTCATCGCTGGATTGCATCACTCACATACATACCTACCACAATAAAACATGTAAGTAATATTGTACCAATATCTTTGTTGCCTTTGTTTATTGTTTAAATTTTTTGCTTTGATTTGCAACCAAGACATATCGGCATATTAGTGGGCACAATTACCCACCTACTTTACAAACGTATGTACATACATCGGTACACCTGTTGTGCATACTTATGTATGTAAATTCGTAAAAATCGTTTTGTAGCTAAAAAGGGTCTACATAGCTATGTATGTAAAGCCGAGATGGGCACATTCAGTTAACAAATGTACGTTCAATCGCTTACATTCTTTTTTCTTTAAAATTTAATTATTTACCATAATTATTTGGTTGGCTTGCGTTAATACACACCAAACAAACTACTTTATTATGTAAAATGTATAAAAATTCCAAAAAAATAAAAAAAGAGAGACAATCATAATTATCATGTGCAAAAGTACAGTCTATCGTTCTTCCGAACCAATTAAGTTTTGATTGTAGTATTTGTAGTTAAAGTTCGTAAATTTTGCTACCAAACGTAAACAAAGAAAAAAAAAAAACAAACAAAAAAGGATTTTTTTTTTAATTATGTAAAATCAACCAAATAATCGTGGCATGCCCCTCTAATGCAAATATACATACATTTCTACATAGTTATGAACCGGCATATAATTTTTTCTTGTACAAGTTTAACAAAATAGGAAAACAAAAACTTCATATAAATACCTAAAGCAAAGAGGGCAACAAAAATTCTTTGCAGAGTATAGCTTGTTGTTGGCTTATGATGCCCTGGTATGTCCAGTAATTTCAATCAAGTAAATATATATAATTTTGCCATATGATGATTGATTTACCTTTTGCTCATATGATCTTCCGTCCGTAAGTTTGTTTTATATTCTTTGTCTTTGCTCAAACCGGGTAAATTTAAATATACCTCGTAACAATAGATAATATTGATAAATTGTTATAGAGTACGTTTTTGTTCAACAATTTTCGATACGCGTTGAAATTATAAAAGTATAAAACATTTTTGTAAACCCATTTTGCATGGAACTTCCCCCTTCCTATTAGTTTACCTACCTAAATACACACTTATGCACTTAAATATGAATTTATTTCCAAATGTAAGTTAAAGAAAAACAGAAAGAAAAAAACCTTTACCCAAAAATATAAGAAAATAAAGTCAGCTACTAAAGTTTATGACGCCCGGGTATTTTCAGTAAACTACCTATCTTCAATAATGCTTATGCCAATTGATCTGCTATACCTTAATGATCGGAGCTTATTTGGATATTATGTTCTAACGTACATGTTACGTCATTCATTTGGTTAATAGTTTCTGAAAATCATGTTAATTTATTTAAATCAATTTATTAGGCTGGAGAATGGAAATGTTTTCTATTCAATTATGGTCTCGGTCCAAAAATTTTAACCCGCATGGAAGTTATCAGCCTTAAGAAAAAAAATTTAAATTTATTTTAATTGTTGAAAATACCATTTTGTTATGGAATGCCCCAGCTAATTTTAGCCCATGCACATACAAATTTATGTACTTACCTATAAACATATCCTAGTTGTAGTTGCAAAAAAAAAAAGATGGGAAAAATCGAAAAAAAAAAAAAAAAAAAAACAATGTTACCTAAATATGAACCCTAAATATAAGTAAAAAAACGTAAGCTAGTGTTTTTTATGATAGCCTGATATGACTAGCCACCTGAAAGATAGTTAAATCATAACCAGATGTCCGTTAGTATAACAACTTTATACATAAGCCGCTAATAAGCGTGTAATATTAGGGTTGTCCTAAAATTTTTTTATATTTTAGTAACGAATATTAAGAATTACTGTTAATCCTAAACATCTTTCCAAATAAGATTAAGGATTGAATTTTTGATTGTAGTTTGGCAATTAATTATTATGATTAATAAACACTGAATTGTTATCGACTTGAAAATATTAATCTGTAAGTTTTTTGTATGTTCCTGGAGGCCAATGTGTTGATGACATAAAAGGTAGTATACGTTTTTTTCGGGATCTTCGAATTCTATTCGCATCAAAGATCATGATAGGGTAGGGTAAAGACAGCGAGTGTCGATTAGCAGCTTAGACCTCGCCCCAATATTCACGTAAACAGATGTCCGCTTTCACCTCTTTAGCATTTAAAGTTCGTTGTTTGGTTCTTTTGAGTTGGTTAGTTACCGATCTCGTTTTTTTTTTTTTGTTTCATTTCGTACATATGTATTTAGTTTTTGAGTTAAGGGAGTGTAGCTCCTGTATTTAGATTCTGGTTTGGAGTCCTAAAATTAAACTTTATGTAATGTCGGTTGAGACATGGCAAAAACCCACCCCATCCCGAAAGAGCTACGGTCAAGAGGACTCCCCCGCCGTGACCTCTCAACTGCCTGTGTGGTTACCAGAATTCCACCAAATGGTAACGTGCCTCTTCATATGTGTATGCGTACATGTATGGGGAATCACACACACATACAAACATTATATACCCCTTCTCTTCGGGGTAGGTTACAAAAGTCAGCCACTAGGCATGATCATTTTCATACCCGTTATAGCAGGGACAGCCCCCACCTATACACATTAAATACCCATTTAGCATTGGCATGTCATTGGAGGTGTCATCCTGCCTCACGTAACAAGCTTATGTATAGTATACAAGACGCGATATACTTTCGAAGAGATTTGAGCCGAGCTTCTCTTCCAATTCGCTTCGTGCTCCTTTAAGTTTTTCCTTCAAATTATTTTCCGCCGACTCCGAATAGCATCTGCAAGGCAGATGAGTTTTCACTGAGAAGCTTTTCATGATAGAAATACGTTCGCAGTGCTTGCTTAAAAGACTGAAAATATTACACCCTTGTCCTTAAGCAGGGGCATCCTGACACATAGAGCAGACTTTACGGTACTCTTTTTCTCAACATGCCACACTTTTAAGACTTTGGGGTATACTTTTCCTCAACATTCCCCACATTGTAAACTAAATGTCTTGAGATATATCCGCTGAAGGAGCTTGATAATGGGTTTGGTATTAGGTCTATGAGAAAGTGCTTGTCGATTTGGGTATCTCGCCTATCTGCTAGAACAATATGGTATTTACTTAAAGAGAAATATTTACGAAGTCTATACTCGTATATATATGCATTTGATTCACATATATACATACATACATTGTATTTTTGCAAAGATACAAGCTCATGCTTATGTATGTATATAAACTGCTTAAATTCAGTTATGTTATGCATTCACTACTGCATTTAGCTTTGCTGAAATATGTCAAGTGCATGCATACAAATTTACATGCATTCCTCTACTTGCATACATAGCCATTCTATATATAAAATGCATAGGTACTACATACATATGCCGCTTAAGCTTCCTCCAGATTCACTCACAACTACATACATAAATGTATGAACACGTGTAACTTCAAATATGAATTTGACAAAACTTTCCATCAAACGAGGCATAATTAGGAATTCAAGCAGATTGGCACAAATTTAGAATTACATATTATGCGTCTGTGCAATTCGATTTTGAAGAAAGGAATTTAAAAATACACTTTTTTCTTGCTTCAACTTGTGCGTTGATGACTTGTTTAGAGTATCCATTTTTGTTATGCAAAATCTTAAAAAACGGCGAATTGAAAGGAAAATTATTTATTTAGAAAGCCATAATAGCGCTGTTTGAGGCAGAGTTTTGTAATATATTTATGAAAAATTTGATTAAATTTGACAAAATATATTAACTTTGTGCATATTGCTAAGGGTAAACAGAAATACTTATTGTTATGTATTTAATAATAGCAGATTTCAAAATTATTTCCTCATAACTGCGTTAATTTTATAGGCGCTAAAGAAAGGTGATTGAGATTTTGCTTTGCTGCGACAACATTTTGTACAGATGAGTGTGAAAAAGACGTGCGTACCTTGTGCTCGTTAAGCGCCAAATACACGACATGAATATTTCCGCGAACATTCCCGTTATGTCATGTTTCTGCGACCTTTTCTGTCGTGTATGGTGTTGTTTGCCAGTTCGCGCAAATGTTCGCTAAAAATCAAAATATTTTAATTTTTGGCGAACATTTGCGCGAACTGTTCGTGCGTATATGGCGAAATAGCTCATAATCGTAGTAATTTCTGAACGGAACAGACGTGCGCGGAAAAGTAAAATGGACAATAAAAAATTTCTGAGTGAATTTATTGAAATGTATAAATTTTTTTTACGCTTAATTGCCAAAGCGAGCAATATTGATGCAGCACAATTGTTGTCCGCATTCATCGCTGTCTGAAAGAGAACTAATGTTCGGCCAAAAGTTCGTATGGTGTATGGCCAAAGCTGCGAACAAGATTGCGGAATGTTAGCGGAAATGTTCGTGTCGTGTATTTGGCGCTTTATGTACGATTGGTAAACATACATCTGTACGTCTAGAAAACTAGTGTATGTATTTAAGTTTACTAGAGCTCGCCGATAACAAATTGGTAACGCTTCGATAAAAAACCATAACTTCTCGAAAAGAATTCGGAATTCTTTCAACAACAAAATCAATAACACGCTGATAACACTACTCAACAAATTCTGATCAACTTTAGTCTGCAAGAATAAAATAGGCCTTTCCTAAAGTGAAATTTTCTCCTGATTCCGAATATGACTTCCATTTACCAAAATGAAAATTCCCATTTTTGCAGAATACTACTTCGTATAGGTAGGGCAAAAATTTGTAGTTTTCAATTTTTCGTTTTAAATTGTTGAGTTATACATTATACTAATTCCCATACACATTTCTTGCCTTCACCTCCTTTCAGTATCTTCAGTAGTTTGGCCACTATGCCAAAAAACGTTCAAAAAATGTTGAAAAAAAGAACGAAATTTTTTACAAAATTTCAGATTTAACCACTTTAAAATCGGAAAAATTCTATTGACGAAAAAAAGCTAGCGCTCCTATGTTGTAGGTAATTTAATAACGAAAATTTTAAGCATACCAGTACAATAATCAGACGTGCCGTTGAGACCATAGCCCCGTTAACTTGAAAGCGTCTATCCTACAATTTTTTATAGAGAAAATTTTTATTCAAACTACGTTTTTATTTTTTTATAACGTTTTATTATAGACAAATGTTTGCACGTTAAACTGTATTCAATTGAGTAATATTAGTATAAATCAGCAATTCAGTAAAACACAACAACGACGACAACATTAAATACATCTAAAAAAAGTCAAATTGAGCGATTTTACCGTGGTGGTCAATAGTGAGGCACGTGGGTACTTTTAACTACCCGTTTATAATTTTCTGGGTTTGTCTCCCGTATTATTGTCCCGCAATAATCTCCCATCATTTCTTCATTCCAAAAACCTTGGTAACGGTTTTCAAAAATCATGAGGTATTGGTGAAACTTTTCACCCCTTTCATCACTTTCAGCACATAGGTTTGCGGGAAAAGTATCCAAATGTGAATGCAAAAAATGCATTTTGAGGGACGTGTCGCATTTCACAGCACTGTGGTTTTTCAACAAGGCTTTGATCATCTCTCTATAGTTGGGATCTTTGTTGTTGCCAAGAAATCCACTAACGACTTGCTTAAAGCTGTTACAAGCCGCTGCTTCTACTGATGATAAATGTTTCGCAAAATTTTCGTCTTTCAGCGACTTTATAATTTGCAGACCAACAAATATACCTTCTTTTAATTTGGCTTGAGTTATTTTTGGAAAAAATTTCGTTAGGTTCTGGAAGGATGGCGCGTCCTTATTTAAACCCTTTGCAAAATTTTTCATTAATTCTAATTTGATGTGAGTAATTTGAAGTAAGTAAGTAAGTAAGTAAGTAAGGGTTTGCGATATTGAAGGCACCTGGTTCGTACTCAGCTCTTGGTGGCCAGTTGTCCTGAATATAATGTGTTTCTCTAGCACGGCTTTCCCAAAGACAGAGAAAACAGCAATATTTAGTGAAACCTCCTTGAAGTCCGAAAATTATAGCTACAACCTGGGATGTATTTCATATACTATTTATTTTAAATTGTACCACCGAAACTGCTTACCTTTAAGTTCGCACAAATTTTCCAATTAAATTGTTTATATTGAATGAGCTCTAGTAAATTGGATATGCTTAAATAAGTTTCTTTAGTATTCTCAGAATGTGCCACTGGTATTGACGGTAACGAATTTCCTTTATGGAGTAATGCTGCTTTTGCACTATGCTTTGAATTGTCTATGAACAAGCGCCAACAATCCATTTTATTTTCTAATTTTAGTGCTTCAAATAAACCTTTAACATCATTGCAGTAGCAAATATTTTCACTTTTAGTAAAAAAAGAAGAGAAAGTCTTGTGTCTATTTCGAAATTTGGAAGTACTTGTCGAAGGGCCCAGGCTACCCCATTGCTTCAAACGAGATCCTAGAACTTCGCTGTCAAATTTCGATAATTTCAAATCTCTGGCCAAGTCATTAAGTTCGACTTGTGAGACTCGATGTGGGACCTCTCCTTCTTGTTCACTGTCTGAATTATCTGCTTCGAAGTCACTTACGCTTGAGGCTTCAAAACTTATAGGAGTATGTAGTTTTGGTTTTTTAGCTGATGCCACATTTGGATAACTTAGTAATTTCCTCTTTTTTCTCGTTTTATCTTTAAGGTCTATCATGCAAAAATAGCACTGGTCGTGGTTAAAGGGTTCAGTCCACATCATTGGGAACACCAAACTTCATGTTACGACCTTTACCCGATACCCATCTCATTAAAGTTAATCTAGAGGAGGCGCAAATAAAATGAGGTGTCCAAAATTTATCGAGATTTTTTACACGGAAACCGAAATAAAGCAAAAATCATCCGGATTATTTTTACATTTAAAATCTCTTTTGCAACAAGCCATTTCGTAAACACATCTACCGATATAGTATGTATAAATTCGCACTACAATTTGCAAAATAAAATTTACAATAAACAGTAGTGACAATTAATTACTTGATGTCTCTTTAAATTTATTAGACCCTAAGGTAGAGTGACCAAATGAAATGTCTCGCCAATTTTGTCAAAGTAATACTAAAATTTTAGGATAGACGCTTGCAAGTTAACGGGGCTATAGTCTCAACGGCACGTCTGATTGTTGCACTGGTATGCTTAAAATTTTCGTAATTAAATTACCTACAACATAGGGGGGTTAGCTTTTTTTCGTCCATAGAATTTTTCCGATTTTAAAGTGGTCAAATCTGAAATTTTGTAAAAAATTTCTTTTTTTTCTCAAAATGTTTTCAACATTTTTTGGCATAGTGGCCAAACTACTGAAGGTACTGAAAGGAGGTGAAGGCAAGAAATGTTTACGGGAGTTAGTATAATCTATAATTCAACAGTTTAAAACGAAAAAATGAAAACTACAAATTTTTGCCCTACCTATATGAAGTAGTGTTCTGCAAAAATGGGAATTTTCATATTTTCGCCGATATCTCGGAAACTAAATCTGCCACAGGAAAATGGAAGTCATATTCGGAATGAGGAGAAAATTTTACTTTAGGAAAGGTCTATTTTATTTTTGGAGATTTTTTTTGTCGAGTAGTGTAACCCATCCATAAATTTTTATAACATATCGATAACACGCTAATACACAAATCGATACATTTTTGATAACAGCGATACATTTTTGAAAAATAATCTATAATTGTCGATAATAAATCGATACATTTTCGACATATTCGATAAATTTTTGATTACCCATTAATGACTAATCGAGAACTTTGAGATAACATGTAAATAACTTTTGATAATTTATCGATAACATTTTGATATATAATCGATAGCTTCGATTCGTTACCGAAACTCGTAGATAAACAATTTATAGCTCATCGAGAACCCTTCTTGTCGATAGCAAAGTCCACCATTTTGAACTTCCCCTACAAATTGGCGCACTTTGCACATGTGAGAAAACGAGCCTTCTTTCCTGATTCCCACGTTCCAAGAATGCCACAGGTGATCAGGAGTATATAACAAAATTCTGAGATATCCCCTCAAAGGAGCCCAATTGCTACAACATAAATTTATCGTGTCGGCCAGACCCAAATACATCAGGTGCGTTTGTAGTTTTAAGAAATCAAGAAGAGTGTTATTGGTGCAAAGCTACCGTCTGTTCACTCGGCTTAGATGAAAAGCAATTAAAGAGAGCTAGATGAACAGGCTAGATGACCACATTAGGTTTAACATAGCATAACCTCCAAAGTGGATTTTCATTCAGTTTATCAATGCTGGCTTGCCTCAGATTCGAGCTAATGCATTCTTAAGCGTGTAAGTAAATATAATATACGTATTCAAAAGGAGTACAAGTTTTGATAGCGGCTGGGAAGAAAAATCTGTTAGTATTCTTTAGCGGCCTTGAATGCAAGGAGAGACTTTAAACTCAAGGAGTGCGTAAGGCATATTTGAGTTTTGAGAGGCACGCTGCCTTGCTGCCAGTAAATAGCGAACATAAAATACCCATAGCGTTTCAAATTTAAGAATATGCAGCAATGATATAACTTCAAAAGAAAGTTCCTTCTAAACAGGTATTTTGCTCTACGTATGTACATAAGCTCCTTGTCCCTTGCTTGTTTTCAAAGTGATACGTTCCTTCCCGATTTCTTATTGCTTAGAATTTTGCTCTTCAACTGCGACGGAATTGTCTCTCAGCCACTCACTGCCTTACTGCTTTTGCTTACGTCACAGATAGGCGTAGGCGTCATACTAGTGGCGCACCCGCTGCAATAAGCGAAAAATTATATACTAGGCATGTGTGTTTACTCGTAAGAGTATCTATCTACCAAAAGTACGATTGAGACAACGAAAGTAGAGTTGAGCAAGCCCTAGTCAGCCGCCAGCCGAAAGCCGGATAAGCTTGTTTATGTACATATATAGCTCGGGGAAATGAAAAGTCATAGGCAACCGTGATAGCAACAAAAATAGGAAAAGCTAACACATGACATATACTCAACGACAGACAACCAACTCTCAATGAATAAATAACAGCAGCAGCACCGTAAGTCAGTTGGCGCCGTATAAAGTCTCCACACTTGGAGACAGTAGTATATGAGTTTGTGGGTTCTGAAAATTGCGCATGCGCTTTTGGTACTTGAAGTGTTTGATTGACTCGATTTGTTGTTGCAGCTGCTGTTTATATTGCGGCTGCAAATACAAAATGATAACTTTCGTGTTTGCTATCCATCCTTCATCCGAGACATGTGAAAACTGTTCTCTCTCTCTTTCTATCTTTCTCTTCTCTTTTATAGGTATATCTCGGAATTATGGCTTGTTATTGTCGCTTGAAGCGTCTATGCTTGTTGTGCTTCGAGCACCTGAAAAAGGCGAGTGAATGAAGGCTAATACGTACAAAGTTTAGTATGCGGTCTTTGTTTACTAAACTTGCCAGCTTTGACACTTTCATATCTCCCAGCCATTTAGTTAGATTGCACGACATTCGGCCATTCATGCGCCGTCGCATCCTGGGCAAATATGTACGTCTATAATGGCTTGATATGCTGGTTTTGCTTTTATTTTTCAACAATTTCTGTATTTGTTTATTTTCATTGTTTTACTTTTGTTACCATTTCTGTCCTTTCCGCATCAGCTGTTGCCTTTTACCCTTGCAGATTATCGGAAGGTAAAGCAACAACTTCCAATGTAAATATGTTAGCCGGCAATTAATGGAGAAAGGGTTGCATTTGTATTTTTTGTATGTAAATAGCTTGTTTTTAAGTAAAGTTGGATTAACTATGCGTAGTCACTGAAGGTTGCCTCTTCGTCTTTTTTATAATTACACTTCGTGTTTTCAACTAAAATCTCGAAATTACATCTGACCAAAAGGATCTAAGTATCTGACAAGAAGTACTGCTAGATCAGCGCTCCCTCAGCTGGGTCAAGTACTTTCTATCCAAGAGCAGGTTACATTTGGCCATTGTAATTTAATAGCCCCTATAAAAAAAATGGCACACATTCCCTGCTCGGGCAGCCAGTTAATTAGAATTCCAAAATAGTTTATTTTTATGGAGAGTGAGGTAGGCACCACCGTGACATGTTGCGAATATGATATCAATTTACTTAAGAAAAAGCTATCGAAGAGAGAGTTGCAAATAGCCATTAGCATTACGAAGCCACTACTCACAGTACAGATTGTTCACGCGTATCTCCCCGCGCACCAAGATTACTTTCGATTCTAAAATAGCTTTGTTATTTTCGAGAGGGGAATAAATGGTATGAATAAGAACTCAGATGGCTCAATGCCACCTATCCAGAAGAGGACTGCAAGTGCCTATTGAATTTTCAAAGACAGGTTTTTCATACTTGCCTGCCTGGAAACTCACATAGTTCTGATCCTAAGTAGTTTATTTTCATCGAGCGTGAGCTGAGCTTCACCCTTACATGTCATAAAAAGGAGCTGAGCTGTTTTTCAGTTGCAGGTTTCAAGTATACATACATAAGAATTATGATGCCTTTACATACGGATGTTTCATGCGTTCCTGCTCGGTCACCTAGATACATTTTTGTCATAAAATAATTTGTTATTATCGTAAGCTAGGTAGGACCATCTATGCAGGAAATGACAGCAAGTGACCAGTGAGATTTGAAGGATCCTAGTGACATGTTCCTGCTCGGGCTTGCAATTTATTTTGTTCTCAAAATATTTTGATATTATCGAGAGCGAGATAGGCATCGCAATTTAACCCAAGATAGAGCGGCGCTCCTAAGCATATCGCTAAGGCACATTAAGACGCCGCTAGTGAATGCATATGTTTTTTTTTTCCTTTCTTAGAAGCATTTAAACAGGGCCTCCGGCAGTCTTCCAGGTGCTTACAGCCCTAAGTATCCACCCGGTAAATTTGCGCATTGTATACTTTGACCACATTAAACATACTTGGTAATTTTCAAACACATAAATTATTGGAGATAAGTGAATGATCAGATACACAGACCAATCACCGTGTTCTTAATTTTCACACATTCCGCATGTGCTCTTTCACAGCACTTCCTCTTATAAATTATTAAAAAGAAAGCCTATAGGGAGGTAGAAAGACAACATGTCCGTTGACCAATTACGATCTAAGCAGGTTAAGGGGCCTAGAAAGTCGCAATAGGGCATGCCTGTCCTAAATGACCACTTAAATCTACAGATCCCAAAAATAAAGGGCACAAAAAATCATTTTTAGAAGAAATTGTATGTCGGATTTATATCCGTCAAAGGACTGAATACATACGTAGAAATTTTAAATCTACATAGTGTGTTTTGTTGTTTCAAAAACAGCCAGCCATCTCAAGAAGGCTTATTTCAAAGCGATTGCTGCGAAAGCTTGAGAAGCTCTGCAGGGATGGGTAGGTTTTCCAGATATGGGCCACTTCTTCTTTACAGTAGAATGTAGGTTTAGTTTATTCAACATTTTCTCATTACTTTTTTGCAATAAGTTTCACATAATTTTGTTTTAAACTTCAGGCAGCACTAAGAACTTGGTGGCTTAAGTATCATTTCAGTATCAAAGTGATTATCTTTTTCTCACATTATCGATCATACATAGAATATAGTCATATTAAGAAAAAACAAGTAAGGAAGGTTAAGTTCGGGTGTAACCGAACATTATATACTCAGTTGAGAGCTATGGTGACAACATAAGGGAAAATAACCATGTAGGAAAATGAACCGAGGGAAACCCTGGAATGTGTTTGTATGACATTTGTATCAAATGAAAGGCATTAAAGAGTATTTTATGAGGGAGTTGGTTATAGTTCTATAGGTGGACGCCATTTAGGGATATAGCCATAAAGGTGGATCAGGGTTGACTCTAGAATGCGTTTGTACGATATGGGTATCAAATGAAAGGTGTTAATGAGTATTTTAAAAGGGAGTAATCCTTAGTTCCATAGGTGGACGCCGGTTCGAGATATCGCCATAAAGGTGGACCAGGGGTGACCCTAGAATATGTTTGTACAATATGGGCATCAAACGAAAGGTGTTAATGAGTATTTTAAAAGGGAGTCGGCCTTAGTTCTATAGGTGGACGCCGTTTCGAAATATCGCCACAAAGGTGGACCACGGGTGACTCTAGAATGTGTTTGTACGATATGGGTATCAAATTAAAGGTATTAATGAGGGTTTTAAAAGGGAGTGGTGGTTGTTGTATAGGTGGTCGCATTTTCGAGATATCGCCATAAAGGTGGACCAGGGGTGACCCTAGAATTTGTTTGTACAATATGGGTATCAAAAGAAAGGTGTTAATGAGTATTTTAAAAGGGAGTAATTCTTAGTTCCGTAGGTGGACGCCGTTTCGAGATATCGCCATAAAGGTGGGCCAGGGGTGACCCTAGAATTCGTTTGTGCAATATGGGTATCAAACGAAAGGAGTTAATGCGAGTTTTAAAAGGGAGTGGTGGTAGTTGTATATGTGAAGACGTTTTCCAGATATCGACCAAAATGTGGACCAGGGTGACCCAGAACATCATCTGTTGGATACCGCTAATTTATTTATATATGTAATACCTGCCAAGATTTTAAGGGTTTTTTATTTCGCCCTGCAGAACTTTTTCATTTTCTTCTACTTAATATGGTAGGTGTCACAACCATTTTATAAAGTTTTTTCTAAAGTTATATTTCGCGGCAATAAAAAAATCCAATTACCTTACCATGTTTCATCCCTTTTTTCGTATTTGGTATAGAATTATGGCATTTTTTAATTTTTCGTAATTTTCGATATCGAAAAAGTGGGCGTGGTCATAGTCGGATTTCGTTCATTTTTCATACCAAGATAAAGTGAGTTTAAGTAAGCACGTGAACTAAGTTCATTAAAGATATGCCGATTTTTGCTCAAGTTATCGTTTTAACGGCCATGCGGAAGGACAGACGGACGACTGTGTATAAAAACTGGGCGTGGCATCAACCGATTTCGCCCATTTTCACAGAAAACAGTTAACGTCATAAAATCTATGCCCCTACCAAATTTCAAAAGGATTGGTTAATTTTTGTTCGACTTATGGCGTTAAAAGTATCCTAGACAAATTAAATGAAAAAGGGCGGAGCCACGCCCATTTTGAAATTTTATTTTATTTTTGTATTTTGTTGCACCACGTCATTAGTGGAGTTGAATGTTGACATAATTTACTTATATACTGTAAAGATATTAAATTTTATGTTAAAATTTTACTTAAAAAAAATTTTGTTTTTAAAAGTGGGCGTGGTCTTTCTCCGATTTTGCTAATTTTTATTAGGTGTACATACAGTAATAGGAGTAACGTTCCTGCCAAATTTCATCATGATATCTTCAACGACTGCCAAATTACATCTTGCAAAAGTTTTAAATTACCTTCTTTTAAAAGTGGGCGGTGCCACGCCCATTGTCCAAAATTTTACTAATTTTCTATTCTGTGTCATAACTTCAACCCATCTGCCAAGTTTCATCGCTTTAACCGCCTTTGGCAATGAATTATCGCATTTTTTCGGTTTTTCGAAATTTTCGATATCGAAAAAGTGGGCGTGGTTATAGTCAGATATCGTTCATTTTAAATAGCGATCTGAGATGAGTGCTCAGGAACCTACATACCAAATTTCATCAAGATACCTCAAAATTTACTCAAGTTATCGTGTTAACGGGCGGACGGACGGACGGACGGACATGGCTCAATCAAATTTTTTTTCGATCCTGATTATTTTGATATATGGAAGTCTATATCTATCTCGATTCCTTTATATATGTACAACCAACCGTTATCCAATCAAACTTAATATACTCTGTGAGCTCTGCTCAACTGAGTATAAAAAGAGAGATACAAAAGAGAGAGTCAAAGGTAGAGAGATTATGGTTTTGTTGAGATAGAGCAGTGAATGAAGAGACAAACTGAGGGAAAGAGAGATGAGAATGCGATAAAATGGGCTCGTAAAACTATTATTTTCTTTAGTATTTATTTTTTTTATAGCGAATTCAAGCAATGGCAATAGCGCAAGAGATATTTGATCGTGCAACGCTATCGCATTCTCAATTAATTTTAAAGAGTAGGTACATATGCAATAGGTCATCAGTTCTGAAATGAACAGCGAAGTTAAGAAGCCCACTGCAGACAAAGAGGCGCTTTGCTACGATTTTGAGTTTAACGAAAACTCACAGAACGCTTGAATGAAGCCACACTAGAATGAGTGCAGACCGCGTGGCTGCAAAACTTCGAAGAATTGCTTATGCAAATAATCGAGCTTTCTTCTGGCCCCTTGATCCCTTTTATAGTGAGTTGCTTTTATGAGCTTACACTTTGCGTTTGATAATATTTTCAACCGGTATACTAAGCTACACTGAAATACAAACTTCAACAGCTTGTGACAGCTATCGCAAAGTTCTTTATGTAGAGAATTCGAGTTAAGCGCTTCAAGCCGGAGTCATTGGTGCCGTATGTCGTATCGCTGTATCCGTATCCCTAACGTAATCAGCTGTTTATCGTTACGACGGTGAACCAAACCCCAATTGGTTGGCTACGATACGGTTACGACCTTAGCGGCACCAATAATCGATTGCATTGATTCTCATAAGTTTGGTCGAATCAGCTGTTATAAGGTTACCGATACGGTTACCGATAAAGCACCAATGTCTCCAGCTTCAGTGTCTCCAACGGCGACAGGTGGGCGGAAAACGACGCAGACCAATTCGGAGCATAAAAAACTCTACATATTAAGACTACAAAATACTGTTGTTATGATGAGCGATGCGCGAACAAGAAAAAGCCGGAAAACCGGGCTGGCGGACGCAACTGCTTGCAAAACAAGTGGTTGACGTAGGGTTTTGTGAGCAACCAGCGAGCAAACGTTAACGAAGCGAGTTCGAGTGTGGAACACGCGTGTTGTAGTGTACGGAAAAAACAATATTCAGTTAGCGAAAGTAAGCGGCGGCAACAGCCAACGCGAGAGAGAGACCTAACTTTACTCCCAATAACGCCGGAGCGAAGGCAAACAAACGGTAATCAAAGAATTGTTAGTGTGTGTGTGTGTGTGTGTACGTTAGTTGAAATGAGTAGCGAAGGTAAAGTGCAAAGTACGAGGTACCTTGTTGTTGAAAACTGTGAGAGAGAGAGACAAAGAGAGAACGTGAGCGCGAGCGCAAGTTGTGTGTAGAAACGCAATGAAAATGAAACATACGGTTTTGACAAAAAAATTATACTAGCAATAACAAAATAATGGTAGGATTGCCAAAACGCGGAGTAGGCGACATATACAGCAACAATAAAAGCTGCACAGCAATAACAATTGTTGTATAAAAAGAATAACTCAACACCGTTACGCCAAGCAGTATATTCGATAAAAACTAACGGTGTATATATTGTGCTGGCCACAACGCGCATAACACGAAGCACATACAGACACAGCAAACGCGAAGGCATTGCGGACACAAATAGCCAACAATAAACAGAGCTAAAGGCACACGAACAACAGTCAACAACAGGCCAACGAGCCAAACCTTAGTTTAGTCAAAGTTTCAGCGATGTGTTTCAGTAGACAAAGAGGCGATTCCTGCTAAGTACACACGGCGAGTCCTTGCTCGTCGCTGCTAAAGTTAAGAAGGACACAATTTCACTTGTGAAACAAGTTTTTTTTTTTGAAAAAAAATGTGCTAGCGAGGAAAGAATTTTGAAAAAATTTCTGAAAAGAAATACGAAAAAAGTAAGAAATATAAATTTAAAAAAAGTTTGAGCGTAAACGCTAAAAAAAAAATACACTAAAGGTTAGGTATGTATGGGTGCGAAATTTAAAAAAAAAAATTTTTTTTCTCAATGAATTTTGAAAATTTGGCTAACACATGCCAATCGCATACACGTACACACATACAAATGAAGTTAGCATGACTGTGACGAAAAGATGTGAAGCTACAAGCAATAATATGACAGTGCAGTTGTATGTGTAGAGCGTGGTGGACACACACAACGAAAAATTAAAATGTAAATCAATGAAATTATTTAAAATTATTTCAAAATGAGTATTAATTAAGTAAAAGTGAACGTTATATCAAATAATTTGAGCAAATTTTAAAAAAGTTTAAAATCAAAAACAAAAAAAAAAAAAAAGTAACAAATAGTCGTTAAGTCATAGCAAAGCATTTGGTATTGCCATAATATAAAAGTGTTTGTGCAGCAGCAAATCAAGTCAGTACGCGATTGAAAGTGCAAGCGCATAGATTAGGCAAATGATATATTAACATTTAGCAAATAAAAAAAAAAAAAAAAAAATTACAAAAATAATATTAAGCAAAAATGAAAGGCTTGACTTGGTAAAACTTAATAACAAATACGAATACATGCATTAAAATATTACGAAAAATTATAAATAATTTAAGTATATATTTAGTCAATATTGTGAGTAAATGTATTGAGTGCCACTGATTTTGTCAAATAAAATAAGCGAATGATTGGAAATATATTAATAAATATATTCAAAAAATTTAAATGAAGTTCAAAAAGCTTACAATATAGTGACTTAAAGTAAATTGAAAATTTTTTTTAAACAGTGCTTAATATAAAACAAAAATAAAAAAAATTAAAATACGTATTTGAAAAAAAAAAAAAAAAATTTTATTATGATAATAATAATATGCAATAAAAAAAATTATAATCATAGTAAACCAAAAAATAGTTTTTACAAAAATATGTGAATAAAATTTAAAAATTTACAGTTTTTAGCAAATGCTTTTAAGTTATCAAACTTGAAAATTTTTCAAAAGTAAATTAATAGTCCTTCCGCAATCCAACCAATAGCAGTTGTTGATTAATTTTATTTAAATTTTATATTTCCATTAGAATAATAGTGAAATAAAAAATTAGTTTTGAATTTTTTTTTTGTTATTGGTCGTTGTGGCAACGCAAGTGGTCAAATAAAGCTATTCCGTTCATATTTTTATACTCAACTGAGCAGAGCTCACAGAGTATATTAACTTTGTTCGCATAACGGTAATCCGTAACGGCATAAACTAATCGAGATAGATATAGACTTCTATATATCAAAATGATCTGGGTGGAAAAAGAAATTCATTTAGCCATGTCCGTCCGTCTGTAAACACGATAACTTGAGTAAATTTTGAGGTATCTTGACGAAATTTGATATGTAGGTTCCTTGGCGCTCATCTCAGATTGCTTTTTAAAATAAACGAAATCAGACTACAACCACGCCCACTTTTTCGATATCTAAAATTTCGAAAAACCGAAAAAGTGCGATAATTCATTACCAAAGACGGATAAAGCGATGAAACTTGGTAGGTGCGTTGACTTTATGACGCAAAATAGAAAATGAATAAAATTTTGGACAACGGGCGTGGCACCGCCCACTTTTAAAAGAAGGTAATTTAAAATTTAGCAAGCTGTAATTTGGCAGTAGTTGAAGATATCATGATGAAATTTGGTAGGCACGTTGCTCCTATTACAATATGTGTGCTAAATAAAAATTAGCGAAATCGGAAGACGAACACGCCCATTTTAAAACAATTATTTTTTTTAAAGTCAAATTTTAACAAAAAATTTAAAATCTTTACAGTATAAAATTAAATTATGTCAACATTCGATTCCAGTAATGATATGGTGCAACAAAATACAAAGATAAAAGAAAATTTCAAAATGGGCGCAACCCCGACCTTTTTCATTTAATTCGTCTAGAATACTTTTAATGCCATAAGTCGAACAAAAATTTACCGATCCTTGTGAAATTTGGTAGGGACATAGATTCTATGACGATAACTGTTTTCTGTGAAAATGGCCGAAATCGGTTGAAGCCACTCCCAGTTTTTATACACATTCGACCGTCTGTCCTCCCCATCGGCCGTTAACACGATAGCTCCGACTATGACCACGCCCACTTTTCGAATATCGACAATTACGAATAATGAAAAAAATGCCATAATTCTGTACCAAATATGAAAAAAGAGATGAAACATGGTAATTGGATTGGTTTATTGACGCAAAATATAACTTTAGAAAAAACTTTGTAAAATGGGTGTGACACTTACCATATTACGTAGAAGAAAATGAAAAAGTTCTGCAGGGCGAAATCAAAGGCCCTTGGAATCTTGGCAGGAATACTGTTCGTGGTATGACATATATAAATAAATTAGCGGTACCCGACAGAAGATGTTCTGGGTCACCCTGATCCACATTTTTGTCGATATCTCGAAAACGCCTTCACATATACAACTAAGGGCTACTCACGTTTAAAACCCTCATTAATACTTTTAATTTGATACCCATATCATACAAACACATTCTAGGGTCACCCTGGTCCACCCTTTTTGCGATATCACGAAAAGGCGTCCACCTATGGAACTAAGGCCCACTACGTTTTAAATAATCATTAACACCTTTCACTTGATACACATGTCATACAAACACATTCCAGGGTTACCCTACGTTCATTTTGCTAAATGGTGATTTTCTCTTATTTTGTCTCCAAAGCCTCCAGCTGAGTATGTAATATTCGGTTACACCCGAACTTAGCCTTCCTTACTTGTTTTTTTTTTAATTATTATTGTTTTTTTTTTGCCTAGTGCTTGATCGGCTGCATTTTGTCAAGTGCAGAGATCTAAAACTGCTCAGATACCGCAGAAATTACTATCAGCTGAGTGTAAAACTAAATAAATAGAATAGAAGCATACATATACAGCATCAACTATTAAGAGAGTTCATGTTAGATTGAACTGGCCGATCAATAAAGACTTCACATAGATTGATTAAGCCCGTAATGTTACCAGAATTTGTTTGGCATCCTAACGGAAGAACTTTAGAACAGGTGCCAGGACTTATGCTATAGAATAACTTCGCCGTCTTGGCAAAATACTACAAATTTTTTTAGAACCTAGCTTAATAACTAACTCCAGATCTGGCAACTCTGCCGCCCCAGTAGCTGAAGCATTGAGCGTAGTACACGAACACAGAACCTACTCACCGTTTTCTTCCTGCAGTTCGCACATCCTACGTCTGCTTTTAATGACGAGACCGAACTTGTAAACATGTGATGCCAGAAGGCAGCGTCCAGTTAGTGTGCCCATCGTGGGTCTTTAAGTTTTCTCCCTTCAGAGTTATGAGCACATTTTTGAGTCTAATATCGTAGGTTTTGCACATGATCTTAGAAATTTTGCAGCCCCGCGCTTCTGTCCACGACTTTCCTGCTTGATAGATCATATGCAACTCTTGTCTCCTTTTAATTTTTCGTCGATTCAGCGAGTGTTGCACCCTCCTTTGCCAAATCATCGTCTTTGTTGTTACCTTCTATTCCTTTATGATCGGGAACCGAGTATAGTAGATGGTCTCGCCGTAGTGAAGTGCCTCTAATGCTTTCGTAAGGAAACGGTCGCTAACTTCTTTTGCCCACCTTTTCATAAATGCTAAAACACCTTTAGCTTCATTGACAGTACCATTTATGTATATGAGAGTAGAAACCAAGTTTGCATTTCAATGTAACTCGCAAGTTGACAAAAAAAATTCAGGCTTTCAATGTTTTGGTTGTTGGTTTTGTAATTTCCTACGCAAAAAACACATTAATTTACAGTTGTGAAGATGTGGTTCTAATTGCACCAAGCAGTTAAACAATTTAGATATCTGAAGTAAAGAATGTTCTTCAATCGAAGCGTTAGTCTGAACAAGTTTTACATCATCAGCATACACCAGAATGGACATTAATTGTACTAGAAAACATGACGCCCAGCGGATTAGAGGGTTTACCGCGGCAGGTATGCCTGTGGTAAGAGGCGACTTAAATACCGAAATGATTCAATGGGATGTGTAGCGCAACACTTCCAAACGGGTTGCCAGCGCAATTTATAGCTTCTTTAATAGAATTGTCAACCTCACCTACACTTGAAGAATCCTTTTTCTTTAGCAGCCATGGCTCTGGCGATCCCAAGTTCCATAGAAGTAGTGGGTGCGGTGGGATAGCCTAAAGGTACAATATCGTTATTTTAACCATCAACATCGACAACACTCGCCAAAACCTTCGGGGAGAGTCTTTATCATTACAACAGCAACAGCAACTTGAAAACATATGTCTATAAATTATTCTTTGTGTTCTGCTATAGAGATAGGAGGAAATCCGACAAGTGAGACTAGCTTGAAAGCCAAGCATGTCGAGTTTATAGACAAAATTATATAAAAACTAGCAGACCAGACAGACGATGTTCTGCCCTAAATTTGGTCTACCTGCATACATCTTAATAAGCTCTTTCCGTCTAACTCTGCCTCCCCCTCTTATATTTTTCATAATCTTTTATTCACTCCTCCCTCTGTCTTTTTCGATTCATCTATCTCTATTTCGTCTCATTCTATCTCTTTCTCAGTCTCCTTCTCCTACCCTCTTTTCTCTTCTCTCAAGTTCTTCTCATTCTCCTTCATCTCTTATTGCCAGTCCCAGAGGGTGGTCCTAATCCCAGTCCCAGTTCGTCTCTGGTGTAGTTCCCGGAAAAAGGATCGTAAATACTAGTACAGGCAAATTAATACACCAAATTTCAGGCAAATCGAATAGGACGTACATAGGTACATATATAGGTATGTGGATATTATTAATTCATGTCTTTATTTCGGCTTCGCATGCTTATTTATCAGTTTTGCCAGGTTGATGCTACTAAATCGAATATTACAATGGAAATTACTTTAAAGCTCTCAGCAATAGCTTTCATTTGATATCCATAATACACACACATTGTACAGGTATCCGGGTCGACGTTTTGGCCTACATCTCAAGACCCTTGTCACTCAGCGATATAAAAATTGATCTGTACCAAAGCACACATCAACAGCTTTCATTTGCTATCCATATTACACACACCTTCTAGGGGTATCCGGGTCCACGTTTTGGCCTATATCTCGAGACCCTAGTCACACAGCGATATAAAAATTACTTTCCACTAAAGAACACATCAACAGCGGCAATTTGATACCCATAATGTAAAAGCACATCCTAGTATTACCCTAATCCACATTTTGGCCTTTATCTCGCGATCCTAGTCACCCAGTGATATTGATGAAATTACCCTGTACTAAAGCACTCATCAACAGCTTTCATTTGATATCCATTTTGTATAAACACATTTTAGGGGTGCCCGGGTCCACGTTTTGGCCTATATCTCGAGACCCTAGTCACCAATAGGTATGAAAATTACCCTGTACTAAAGCACTCATCAGCAGCTTTCATTTCATATCCATATTGTATAAACACATTCTAGGGGTGCCCGGGTCCACGTTTTGGCCTATATCTCGAGATCCGAGTCACCAAGGGGTACGAAAAATTCTCAGTATCAAAGTACTCATAAACAGATACCATTTGATACTCATGTTGTACAAACACATCACAGGATTACCCAGGTCCACGTTTTGATCTCAAGACCCTAGCCAGAATGGGATCAAAAGTATCGAATATCCATTCCCTGGTTATAAGCTACCTCTCCACCAATTTTCAGCCAAATTGGTTCATCCGTTCTTGAGTTATGTGTAGTGTAACTAACACGACTTTCTTTTATATAGTAGTAGTACTAGTAGTTCTAAAAAAAGATCATAACTCAAGAATGGCTAAACCGATTTGGGATTTCAAAATCAACTAACCATCATCTCTCCTTCCTGTATATTTCCTTAAAATTTCATGGCAATCTTTCTATTCGTTCTCGAGTTATGGAGTGACAATCAAAATGTACACTTCTTTTTATATATATAGATATGCAGAAAAATTAGATGGAATTTTATGAAATTCCTCAATAGTAAGATATCATGAACATCTCGAATTGCAGGTTTCAACGGGCTTCAAGCTGTTGCTGATTTATGGAGAACTTTTTTCTGGACTTTAGCAACTTCTGGATTTTTTCAATGTATTGAATGCACCGCTGCTTTTGTTTTATATGGAAAGAAGACAAAAACCCGTCGCAAAATCTGTTTTTAGGCTGCATAGTTAGAACAGATTATTTGAGGTTTATGCTGTATTTGAAAAAAGGTAAAATGGGCTAAGAAACGACTTACTAAGAAGGTTACTAAATTAATTCAAGTATCCCTGAGCAATGCGTGTAAGCATTAAAACGCATTTTTGTCGCATTTCCCTTCCATAGAGCTTAATCCAAGCGATGAAAGGAAAGCTGGAAACTGAATTTTTTATAAAAACAACATAAAATTGTTTGTGCGCGGTAGCTTTTTAAACATATGGGAATATATGGACATTATGAAGTAATGGACAAAGAGTGAAGTAGCTAAAAAGGGCGCATTTTTCGAAGCGTGCTCAATAAACGTCCCAATTGGATTGGGCGATATTAAGAGAAGCCACTTCGTACCCTGCGCTTGCCAGGCTAAGACTGCAGCTATTAGGGGTGATACAACTGTCAGATCTAGAAGCAGAAAATGGCGTTGTTTCTAAGGTCCTGATTTTTAGCGTTTTTCAGTTTGGTTATTAAACAAACTTCTGAAGTCCTCACGAACGGGGTATGTTTTCATGTTAATACTTGAGCAGATGGAAATTATGCTTCTTGTGTTAGTGGTGCATTCTCTGAATATTGTATATTTGGTCTAGAAAACGTGGAATATTTTCTACGTTTACTAAGTTGTCTAGACTGAGAGAATTGCCGTATTGAAATTTTTTTTAGAGCTTTTCTGAATATTCCAATTAATTTACATTTCGAATAAATAAATTAGAAATTATTACAAATAGTTCCATAAAACCATATTCAAAGAGCATTCGAAATAAAATCGTAATTTCAAACAATAGTTTCGGCACTAAGCGTTTTTGAAAAGATTTTGGCGTACATACCACTCAGTTTAATAAATGTTTGGCTACGAAAGCTTAACCTAAATAAAATTTTAATTGATTTTAGAAAAAAAAAAAATTTTTTTCGAAGGGTGTCCTAAACCTGCTTACAAACGAAGGGCGCATAGCTTAATTTCTTAAAAGAAAGAAAATCTGAAATATCCTTCGGTACAAAAATTGCCCTATCCAACTTGCATTTCAATTATGGTTTTGGTTGAGGTTGAGCTACAAAACTGCATATACAAAAATTTCGAATTTTTAAAATTTTCGAATTTTTTTAAGATTTTAACAAGTATTTTTATTGATTTGGCTATAAATCTACATTTCGGTTTTCTTTGAAGAAATTTTTAAGATCGTGCTACAAAGCATAGAAAACATAAAATCAGAAAATTCTAGATAAGAAGCTGAAAATTTTTGTAAAACTTTCTCAAATTTTCGAATTTTTTCGAAAAGCGGAAAACTTTCGTAAAACTTTCTCAAAATTTCGAGTTTTTTCGAAAACGTATATGAGGTTGGATTGCATAGCTTCTGTTACAAAATTCATAGCAGTTTTTTCGGATTATAAAAAAAAAATTCTGACGAAATCTTATTGAAAATGCCGCTGCTACAAATTTCTGTGTTTGCTGCGTTCAGATATATTCTTATAAGCATCCATTGGTCTAGAGCATAAGTCTACAAAAATTTAAATTTATTGCCTTTTACATACGCAATGAAAGCACAATTGTGCTATGAAATGCAGACTACTGGCGTAGAGGCTTAAAATTCGGCAGTGGAGCCAGAAGCCGGTTACAATGCAACCTAAAGGGGGAAAAATGCGACGGATTAGGTTAGGTTGAACTGGCCAGTCAATAAAGAACTCAACATAGACTGAAAATGTCCATAGTGTTACCAGAATCAATTTGATGACCTAACGGAAGAACCCCAATCAAGTATCAGAAGGTATATGAAAGAATACTCGGTCCTTTTAGCAAATACTAGAAGTTTTCTAGGACCTAGTTTAACTGGTGCTTCCAGATTGGGAAGCTCTGCCGCCTCAAACAGCTAGAGCCTTGACCTCGCAAGCGCATGGCATGGACACAAAATGTGCTCAACCGTTTTTTCCTGCAGCTCATTCTTCCAACATCTGCTAGTACTGACGAGGCCTAACATACAAGAATATGATGCCAGAAGGCAGTATACAGTTAATATGTCCATCACCAGCCTTATGTTTTCTCTCTTCAGAGATATGAGCCACTAATTTCCGATAAATTTGCAAAAACGACCCTTCAAGAAAATTTATAAAGCTAAAAATGTTCCAAAAAATTATCACACGCGAAATGTAACTATTTATATGAATCTTAGCTACACATTTGCAGCCATCCTTTAGAATATGGATTCGCCTTTGTCGGACTATTGCGCTCCAATTGTCTTTTTCGATATGAAGTACGAGGTTGTTATCCCGGACAGGGATTATTGGTTGAAGGAGCCGACGAATCTGAGCGACAGGCTGCAGATATATACTGACGGCTCCAAACTGGATAATAAGGTGTTTAGTGGTGTTTTTCCACCTCAACTAGGGTGAAATCTATCCTTTCGCCTACTCGATCATTTTAGCGTCTTTCGGGCGGAGATGGCTGCTACTAATGAGTCCGTTGATCAACTAAGAAATGCTGCTCACGGCTATAACTAAATTAGTATTTACTCTGACAGCCAGGCTGCACACACGTGAAGTGTCTTTGGAAGGGGGACATATATCTCTGGTGGTTGGACTTATAACCGGCCACATAGCAATCGGGAGGCATGCACAACGACTGGGTGTTCCCTATAATGACTACTGCATGAGGTGCAAAGGCGAAGAAGAGATAGAAACAGACAAGCATTTCCTGTGCGATTGTCCTGCGCTTTGGCGCAAGAGGAAGAAATTTCTGGGATCTGCCTTCTTTGCCGATCTTTGTGAGTTGGAAACTAAAAAAATACTCACGTTTCCTGTATCGACCTGTTGGTTTGAGTAGGAGAGAGATGCACATGGTATCACAATGGAACTTTTATGGGACCAAGTGCACTGACGGTCGAGCCGGTGGCCACTCTAACCTATCCTAACTTAACCTAGAAACGCATTTCACTCAGGAACGCATTTGGCCCATTTTTACACTTGTTAATCATCATCATCACATCATTACAAAGAAATTTGAACAAATAATATAGTCCAGGTTCGAGTTCTAACCAGAAGGGTTAGAGCTCTGACTTTATGTGGAAATTATTCCGCTTCCAGATAATTACCCTCAAATGGTTGCACCGAGTCACTAAGAGTATACTTGCAACTTTGAAATATTATTATTTTTGTGCATTCAATTTAAAAAA
The DNA here is from genome assembly GCF_040869045.1 of Eurosta solidaginis. Classification (NCBI taxonomy): domain Eukaryota; kingdom Metazoa; phylum Arthropoda; class Insecta; order Diptera; family Tephritidae; genus Eurosta; species Eurosta solidaginis. The sequence continues at coordinate 40,067,739 of NC_090321.1, read as the reverse complement.
ACAATTTATTGATGCTATTGCTGAAAACTGTTATTTTTACAAATAAACTAAAATAATAAATAAATAATGCAGAAAATTTGAATAAACGTGATAAGGTGTAGATAACTTGAAAAATAAAGAAAATTTAAAAGAAGCGTTATGTAAACTCCTTTATAAGCTGAAAATAGCCAAGGAGTAACAAGAATAATTCTTCAAAGTGAAACAAAAAAATTTAAGTAAAAAGTTCTTGAAAATTTGCGCTGTCATCACAAACAGGAAGCTCTAGAACAAAATTTTCAGCTGATAAGAGCGTAACAAAAACAAAAAGTTAAAAAAGAAAAGGAAAATAAATAAAGTGGATAAAAACGAAAAAAAAAATGTGTTAAAAAGAATGCTAAGCAAAAAGTGAGCGCGACACTTCACAATAACAGCTACTAACTCCACCAAGGACCATCAGTGTGTAGAACAAACGCAAGGCAGTCTTCGGCACTCATTGAGACTTAAGCATCACAAAAGCAATTTGGCAGACTGTAGAATATACGGAACGCTTGAGTGACACAGAGCCATAAACAAACATACTAAAGAATAGCAAAAATAAAGCAAGAAAAAAATAAAAATAAAAAACCAAGGTAAATTACGTTTACATGCTACAGTGTGAACGGCGACAACCGTCCAATGAGACGCCTAACAAGGCTAAGATAAACAACACAAAGTAAAGAAGCAGAAGAGTAGAGACAAAGTGAAAACGAAGTCCATAGAGTCCCTAGAGTAGTGGAAGAGCAGCAGAGCGTGCAGCAAATTGATTTGAGTCGTAGAAAAAATCGCAGGTGACTGGTGGGAGAAGGTCCTGACTACGCACGCACTCACATACACAAATTTGCAAACAAGCCAAACATCACCTTAATCCTCTGGGGCAGACACAACGAAACGCAAGCAAAATAGAATCAAAAGAAAATTGAAAAAAAAAAAATAAAGCTAAAAATAGCCTGCCAGTTAGGCAGCCTGTCAGTCGACCTAAAAGTAAAAACACTACGAGCCAACGAAACAAGGCAGCACACAGTGCAAGTTGGGTGGCGCGAGATTGTAAAGAGTGCAAGTGAGGTAGCAGCGCATAGTGGTGACTATATAGTTTTAGGGACAACAAAACAAAAGCAAAAACTAAATAATTTGGCGTAGAGCAAATACAAAGCCAAACAGAGACTGTATGCTGTTAGTTGTTGTATTTGGTTTGTTAGCTTAACAAAAAAACTTAAATAAGAATATTAAAGAACGATTAAAAAGACACGAAAATTTCCAAAGAAAAATTAAAAATAAATTTAAATAAGTGTTAGAGTGTACGTGCATGAGAATGTTGATATGATGTGTGGAAAGGTGAAAACGTGAAAAAACACAGCAAACATACAAACGTACAAGGAAGCGAATATTGGAGGTGCTATAAAGTACAGAAAATCTTCACGCTTTAAATATTCAGCAAAGAAGGCAAGCGTACATTTAGCGAAACAAATAACTTAACCCACACTAAAGAAATACCAGGCGTGCGCTACGAATTAGATTAATGCGACAGCTGCGAACCAATCAATGCTAAGAAGTTAAAAGCTGTCAATAAGCTGCTAAGCGGCGAGGGACCACACACCCAAAAGTTGAACCAAGAAAAGGAAAACAAAAGTTAAAATCTCTTTTATGCAAGATTGGGTATAACAAAGTATCTCTAGAGAGTGCAAACTGTCAGCTTAATCGGAAATTGCGTGAAATAATTGGATTTCAAACAGGAGATGTGCGTCAAAAGTAAATAGGTAAAATTAGGAACAGGAAATTCGGAGAAATTGATAAAAATTGCGTAGTAAAATCAAGGCTCAAGAACAATCTAAATTTGTGTGTTTTCGATAAAGCAAAAGCGCCAAATGCAGCCAAACGCGTTAAGGAATACTAAATAAATCGGAGTACTACTTGGACGAAAAGCTGAAGAAAACGCGTGCAAGATATACCTAGACTGGAGTTATAATATAAGCAAAAGTAATATTTCTATAGAATATTATTTTATATTCTATATTACTGTTGTTTGTAGAATACCAAAAGGATTGAAAACTTTGTTAGAATAAAGAGAAAATCGCAAGCGTTAATTTGTACTGTCAATTATTTCAGATATCATGCAATACTGCGCTTCTAAGGCTGAATAGTTCCTCAAAGATATAGACAAACACTAAGAGCGGTCACAAAACATAAAGTTCATATACCCAGCAACATAAACGTTATTAAAATGAAGAACAGCGAAATCAGACAACAACGTTACGAACAACAGGCGAAGCCGTGCTTTTAAAAGTATGCTACATACGAGTTCCTCAAAAGTTTAACAAAACAAGAGCAACAAAAAAAAAAAAATTGCAGCAAAATCAGCTAGAGTTACGCTGTAGAAAATTCTAAAGGTAAAAAGAAAATTGTTAAATAAGAAAACCAGTTTAAAATCAACGACAGCCTAGAAAATACAAATCGCTGCACTTGGTACACAGATACCACAGACTGAAAGTACAGCATTACAAACACGAAACGGCCGATACAAAATTGAATATCGATTTTGTGTTCACTGATATATAACAATATTGGCAAAAAACAGAAAAGGCGTAAAGAGCAAGAAATACAAAAAAGGAAGTAAATCATAAGAAAAAAGCGTCGACTGTCGTAAGCACAAGCAGACAACGCAGCAGACAAAGGGAAACCCAAAGTCTCGCGTGGTGTACTAGTGAGCCGGGCGCACTTAGTTTCGTTACGATAGCCGGTGTTGGTAATGAAAGCAACGACTAAATAAACGACGCACAAAAGAGCGAAGTAAATCAACCAAACAATAAGAAAAAATAAGCTAACAAAAGCAAACAAACAACTAAAATATTATTGTAATCGCTAGGATTACAGCAATACAACTACCATAGCGCTATGTGCTACGTCTTTGGAGTGCCAACAATTCAGAGCGAAACGAGCTCAACTAACAAGAAAATATAATTGAAGTTTTGTTCAAATTGCCATTTCAACGGCTTAGTTATCTTTGGCAGCCACGACGTTGACGACAAAAAAAAAAACAAAAAACAGCGCTGAAGAAACATAAAAAACAGCAAGCGCGCAACAAACGGAAACAGTTGAACATAAAACCCGCGAAAGGCCATTAAAAGCACAAAACGAGAAAAAAGTAAAGTCAACGGCCAACAAGAGACGTTAAACGAAGTACAAAGAAAAGACGAAAACAAAAAACCTCAGCGGAAACGTTATTTTGGTATTTTGGCAAATTATCAAAAATATCCCAACATAAAGCAAGGATAACTTCAAGGAACTTAAAAAGAGGCAGCGCACTAGCAAGCCAATAAAGCCTGCAGGCATAATCGTTAAACATAAGGTAGCTATCAACAATTTGATAGCAAAAGAAAAATTTCGAGAAAAAGCAATTTGAGTTGGTGATTATAGACGGCGTCGACAGCGTTGCCAAGAAAATTACGAGCACAGCGCAATTTAGCGTGTGCAGCGATTGGTGAGTTTAAATTGCATATAGCAGCAGTGCGCATACGAAGCATAAAAAGTTCCTTAAAGCATTACGCCGCCGATCGAGCAGAGCACGTATACAGCGAAATAACTGTACTGTATAAAATAAAATAAAAACTCATACAAAATTAACACAACGAGAGACTGTGAGAGAATGAAGACTTTTGTGCGTCAGGGTAACGCTGTTTAGGCTTAGACGTACTACCCAAAATCCTACCTGGTACCCAAATACCCAGTAGCAACCAAATACACGCAAGCCTCCCTAAGCACAACGATTTAGTTGCAAACAGCCAAATATCCAGGACCTTACCCATAAACAAGCAGAAAAACGAAAGTTGCCACGATAACCCCGAATATCCCAAGCTTTTGGAATAACGCGCGTTTTCTTGGCCTCTCACACACGCACTCACTACAAACTCAAATTCTTCTCCCGCAAAGTAGTAACAAAAAATTCCCAAAAATAGCGCGCATAATTGAACGCTTGCGTCGAATCAACAAAAAGAAAATGTTCTACTCGCTCGTGCAGACCATCGTTTGTGTGCTGCTCATACAGGGTGGCCTCTATGCATTGCATTTGAATGGTCCCAGCGGCACGAGTACGAATGTTGGTGGCAGTGTGAGCGGTGGCGGCGTAGGCACAAGCGCGAGCGCCTCTAGTGGCATGCAGCGCACAACAGCACCACTAAGCGATAGCGGCGTGTATCTTAAGAGCGCGTCAACAAATAACAACCAAATGCTCAACATACTTTCAGCTACGCAGCATGCGCAACATTTACACGCTGGCGGTAGTGGTAGCGGAAGCGGTGGTAGTAACGGAGGTGGCATTAGTGGCAGGGGTGGCGGTTTTACGCACACGCTCAGCAAATCAGCTGCTAGTCCTTTAGATAACGCCGGACGACTGTCACAAGAGCTGGCTGATATTGCGCAGCTGGAGCGAGAACGCTTAATGTTGCTTGGGTTAGCTAAGCAAACAGCGGCAGAAAACGTTGGTAAAGGTCATCATGGACGCCCCATCATTACCGGGCGCATACAAATGAGTCCCGCTGAAGAGGTTGATGGCAATTATGCGTCTCTATTGTTGCAACAGCCGCGTGGTCCGTTATATGGTAGCATTGTTAAAGAACCTGCACCTGTAGAGGAAGATGAGTATGCTGATGAGGAGGGCTTTGGTGACGCATATCAGCACGAACGTTTGCATGGTGGCGTGCGCAGACGTCCTGAAAAGTATGAATATGGACGTATAGTACAACCAGCGGATCGTGAAGAATATGAACAAGCGCAGCGCGTTGAAGAGTTAGATGAGCTTATAGAAGCTGAGCCCGAGATTGATGATATGCTTACAGATTTGGATAGCTATCAGTATTTGGATGAGCTCTTACCACCGGAACAACGCAATTTGTGGGGTGAAGACGCATTGGCTTATGCTGTTGTTGGCGGCAATACGCGCCCACATCACTTGAACGATGGTTTACCGCTACTATTGAATCCATATCGCACGCTTGAGGAATTTGAGGCAAATAAACCGCATACATTGCAGGAAATTTTTCAAAAAGGCACGAATAGCGGTGGCATTAAAGAGCATGAACGTGTGGGGCATAGTCAACAAAATGCGCGTGAACAGCAAGCGCGTGCAGAGTATCAAGTAGAAGCGCAGCGCCAGCAGCGCGAGCCACAACATCACCAGACGCAGCAAGAAACACAACAATCGCAACACATCTTCAAAGAAGCTGGCACTAAACAACGCAATAGTGGCTATGGCAACGCTGGCTATCCCTCGCATATGCAACTAAAGTGGCAACGCAAGCGTTCACAACAGCAACAACAGCAGCGCCAATTGCATCAATGGCAGCGCAATATATTTGCTCAACAGCAAAAGCAATTGCATCATTTTAATACGCAGCCACAACGTCACAGTAAATTGTCGCTGGCCAATTCAGAGGCCACCGCAACTAAACATATACAACCAAATAATAATAACAACAACAATAAAAATGTGGCAAGCGCATTTCACGCTATGACGCCACAGCAACAAAGTTCCTCCTCAAAGCTCACATCAAAAAATGATGCGGTCACAAAAAGCGAGCAGCAGCAAGACCAAATACAGCGAACGCAGCAACAGCCAACTGGCGAAGCAAATGCTGATAATAATGTCAGCTCAACATCGACTTTGACAAAAACTAGTGCAAAGCTAAAAACACTACAAGAACAGCAGCAACAACAACAACACACCAAACAACAACAGACGTCATCATTGAAGCAAGAATCATTCTTGCATCTAAATCATAAGCGTTCGGGTAGTATTGGTAGCAGCGCTGCTGGTAGTATGTCTACATCGGCTGCTGCGGCGTTGAATAATGGCTATTCATCGATGGCGAGTCAATTGATGCTGCGCACAGTGCGAGGGCAGCGGCAGTATGATGTGCCACAAATTGGTGAGTAAAATATATATACTTTTTCTTGATTACTGTGCCTAAAATTTAAAATTTCATAAAAGCTTTTATAAAAAGTAAGGACTTCTAGAAAAGGTGAGCCTAAAAGTAGGCTACGCTTAAGTAAACGCACGTTTTGTTGGATTTTTCGCGCTCAATCTCATTTTGTGGGCCGCAAAGGCTGATTTGGTTCACAGCTGAAAAGTTATTGGGTCACACAAAAAGATATGCCAACAATTTTTTGCCCATTTAATACAGCATACCTAAGCTTCAGCTCAAGACAATGACAATCAATGATAATAAGAGAAAAAAGCTGACGCTGAATTAGTTACTTTTCACAGAATGAAAAGCTCAGGCCCATACAGTATATGTACATGCAAAATTGTTCTAGAAAACTTTCATTATTACATATTTATTGTAAACAAAACTCAATGCGAAGACCATTAAAAAAACATGTTGCATATTTCAAGGCGCATGTTATTTCTACAAAGAGTACTCTAAGTGAAATTTTCCGGCGAACCATTTGGCAATCTACGAAACAGCATTTTACTTGTATGACTTGTCTAAATCTAGAAGAGTAAGAATTAATTTGCTCCCACTTATTTAAAAATCCTTAAATTGTTGCGTAATTAAAGAATTAATGATGGTTTTTAAAGAAGTAGATTTCAGACAAATTTAATTGTTTTAAGTGATTCTGAAAGTATTTTGGTGTATCGTGTGTAGTATAATATTTTTATGGCGTTTTCTTTTCTGAAGATAATGTCGCCCATTGAATTTTTCTCAGCTCTCCCGTGAGCTCATGTGTTCTATTCACAAAATAGTTTCCATCGAATAAGAAAAGGGGTCTCATTACCTACAAATAGAGCAATTTTGCATAGCGCTGGATAACCTAGCTCAGAAGTGAGGACTTAAGAGTGCAACATGAGGGTAACATTTTTCCTGAAAAGAAAACGCTAAAAGTGATAGATCTAATAGAAACCCATAACCTTATTCTTTAAAAACGAAAGATTAACTATAAACGCAATGCCCAAGATCATTTGGACAATAAATAGATGATTTACATGGCATAGTTTAAGGTGGACTGTAGGTATTTCAGGATTCCGCTGGGGTTCTGTGGTCTGCTCCTGCATAGATGAGCCTCGAGCCAGCTCAGCAAACGTTGGGCGGACACCACTTATTGCAGGGTAGCAAGTTCCGTCTGGCTGGAAGTGTTTGGTAGGAGGTCTGCGAAATGATCGGGTTCACTAAAGCCCATATCTCAATGATTATTGGGATTTTTACAGGACATTTTCCAATGGGAATCCATGCGCTACGTATCACCCCAACTTGATGCAGCTATTTGGAGGATGATGAGGTGGAATCATCGAGTATTTTTATACTTGGCTGTCCAGATTTTGCCAGAACAAAGTGAAAGTATTTCCAACTCGACTCACTTGCATCTTCGGAGGATTTATCCATGGTTGAGATCGAACTCATTCGCAGATATATCGTTGCTACGAAATGACTTTTTAAGAAGTTTATGCTTAAGTCACCGTTATTTTATGTGTTATCGCAACGTACCTTTATGTTGTTCAAGTGAGCTTCGCCTACCAGAGTAGCTACCATCTAACCTAAACTAAATTTTGCGTATTATTTAACAAAAAAATTGCTTCAAAAGACAACCGCTAATATTTGTGACTGCTCTACAATATATACATCTTTTTCTATTTACTAAATCAATTTCAACTTCATTATGTTCTATTGTCAAAATAGAATACGACATTTTCCGCTGATTGAAAAAAAAAAAAAAAATTGTGTATATTACTATGTCATCTTGACAAACAGCCACTGGTTGATTGTGAAAAGGGTGAGCTTTTTCCGCAAGAAAGAGTATTTCATTGATTTGCTTTTATTTTTCTGTTATGTATATGAGTTTACTTAGGGTTGATAGCAGTTATTTTTTTTTTAAGTTTTTTTATTCAATTTTAAATTTAGTCACATAAAAAGTCTAGTATTCGGATTTTTTTTTCGCTCAATAAACTTTCTTTGTGTATACAAACATTTTGCCCACTAATTTCTTGTTTAGTCAATTGCCACAACAAGGTTGGTTTCCGTTTGATTTCTAACCTTTTTAGTTTGGATTGATAGCGCTTGATACTCCACCAGAGTCATATGTGCTTACTGCACAGGAAATTACTGTCTGCTATATGTTTTTGTATATATCTTAATATATAAAAAACACGCGTCACAGTTTTGAGGCCAATGGACCCCTAAACTACTGAACCGATTTTGAATTTGTTTTGCACCCCGTGTGTAGTTTGATCTAACTTGAAATATAGGATAGGTTATATCTCAGTTTACAGTCCCAATATTATTTTATTGCAAATTTTTTTATTTGTTTATACGTAATAATAAAATGTTACGTATACGCTTATTTAACTTTACATACATATAATATATACATATATATATAGCACATCACCAGGGCTTGCGAGAGGGGGGCCCGTGATTTGAGGTACTAAGACATTTTTTTTTAATTCAGGAGAGTCTTTAGTTGTTCTATGGGCAATTTTTAAGCCGAATTTCAAAAGCAACGAATATCTGCATTTCGTTTTAATATTAAAGTGAAGTGTGAAAAATAAAAATCTATATATATTAAACTGACTCGGAGTGGGTCTGGGACTGGGACTGGAATAAAATGCATACCACTCTCTGGGATAGGCAATAAGGGATGCAGAAGAATGAGAAGGAATTGAGAGAAGAGAAAAGAGAGAAGGATAAGGAGACTGAGAAAGAGATAGAATAAAACGAAGATGGAGATAAATGAAGCGAAAAAGACGGAGGTGGGAGTGAATAAACGGATTAGGAAAAAGTGAAGAGGGGGGGAGGGCAGAGTCAGACGGAAAAAGCTTATTAAAATGTATGCAGATAGGCCAAATTTAGGGCAGGACAACGTCTGCCGGGTCTTCTAGTTTGAATATATAAAGGAAAAATATATAGAAAAAATACGTTGGTATGTATGCATGCACAGCAGCCAATATGAAAATAACAATTCTTTTTTTGTTTTTTTCAATAATTTTACAAAAAATCTTTATAAGTTTTAGAACTTAAACTATGTATCAAAAACGTTTCGAAAAAAAGCGAAAATTTGAGAAATTTTTATTTTGTGTTTTTAAAATTTTTTTGAGTATGCAGTTTTGTCTCTCAAAATTCGTATTGATATTTGAAATTTTTTCTCATAGGGGTGGTTTTTCCATAGTTGGCATTGTTTCATTTTTATATGGAAGAAAATCTAAAACACCCATACGGAAAAAATTTTCAAAATTGGGCTTCAACACTGCGCACTCAAAGACAGAGCCGTTCAACGCCTATACACCTATAGCACTTTTGTTTTTGTTTTGCCCTGAATCAAAAGCACAGATACAAACCAATACTACATATATAAAATCACTCCCGTATGTCCTCACATATAAATACAGTTAATATGGAAATTTTTGATTTTCATATGTTAGTGAAAAACAAAAGCACTTTCATGTGATTTACAGGAACTTCGGTATAAAAACAAATTTACACTAAAAAATCTGCTGGGGGAAGTGCACACAACTTCGATATTTGACGTGTGAGTGCGGACATCTACCGCTCACACGTTGTCGTCCCAGCTGGGGTTTTCTTTCATTCATTCGGGGCAAGTACTTCAGCCTTGACGACGACTAGATCACCTTCCCTAATGTTTATCTGCTGGGTTTTCCTTTTGCCTCGCTTATGGAGTTCTTTATTCAAATATATTATGGCACTGAAAAAATCATTAAGAAAATTAAAATAACTCAAGCCATTTAAGGGTATGACCTCGAATTTGAGATAAGAGTTGAAAACTTGCGTACGCCTTTATTTTTACATTACGTTAATGGTTTAAAAAGACATGATAAGTCGCATGTGGGCAAGGGAGAGATGTTCGAGACCCAGGGTCGCAAAATTTAGTACTTTGCAATTATCTCGCTTCCTTTGCTTGCTCGAGCTTCAGTCGCAGATCGAAGTTCGAAGTTGAACATCATGAAATTCTCCATAGGACCAGCCTAAAGCGCTTTTCGTGATCTCAACCATTTTCGAGTTAGGCTTCGAGCAGTTGATGAAACCTTGTATCGACCTAGATTAGATAATAACAAAATTAACTTCTTTATTTACTTACTTACTTAATTGGCACTTAACCGTCTAAACGGTTATGGCCGTCCAACAAGGCGTGCCAGTCGCTCCTTCGCTCCGCCAACCGGAGCCAATTGGTCACACCAAGGGAGTCTAAATCGTTTTCCACCTGGTACTTCCAACGGAGTGGGGGCCGCCCTCTAGCTGTGCTTCCATAGGCGCGTTCCGATAGAAACACTTTCTTGGCCGGAGCATCATCTTTCCTTCGCATAACATGACCTAGCCAGTGCAGCCGCTGTGTTTTAATTCGCTGGACTATGTGGCTGTCTGCGTAGAGCACGTACAGTTCATCATTAAATCTTCTTCGGCACTCGCCATCGCCAAAGCGTAGAGGTCCATAAATCTTTCGAAAGACTTTTCTCTCCAACACTCCCAAAGCCGCTTCATCTGCTGTTGTCATGGTCCATGCTTCTGCCCAATATAGCAGAACGGGTACGATAAGTGACTTGTAGAGTACGATTTTCGTTCGCGGTGAGAGGACTTTACTCTTCAATTGCCTACCTAGTCCAAAGTAGCATTTATTGGCAAGATTGATTCTTCGCTGGATTTCAGTGCTGATGCTGGTTCCCGAATAAACGAAGTCTTTTACTATTTCGAAAATATGGCTGCCAACAGTAGCGTGGTTGCCAAGACGCGTATGCGCTAACTCTTTGCTCGATGACAGCAGGTACTTCGTTTTGTCCTCATTCACCATCAAACCCATCTTTACCGCTTCTTTTTCCAGTTTGGAGTAAGCAGAACTAACAGCGCGGGTGTTTAAGCCGATGATATCAATGTCATCAGCCTGTGCCAGTAGTTGCACGCTTTTATAGAATATTGTTCCAGTGCGGTTAAGTTCTGCAGCTAGTATAATTTTCTCCACCATCAAATTAAAGAAATCGCATGATAGAGGGTCACCCTGTCTGAAACCTTGTCAAGTTACGAACGGCTCGGAGAGGTCCTTCCCCATTCTGACTGAGCTGATGGTGTTGCTCAACGTCATTTTGCACAGCTGTATAAGTTTTGCGGGGAAACCAAATTCAGACATAGCGGCATATAGGAAGCTCCTTTTCGTGCTGCCAAAGGCGGCTTTAAAATCGACGAAGAGGTGATGTTTGTCGATTCTATTTTCACGATTTTTTTCCAAGATTTGGCGCATTGTGAAAATCTGGCCGATGGTAGATTTACCAGATCTGAAGCCGCACTGATAAGGTCCAATCAGCCGGTTCACGGTGGGCTTCAATCTTTCGCACAATACACTTGAAAAGACCTTATATGCGACATTAAAAAGGCTGATTCCAAGATAGTTGGTGCATTTTGAAATATCCCCCTTCTTGTGGACTGGGCAAATAACACTTAGATTCCAATCGTCGGGCATGCACTCGTCCGCCCATATTTTGCGAAGAAGCTGCTGCATGCGCCTTACCAACTCCTCGCCGCCTTACTTGAATAGCTCCGCAGGCAATCCATCAGCGCCCAATCCATCAGCGCGGTGAATCGCTGCCTCTATTTAGAAGAACATATAAGTGTTCCCTCCATAATCTAAGCACTCTCTGGACATCAGTTACAAGGTCGCCGTTTTCGTTCCTACAGGAGTTTGCCCCGGTCTTAAAACCTTCCGTCTGTCGCCGTATTTTTTGGTAAAATTTTCGGGCGTTATTCCTGGTGGCTAGCAGCTCAAGCTCCTCGCACTCACGCCTTTCTGCTTCTGCTTTTTTCTTCCTGAAACGGCGTCCCTCTTCCCTTTTCAGATCACGATAGCATTCACGCACTTCTCTTGTTGCGCTCGCTTTTAACGGTGCCCTGTAGGCAGCGTCTTTTCTTTCGATTGCAACGCGGCATTCTTCATCGTACCAGTTGTTTTTTCGTGGCCGCCGGTAACCAATTTTTTCCTCGGCGCCAGTACGAAGTGCTTTGGAGATATGCTTCCACTGCTCCTGTATTCCTTCAGGATGAGTTGTCCTCTCAGAGAGCAGGTGTGAGAGTCGAGTTGCGAAATCATTGGCAGTCTGTTGTGACTGAAGCTTTTCGACGTCTAGCTTTCCTTGTGTTTTTTGCTCCCTGGTTTTAGCCGCGCTGAGGCGGGTGTGTATTTTGGCTGCAACGAGATAATGGTCCGAGCTGATGTTAGGTCCTCGGATCGTGCGCACATCTAAAACACTGGAGGCATGCCGTCCGTCTATCACAACGTGATCGATCTGATTGCGAGTATTTCGATCAGGAGACAGCCATGTAGTTTGATGTATCTTTTTATGCATGAACCTCGTGCTGGATATGACCATGTTTCCAGCACCGGCAAAGTCAGTCAGCCTCAGTCCGTTAGGAGAAGTTTCATTGTGTAGGCTGAACTTTCCGACTGTAGAGCCAAAAACACCTACTTTGCCCACCCTGGCGTTAAAGTCGGCAAGCACGACTTTTATATCATGACGGGTGCAGTGCTCGTATGTGCGTTCTAATTGTTCATAAAAAGTGTCTTTCACCTCATCGTCTTTCTACTCTGTCGGCGAATGGGCGAAGATGAACGATATATTAAAAATTTTTGCTTTTATTCGGATAGCGGCGAGACAGGCATGAACGCCAGAATCTGACGTCGAAACTGCGATTATTTGTATGGCCACACAATTTTTGATCTTATTTCTTCTTTGCTTCGTCCAACGCATTTCTTGGATGGCGGCGATTTCAGTCGGGCATCTGCACCAATCCCATTCAGGGAGCCGACGTTCCAGGTGCATGCCCTCAATTCATTGTCCTTCAAACGTTTTTCATGGTCGTCATCAATAGAGAGTGTAGTTATAAGAAGCTTGTTGGTACATTTCATTGGAGTATGGTTTTACGTGGCGGGTCTCAAACCCAGCGCACAAGCCGCTCAGCGAGCCGCTTGCTCCAAGACAGACGCCCGCTTTCAGCCGCACCTAGTGGTGAACAGACGCTGCCGGTGGGAGATCCCCCCGCTAGCCTTTAAACCGATTATGTCAGAGTGGCTTTGCCAGGTTGTCGCTTTCTCACAATATCTCCGTTTAGCGGCTACCCAGAGGATACTTGGCCGCAAGCGACCGGCAGTAGTGAGCTGCACGAACATCATGCAAAAGAATCGCTCTGGCCCTTCCCAGGTGAATGGCGGTTAGAAGCTTTCCCCACTTTCGTGGACTTCTACACACGGCTCCACCCTCCAATTTCTAATTTTAACTTCTTTAAAATTTGTTTTTGGACTAACATTTTGGTTTTCTGCTCAAAACCTTTGAGAGGCTGATAGATGTGTACATAAAGTCTAACGTGGATGAAAAGCTGTTCTCCACAACACAGCATGCGTACACCAAAGGCAAATCGGTAGACACCGCATTGCATAGAGTGGTAATAATCATAGAGAAATCCCTGGAATATAAGGAGTATGCTCTAGGAGTCTTCTTGGACATTGCCGGGACTTTTAATAATGTTACAAAATGGGCGATTATGGATGGTCTTAATTACATTAAAGTACATCCTGCCTTAATCAGATGGATCGGCTGCATGTTAAATTGCAGAAAGATTACATCACCATGGGGATTGTACGAGGCCACGAAATCAGTGGACAGGGCCACGCCGCAGGGAGGGGTGCTATCACCTCTGCTGTGGACGCTGGTCATTAACCAACTGCTCAGGCAATTCAATGAGGGACCCGTAAAACTTACGGCTTACGCAGATGACGTTGCAATTGTCATAAGTGGAAAGTGCCTTCCAACGATTAGTTCTTTGATGGATCGGGCGCTTCGGGATATTCATACATGGGCATCTAATGTCGAGCTGAAAGTCAATGCGGAGAAGACGGATATGGTCTTCTTTACAAAAAGGTACAAGGTCCCAAATTGGACCAGGCCTAAGTTAGGAGGGGTGACCTTACAGGAGAAACCTTGCACAAAATATCTAGGAATCATCCTAGACAGTAAGCTGTCATGGAAGCTCGACGTGGAGGAGAGGGTCAAGAAGGCCTCAACGGCACTCTATGCATGTAAAAGAATGCTGGGGTGTACGTGGGGCCTATCGCCCTCTCTTTCTCATTGGGTTTTTACAGCGATTGTAAGCCCTATTCTATACTATGGAGTTCTTGTTTGGTGGAAAGCCATACAAAAAACAACATAACTCAAAAAATTAGAGGGGGTATGCAGACTATCGATGATTAGCATTACGGGAGCCCTGAAAACAACCCCGACAGCTGCACTGTATGCCATTCTGACCATTCCACCTGTAGACCTGGTAGCAAAGAACAAAGCATTAACGACCGCAACCAGGCTCGGTGCTTCGGGGCAGCTTGAGCGCCGACCATATGGCCATAGTAGTATAGTGTCATCAATCACAAGACGAACAGACTACCTGAGTCCCTATCTGCGCTTCGAGGGAGATCTTAAGGCCACAATAGAGGTGGACGGTTGGCGCAAGGGTGCGCAAATGGCGGACGAGGCGATACATGTGTACACCGATGGTTCCAAAGTCGTGGAAGGAATAGGGTATGCGGTATACTGCGCTGATCCGGAAATAAGCAGATCCTAGAGGCTGCCGGATTACTGTAGCATTTTTCAAGCGGAAATATTAGCCGCTACCAAAGCAGTAGAAACCCTGGAAGAGAATAGCTTAAGCTGCAACCGTGTTAACTTTTATATTGACAGTCAAGCAGCAATTAAGGCAATAATATCGCATAGCACAGCATCTAAATGCGTGTTAGAGTGTAAGCAGACTCTGGAGAGAATCAAGACAGGGAGAAGCATACATCTATATTGAGTCCCAGGGCATATGGGAATAGATGGGAATGAAAAAGCGGACGAACTAGCTAAAAAGGGCGCATCCCTTGAAGCTTGCTCTGTAAATGTCCCAATTATATTGTGCGAGATTAAGCGAATGCGAGAGGTGCACATGATCGACCAAGCGGGAAAGGCGTGGGTTCAAGCGAGGGGCTGTAAAGTTTCGAAGATTATGTGTAGGTCTTACAACCTTAGACTAACACAGTTGCTTCTATCATTAAAAAGATAGGACTGTAGATTCATGATGGGTATTCTGACTAGACACTGGTTTCCGGCGTCACATGCCTTTAAATTAGGCTTGGTCAGTGATAGCAGATGTGGGAAGTGCGGGTTGGAGGAGGAAACGATCGACCAGGTTCTGTGCTCGTGCACTGCACTTGCCAGGCTAAGACTCCAGCTATTAGGAGTGATACAGCTGTCAGATCTAGAAGCAGCAAGTGGCTTAAGCCCTAGGAAGCTTCTAGTGTTTTCCAAGAGGACGGAGTTATTTGATAACATAGGTCCTGGTTTTTGATAGGGTTTTTCAGTTTGGTCGTTAAAACAAACTTCTGGTAACACTACGGACCCAATCAGTCTATGTGAGGTCCTCATGAACCGGCCAATTCAACCTAACCTAACATTTTGGTCGCTAGCAACATCGATTCAAAATTTAAAGAAAAGGGCGTGGCTTCGCCTCTTTTACTTTCAGTTTTTTACTACAATTTCGAAGCTGTAAAAAAATAAAATAAATGTAAGGCGCGATAACCTCCGAAGAGATCTAAGGCCGAGCTTCTATTCCAATTTGCGTCGTGCTCCTCTTGATTTTCCCTACAAATTGGCCGGACGGGATCTATATGTTTTATGCCGACTCCGAAGGGCATCTGCAAGGCAGACGAGTTTTCACTGGGAACTTTTCATGGCAGAAATACACTTGGAGCGCTTGCCAAACACTGCCGAGGGGCGACCCCGCTTAGAAAAATTTTCTTCTAATTGAAAATCTTATTTCTAAAATTTTGATGTTGCTTTGCCCGGGGTGTGAACCCAGGGCATACGGTGCGGTAGGCCGAGCACGCTACAATCACACCACGGTGGCCGCAGCTGTAACTTCAGTAATAATTCAGGTATAGTGAAAAAAAAAAAAATAATTGGTGGAGAGATCCGAATTCCTTTTTTCGAGTTTTCGAAATTTTTCAAATTTGGCTTTGAATTTGTTTTGCATGGTCTCAGAAACAAAATTCATAGAAATATTTTCTAAAATTATCGAAAATAAAATTGTAATTTATAGAAATTGCACTGATATTTTCCTATTCGCTGCGGTACATTGGCACTCCGTTAGCTTAAACCAATTCTAAAGCTTTTGTACCACAACCATGACGTATGACAAAAAAAAAAAAAAAAAAAAAAAAATAAAAAAAAAAAAAAAACAATACGAACATGTGGACATCCTTCGGAAAAGCATATTTGCAAGTATTAATCCATACATGTGCGTGTATGCGCATACTCATACGTGGTAAGTCCTTGTCCATTGCTATATTTGTGTCAATGTAAGTTTATGCTAGACTAATAGCTCACATTCATGTTTACACCCCGAATCAATTTAATTAAATTGCTGGAAAATATTGATTTGTATGTCAATTCGTGCAAGGGTTTACATATGATTGAGTGTTTGCATATGTGTGTGTGTGTGTGTGTGTGTGTGTTTGAGTTGTGAAAGGATATCAAAACTTCGTGCATGTCCTCATTTTAGCTGATATTATTAACTGCACGCATATATTAGATTTCATATATGAAGTTTTGTATTAAATTGAGTTATGGTATTATATTCAGCGTACATTGACTTGTTGCTCAAAGTTTATAATAGTCAATTTATTATTTGTTTTTTGCTACTAACTTTTGTAGCTATAACATGACACATATATGTTTTTGTTATGTATATTTTCCAGCCAATTTATTTTTCTGTCATTGTTGGTCTTTTTTCTGCATACTCGTTTGTGAGGTTTGACACTTTTTATCAGAGTTTCATTAAGTAAGTGGATTGGGCTGGAGTGCTCATGCTTTAATATTATTGGATACTGAATACTTCAGATTGAAGTTTAGGCATTCAGTTTATGTGAGATCTCAATCCCTATTGTCTTGTCAATTCAACCAGACAAAATAATTACACAATGCCTTTGCAAAGGTCTTAGATTCTCCGATTCTGAGTATGAAATACATTTTTTTCTTCTAGGTTTCAAGATATTTGCTAATAAGGTTGAAAAAACATGTAGTTCCGACAAGAAAACTCCCTTCTATAAAAAATCCACGAATACCCCTTGAAAGCACAATAATTTTCCTTATAATTTCATTTATCTTACTTGGTTATCTTTCTTCGTAAAAGTAATATATATGTGTTGGTACTTAACGTTCTTGAACGTCGCGAGCATAAGCTAAATTTGTAGCACACTTTCAGGCGTACTTTCTTCAATTAATTCTATAGTTGTGTAACAGAAGAGGAAAGCTAATTTGGTTTATTTTAAAAAATAAATAAATGTAAGGCACGATAACCTCCGAAGATATCTAAGGCCGAGCTTCTCTTCCAATTTGCGTCGTGCTCCTCTTGATTTTCCCTACAAATTGGCCGGACGGGACCTACATGTTTTATGCCGACTCCGAATGGCGTCTGCAAGGCAGACGAGTTTTCACTGAGAGCCTTTCATGGCAGAAATACACCCTGAGCGCTTGCCATACACTGCCGAGAGGCGACCGCGCTTAGAAAAATTTTCTTCTAATCTTATTTCTAAAATTTTTGATGTTGTTTTGCCCGGTTGGTTTATTTTAGCTGAAAGGTTAAATATAAATTAAATAAGTTGAATATACATTTTTTCGAAATTTCATAATTTGCTGCACGCGCCTACTTGCACTTTTTATGTGATTTTGGGGCCCAAAAGTAGGATTTGAATTTATGAAAAAATCGTGTTTGGAGTAAAAATCAAACCAAAATGTATGCGGATTAAAGAATTATATGTCAAGTCACAAAGGGAGCCTTCCCAAAAATAAACGAAACTTTTAGTTTCTTAAATTTATAAAAAAATGTGACTGACATGCCCAGAAGTATATTTCAAATTTGTAAAATATTTTGTATGAATAAAATTATTTAACAGATGTAATGGAAAAACTAACAAGTTTGAAAGATTATGTTTCTAGGTACTTTGTCGACTTCCTTTTACACAAATTACATTACTATATAATGGCTTAGAGATAAAACGATTCGCTTTGAGAAGCTAAACTGAATAAATGAAAATATAAAAATCCCTGAAGTGCAACTTTGGGGATGGAGTTATTCGTACTCTGCACAAAAAGCTCGCATTTATATGCAAGTTTAAAAAATGTTTCATTTATGCGTCAAATTTTGAGTGCTTGGGTACATCCAATGATGAAAATGGAACGTTATGCATTACACAGGATCTGGTGCGAGAGGAATGAAGATTATATAACTACAACAACAACTTTGGAAAACCAAGGCGAGAAAGAAATAACCTATTCGCCTAGAAGTATGCAAACATTTTTCACGGTTTTTCTAATTCATAGCTGAACTATGATTGATCGGCAATCTGATCCAAATCATAGCTCATTCTATCCACAGCTAGATGGCGCATTATCACAAAGTTACTGTTACTGCGAAATTTTTGTGCTCACTAGCAATAACAGCCAAAGTCAAGATATAAGTAAATTAGTTATATTCTATTCTAGGCCACTACTTGATACTCGAATTAATTTAAATTTTTTATGAAAATCCTGAATTCCTACGAAATATGACTTTGGCTGTTTTTTGTAGTCACATATTTAATATTGGGTTCCGACTTTAGCGAGGGGCCTGCATAGGCCCTCTCTGTAAAATTTTACTGAAATTTCTCTATCGTCACGATAGGACAAAAATTATTATTCCCCATCTATATTCATAAAGAGTGCTTTATAGAAGTGGTTTTGTTCTGCGTGTAAGGAATTTACTTCACAATTGCCTACACAGCGAAAACCTGGTCCTTCACAGGTACGAAGACTGCCATTTTTTCTTTGATGTCAGCAAGAAATTCATCTTATCCTCAATCGCTGCAAGACAAAATTTTTCGCTACGTATCTCGGCTAGAGATAACTGAGCTAACGTCGCGTATATTGCACGTTCTAGTACCAAAGTACTATTCGACAACAGAGGGCCTATCGGTCGCAAAAGAATACAAGGTATGTTCAGTAAAGAATGAGGTCTTTCTCCGATTGCTTGCGAAGTTATTTAAATAAATAAAGAAATCCATATCTGAGCACATTTATTCATATAGAAGATCTGATAGAAGCATTCAGAAAAAACTAATAGCGTTTTCTTTTCTGAAATCAATTTTTGCCTAAGTAAATGGTAAAGCCTTAACAGAGTTAGTCCTACCCCAGAAAATTTTCAACATTTATAGTGCATGCAAAGAACATAAATGGCTACCCCGTGTGTTAGCTGATTTTCACAAACGCGCTGTCAATGATATAAAGATATAATGATAAAAATTCATTAGCAATTATTTGCTTCATTTCAATTTTCTTCGCTAAAAATTTGTGAAGTTACGAAAATAAATTGTCACGATCAGCAGAGTGCACTGCCACACCGCCATTTTATGCAGGGTAAAAGTGTAAAGCTTTTGCGTTGCGAGCAGGCAACAATTTTCACAAAACAACGAAATACCCCGTAAGGGCGTTACCTGCTTTTTAGAATAGAACAAAATATATTTACAACCCTTGCGCGGCATACAAAAAGCGTAACACTTTTGCCAGAAAAGAAAACGCTATAAAGCTGAGTCAAATCTTAAAATTTGTTTGTACACTTTACTGAACAGAACATTAAAACTTTAAACTTCATAATCTTCTTCCTTCTTCATATTACTCCTTTCTCATACAATTTGATCTCATTCGAAATTTAACTACTAATTTCTATTGCCAACTAGATCCTCAAGTACACCAAATGCTTTTCTTGCATAATCACTGCAGCGGAATTCCTTTATATCGTCTAACGTCGACGGCTTTGCACGGCTTAATCTCTTTTCCGCTATTTTCATTGCCTCACACTTCTTTCTTCAATAAACCAACTACCATAAGTGCGTTTTATACTTCACTGAAACAATTCAAGAAACCTGCAATTAGTATATGTGCACCACAGGATGTATGCACTAGTAGATATACATACATATGTACTTGTAAATATGTAGTTATGCATGAATATATGCACGAGTACAACTAATCTACAGCCACAGCATGCGATTACCATTATCTAGCGCTGATACTGTCACTACCAACACACGTGCACACATACATATGTACTTATGCACCTACTTCGATTGAGTTGCCTTTGACGGTGGAAAGTGTAAAATGTCTAAAGATGTACAGCTGTACGGGAAATCCTTGTGAAAGTATGTCATGCTGCTAAAGTGTCAATGATATGGGTATGTGCATGCATTTGTATGTATGTATATAGCATTACTTATGTTATTATGTTTGTACGTATGCATATGAGCCCAAGCGAATACTCTCATTATGTTTTAATACTAATCCATTCTTTGCTACACACTTAACTCATTTGTTTTTTTTTTGCATTCACTGCTTGATGCGTTGGTGTTGATTCTGTGAAAATCTCACAATGGGCGGTTGGTTATACGGAAGTGTGTCTTTGAAGTTGCAACACGACACTCTTCACAATTTTTGTTTGTTTAATAATCCTGACTTTTTTCGTTATATTGCTGGACCAGTGACAAGGATGTGTTGTTATTTATGTGTCCACATGTTGTGCTTGCGATTGCCTCTAATTGCATAATCTTTGTTAACATTGGCGACAATTAGTCTGATTTGATGGTGCGACGCGTATGGCAGATGCGCGCGTTTTATTCGTTTTTATAGTAAAAACAAATTGAAGTTTTGAAACGGTTTTGTTTTCTAATTTTCTATGGTTTCCTTCTGAAAAATATTTAATAATTTATTTTTAATAATGATTTGGTTTAGGTTAGATGTCCGGATTTTTTAGTTTTGTGTAGTTTAAGCAAATTGTTTGATATTTTTCATTACTAAAGTATTTATTTCTTATCGCAATGTTTGAGTGAATGAAGAAGTTTGCTATAAAACCCAAAATTTCTTTCTAAATACAATTATGTATAGAAAATAAAATTTGCTAATCTACGTGCATCTCGCATTTTCTGTAAAGAATGGAGGAACTGAGTACCTGAGTGTAAAAATAATGTATACGAGAAGTTTCTTAGCCTAATCTTCAAAAAAAAAAAAAAAAAGAAAAAAAAAACTTGTTTAATCTTTAAAACAAAAAATAATAATAATAATAATAATATAAAGAAAGTGGTCACCAAAATTGGAAATTAGAGAAATAATAAAATATAATAATAATTTTTTGTTACCAAATTTTTTCAGAAAAATTTAAGTTTCTTGAAATGTTTTAATTGGGATCCTTGTGATGTAAATTAAAACAAAAAAAGAAATAAATAAAGAAATGTTATTTAAAAAAAAGTCAAAATACTATCTTAAAAAAGGTTCTTAATTAGAAAAGACCCCCAAAAATATATAAAAAAAAATTTCAAAATTGATTCCAAACCATAAAAAATTCAAAAAACAACAATTTAATTTAAACAGAAACCCTTTTGGTTACTGAAATTAAAAATTTGATATAATGATAAGCTTAATGTGATTCCAGAAAATTTGACTTTTAATAAAAAATATACTAATATCAAAAAATTTTTGTTTAGTTAAATGTCGACAGTGTTTCGTGATCAATGCTACATATATAACGAGTTAGTTTATAATTATCAAAATCAGAAAATATAATTAAATAATGTAATAATAAATAATAAAACACCATAACATAAAAACAAATTGTTATTTTCAAAGACACATTTTTTTCCAATTGTGACAAAAAATCTTAAAATAACGAATACAAAAATAATTGTTTGGTAATGCCCGTGATAATATAAAAAAAAAACAGCCAAAAAAGTAAAAAGTTTATGTTTAAACGCAAACAGTTTTTGGCAACAACATAAAAATCTGATACGCAAATTAAAAAATATTTAAAAAGCCAAAAAATCTCACAGTACATAGTTTGTATAAAATTTAATGTCAGAAATTCTAAATTAACCAAAAAAAAAATTACAAAGCCAATTTTCGAAAAGGAACTCAAAATGAATAAAAAATATAAATTTTATTTGAAATAACAAATTATTTCTTAAAAAAACTAAGTTTTTGTCAAATAATACATATATTTTTTTTATTTCAAAACCAGAAACTACAGTTAAAAACGTAATAATGTTTAAAAAGATTGTATTGCTTAAATGCTAAAAAGAATAAATTTCTTGATTAAAGGTAAAATTTTATAATTTCGAAGTCAGAAATGCTGAAAATTTAACTTGTTTATTTATTATATTTATACCAAAAGAAAATGTTTGGTTGAACGTACCTTTTTGGTTAACAAAATTAAAGATTTGGTATTTTATGAGTTTAATTCAGTTTGAAAAAAAATTCGTAAAACTCATTTTGATAGCCGAACGCCATAATTTCAAAACATCTCAGTTTCACAAAAAAATTGAATTTTCCAAATAAAAAATTAATTTTATTTTAATATTAAAACAACCTTTTTTGATTTTAAAATAACAAAAATTAGTTAAAACAAAATTATTTAAATAAACAATGTTTTGTAATGCCAGAAATCTAAAAAAAATTCAAAAGATGCATCTAAAAATAAAAACAAACATCCAAAGATTAATAATAAAAAAAAACCTGTTTAATAAAAACGTAAAACAATATGCTTAGTTTTACTGGTCTGTAAATAATTAATTATTATATTAATTTGTTCTTCAAGACCAAGTTTTTAAAAATTTTAAATTTCAAAATCAGAAAAAGCTTAAAGTAAATATATTCTATAAAAAAAAAAATGTATATTGAGGCAACAAAAGAAAAATTAAACTCAAATTTAAAAACAAACAAAAAAGCGAGTTCAAGTTAAAAAATAAAACATTTTTTTTCTTTATATGAATTAATCGGGGATTGCCCGTATTGCTTTAAATGTATGAACATTTATTTCAAGCAATTTTTAATTTTATAATTTATTTAATAATTTGGAAAAAAACAACGTGACATCAGGACGGACAAGGCGACAGCTGTTTCGATTATACCTTGTAAATCTCTTCAAAGCCTTTTCTCCCGGGAGTGGGAGTCGAACCCGCACTCCTAACCATTGTAACCATTTCAACTATCGTAGAAGTGCGGGTTCGACTCCCACTCCCGCAAGAAAAGGCTTTGAAGAGATTTACAAGGAATAATCGAAACAGCTGTCGCCTTGTCCATTCTGATGTCACGTTGTTTAAAAAATTTTTTATTAAATAAATTATAAAACATTTTTGTTTGACGAAACTAAACATGTTAAAAGAAATTAAAGATTTTATAAAAAGCTATGGTGAACTCAAATATGAAAATAAATTAAAGTAAACTAAAAAACAAAATGACGGTGGTTACTAGGACATGTTTCTGAATTTCACTTCTTCATAAACTAGCTTTTCGGGAGCTGAGCATTGAACTCGAATCTCCAACATTCATATCAGTGCAAAGGCAGATGCCTTTAGCTACTCAGCCATATGAATGTCCCGTTGCTCGCTTCACAATTGGTCTCTAAGGATTGCCTTTTAATTTTTATTCCTTTGATTCACCATTTAGGCACATACACCATTAGGAATCAACTACATACAGAGTGATGTGCCAAAATGGTGAATAAAAGGAATAAATACTAAAAGGCAATCCTTAGAGACCAATTGTGAAGCGAGCAACGGGACATTCATATAGCTGAGTAGCTAAAGGCATCTGCCTTTGCATTGATATGGATGTTGGATATTCGAGTTCAATGCTCAGCTCCCGACAAGCTAGCTGATGAAGAAGTGAAATTCAGAAAGATTTTCTAGTAACTATCGCCGTTTGTAATCTTTACAGTCTCTAATATCAATAGCAAAAACCATTGTATAAAGCAATATGGGCAAAGCTCGCTAATTAAATACATATAAAAAAAAAAACTTAAAAGTCAAAAAACACATTTTTGTATTTTGTTATGAAAATAAACAAACTAATATTAACTTAAAATCATATGAGTTTAATACAAATTTTATAAAAACTCAAAGTTGTAAAAAATTGTTTAGTTGAGCGTCGAATTTTTCGGAAATTTCATAAAATACACAACAATAAAAATTAAAACATATCTAAAACAAAATTTCAAAGTTCAAAACACATTTTTCATCACTGAACATTAATGTTTGATATAAAAATAAACTAAATAAAATTTATTAGAAAATTTTTAAACTAAAAAGCAATTTCCAACTCAATGCATTTTAAAAATAAATTTAAAAATATTTGCTATACGAAGTTTTTGGTTTTTGGCTTTCAAAGTAAGAAACTTCAGGAGTCGTAAAAATTTCATAAAACCAATAGTTTTTTCTGACGTTATTTTTCTTCCTGTTTTTGTTACTTCTCTATTGCTGCCATAGTTAAAAGAAACTATATATAAATAAAAAAAAAAATAGATAACATTTTGTAAAGTTCATAATCATAATCACATCTTCGCCGTGATCATTTTTCAAATACGTCAGAAAGTGTTCTTAGTAGTTAACAAAATTAGCTGAGTAAGCTTATAGTTTTTTTTTTAACAAAAAAATAATAAATACGTTTAAATCAAAGCTTTGAGCAGATCCATTAAATAGACTAAATCTCTGTGAAGTGAAAAATATTAACGAAAAAAAAATTGTGTTACAAATATGTCTCGTTTCATTGCCGTCACACTAATTCTACTGCTGCTGATCAATGACAACCAGTATGCATTACACATAATGGACGAAAGCCCTTATCCGCCAAATGCAGCACAAAATTTTCACGATACTGCAATTCCAACGCTAGACCTACTGCCGTCCTACGATTATCTAGCTGACGAAGATGATATAAATACAGAGGAATGGCAAAACACTGAATCCACATATAGTAGCAGTTTAAGTGAAAGTTATCTGTTGGATGCCGATTTGTTACAATTGCAAAAGTGGCGTGAAACAAAGCAACAACAACAGCAACGCCAAAAATGGTGGTTGAATAAAATGTTACAGCAACATATGAGCCAGCAGCAAGAGCAACAGCAGCAGCAAAAGCAAATTGTAGAACATCAACAACCACAAAAAGGTGCAAATGAACATATGTTGCCGATTAAAATACAAAAACTACTACAACAAGAGTTACAACAAATGCATCAACAACAACAGCAAGAAAAACTGTTTCACTACCCGCAAAGTAAACAGCCTACAAATACATTGCAACAGCAGCAATATTTTCATCAAAAACAACAACTAAAACAACAGTCAACACAGGAGCATACAAACGAAGTTCAGCACTCACAGCAGCAACATGCCACAACACTACAACAGACAGACCGCAAAGCAGATCATGCTGTTAGGCAACATAATGAAGTATGTGAAGAGGGGACGATTGGTAAACCGAATGCAGCCTACACTGTTCCACAAATTAGTAAGTTGACATACGTAGTTTTACGGCTGACATGACACCCGTGTTAACTAAAGACTTATAGAACAAAAATATTAACAGTCATTGTTAAAAGATGTACAGGTTTTGTTAAACAAATTTTTAAATCAATTTATTTAATTCCCTTTGATTTGATTTTGTTTGAATTTTTTTATTGTATTGTGGTTCACTTCCCACAAACCTTTCACCGCTTCCAATAAATCAGTACATTTTCCTACTTTCCAATTTTTAACCTTGTAATGTAACTAACTCAAAGTTAAAATACCATTTCGTTTTAGTTTGATTTGTCGTGTTTTCCTACGATATGACTTCATTTGATTTGACGGATGTGTGGTGCGATGTGGTCTGATTTTATGTGATTCTATTTTATATGATTTGCCTCCCTTCATTCTCTTTGGTATGATCTGTGTAAGGCAATATGATTGAACTTGACTTGATTTCAATTTGTGTGACAAGATTTGAAATGATCTGTTGTGTTGTGATCTGATGTCATACAATTTAAGCTGTGATACCATGCGATTGCATATGATTCTAATGATTTTATTGTACGAATTGATCTGTTGCAATGCGACTTGATTGGTTTGACTTGCTATCAATTGGTATGATTGTTGAAAATATAAGAGCGCAACTATGAACCAATAGATAGAAAAAAGATGACAGATTTGTATGGAGAGAAATGGAGAAAGATGTGTTATATGAAACGAGCAAGGCGGGAAAGGTAAAATAAGTAGGAAAAGAAAAGGTAAAAGAAGATGAAAAGTGAAGATGGACTTAAGTACTCTTAATAATGATTCTGATGTAATGGTAATGATTATTACTGTAATGATTACAAGATGGAGACATGGGGGCAAATAAAGACGAAGATGTCGGCAAAAATTTGGTAGTTTACCGTTTGAATAACAATTTGTGAGACCTATGGTCCAGGCTTCGCCGGCTACCATTGCGAGGATGGCTAAATTTTGGGATATCTTAATGCACTTTTTATTTCCTCGAAAGGAAATTATGCTACATACATTAACTAGGATGTTTTAGGCCTAACTTCTGCGAGTGTAGGACTCCCTTACCACTTCAAAGAGCTAACACTGAAACCTTATTTCCCACGTCCTAGGCAATTCCTCTCACCTGGGACCACATTTAGCATTACATCTGGTACGGGTACGCGACACATTGGTTACTATCACGCTAATGGTATAGGCATAAATCTTTCCGCTTGGTGAGAGTTACATATATGCTTTACATATCTACTGACCGTTTCCCAGCTGTCACTTCAGCACGTCATGTTATTTGACGACACTGCCCGGGGATAGGTCGCCAAATGTCTGTTCGTTGTTGGGCCAAGCGTTCGCATTAGAAAAAAGTGTGGCGTACATCATAGATATTCCCGCAGTATATGCGATTCGCGGGTTCAACCTTCCCTTTTCTATGGATGTAATTACGAAAGTAACCGTGTCCGGATAAAAATTAAGTCAATTAAAAGTTGATCTCTACGGGTGGCTGCTTAAAGCAATTAGATCCCTGAATCATTTTCCCGTAGTACTGCTTCCTCACTGTTGTTTCACATCGATTCTTCTTGCGCTTGCCTGATAACAGCATCTTCACTCACTTCTATACCATTATCATTTATTGATTGGTATCGGTATTGTTCCCACTACAATATCAAAAAACGACATTTAATCAACTGATTGTTAATCGCAATCGAAATTTGATAGGTCTGATTCGTATGCTTGCACATCGTGAAATTTTGTACACATCATTGGTTTAAGGCACATTTATGGCTGATGTCCTTCCGAGAATCCATTCCATACACCCACAAGCTGAGATAATTAAAAAGCGTATACACATACACTTACCTAGGCAAACAAGCATTTATATATGTATGTATGCTTATGTATAGCTGTCTGGGCATGCTATCCGACAAGTATAGTATTTTGTATTTTTAGCGCTTATAACAGGATACGCAATAGACAATAATAAAGTAGTAATGACAAATGTACACAGAAAAAGCAAACCCAACCAACATTTTGGTTCAAGCTAAATTTAAGAAGCACTTGATAACTAAACAGGTTTTCAAATTTGGTAGGAGTTTGAACAACTCGCATACATAACAAAAAAGTTCCAAAGTTTTAAAAAGAAGTTTTGTAAAACCATTTTTTTAACCTCATGAGCAAAATATATAAAAAGAGTATAACAAATTTAAAATTTTTGTATTTATAAACCCTAATGCAATCAACTGTGTAGATTATTTTTGCATGGCGATACTTACAATTGTGGGAATTTTCCTTCGAGTAGTGCGGCCATCTTTATTGCGTTGTAATTTTTCCATTGTTTACAATTCGTGCAAACACAGCGCATGCAAGTAAATATGTGCATATATACATACTAAGATACACACCGAAGTAAGTTACTGAATGAATGAGTAAAAATTTACTTCAATGGATAAATAAAATAAGTCAAAGAAAATATGTTATCAGAGTATAATAAGCAGTAGTTGGTATAAATATTTTGTGGTTGTTGCCGTAGTTTGAGTAAGCCATTAGTAGCTGTGCATTGTGTGTTGGGTGACTTTATAATTGTCGCATTTGTTGTTGCGTTTGGTGATGCCTTTCTTGCGATAAGTCGTATAATTTTATGGAGAGCTTGCTGGATGGACTTAGTTCTCTGGTTTCTTAAAGGAAATTTAATTGAGAAAGCGGCAACTTCCTCGCTAGTTACTTAAAGTTTTGGGTGTGAGCGCAAATGGTGGGAGATTACATATTAATGATTAAAATTAATAACAACAGCGCTGTGCAACAACAAATTTTATAATTTATTTAATAATTTGGGAAAATTTTAAACAACGTTACATCAGGACGGACAAGGCGACAGCTGTTTCGATTATACCTTTTTTAAATCTCTTCAAAGCCTTTTCTTCAGAGAGTGGGATTCGAACCCGCACTCCTACGATGGTTGAAGTGTTATAAACGCATTCAGCCACGTCATGCCTTAGTTGTTGTAAACCTTATCCCAATTGCCTTCTTTGCATATTTTCTTTATTCATAGTCTATACTTCGTATGGCATGTATGGTAAAGTTATGCGTTGGTAAGGCGGTTTCGGCGAAACTTGGTGTTGTTGCTTTGTTCTATTTATAGAACTAAAACGAATTAACACCAATGTTGTCTATTTGTATGAGTTTTTAAGCGGGGAAATTTAAATTTTTCCCAAATTATTACATAAATTATAAATTAAAAATTGCTTCAAATAAATGTTTTCATACATTTAAAGCAATAAGGGAATCCCCGCTTAAAAACTCAACAAATTTTCTAATTGAGTAAAATGTCTCCTTATAGCAACTTTTTTTTTTTAATATGAAATAATAATGTGAAATTATAAACATTTTGAAGAGTCTTATATATGTTTAAGCTCAAACTGCATCTCTCACGATTGTGAACTTATTAGTCCCTAAATTCAAGTAAAAAGATACTCGATTTGCTTAAAGCCTCAAATTTAAGACATACCTTTATACTCTGTTAAAAAGTATAGTCATGCTAGATTATAATAAATAAAATAAAAGTAAGGCGCGATATCCTCCGAAGAGCTTTTAGGCTGAGCTTCTCTTCCAATTTGCGTCGTGCACCTTTTAATTTTTCCTACAAATTGGCCGGACGGGACCTCCTCTGCTAGGCAGATGATGATTTTTCCCTAAACAAAATCTTTCTTATAGCCTTATATTGTTATTTTGTTCACAATTGAACATACCTGTATTTAAATTTTTATCTTCTTCAAACCACGAAGCAAACTTTCCAAGATAATTAACTTTGGTGTAATTCACTTGAATCCATCTCATACAAAGTTTGATACAAAAATTCGAACTTTACTGCAGCATTTATCATAAAATCCCTCTTCTCTATTTATTCCCTACCTAAAACAGTACACACGTGGTCTAAAACGGCTTTATCCTTTTTCTTTTGGCTACGCTCTGCAACCCACATCTCATACAACGCCCTCTTTGTGATCGTAATTATATCGAAAGGGGGACCTACGGGGATGAAGAATCATTTGAGTTATTTGCAATAATATTGAGTTATTGTAGAAATTAGGAAATTATTGTGGTACAGCGTGGTTGAAACTTTTGGCTTTTCTTTTCGCGGTTTTATATATTTTCAGCGCAAAAATAATACGCATTAAAAAACTCACAATTTCGTAAAAAATATCTAAAAAATATTCTAGCATTTGTTTCACGACAAAGTTTTATTTAATTTTAAACCACGCGTCATTTCACGTCTGTAAATTGTACTACTTAGCGCTTCATCAACAACTCACAGTTTGACAGCAGATTATTCAATGAAGAACAATAATTGTAAGAAATGATAATCACCGTTACATACTGTGGACATTGTAAAAGCAAACTGCATTCAAACTAAAAAAAAAATGACTTGAAATTTTTAATTTTTTGCGTCTAAACCAAGCAAAAATGCCACTGTGCGGCGGCCGCTTAGCAAAATTGATCGAAACAAATACAAATTGATTATATTTTTGCATTTATATCATGAATAAATTTATTTTAATAAATCCTTTTAGAATTTTCCTACGCTGTAATATTTTTAATTCTTTTAATTAAAATTATTCATTAGTTTTTAACAACTCCCGTAGAGAATAGTTTATTAATAAAAATTAAATATATTCTAAATAATCACGGCATTAAATTTTATGAATTTAGAAAAAAGGAAACTGGTAAAAAATTCAAGATAATCAGATTATGAAATTCACTTAATCGTGCCAAATCATGGGCGAATTCATAAATAATTTACTATCATTTCTTTGTTTGAAAAATAACTAAATTAAACTACTTTCAAATTTTTATTTTCAATTGCATGATTAATGTAATTATTTTTGTTTTTAATTCAGGAGCTGAATAAATTTTTTATTCAAACATATTGGTGAACTAAATAAAAAAGTAATTGTTAGATTAATCATGGTAGTTGTAGATTACAAATAAACTTTATATATTACGTGCAACTTAAGAATATTTATTTCTTCAATTAATTGTTAAACTAGACTTTTCAAATCGTTTTGTTGCAATGGTATGATTATTTTGAGTTTTATAATTTTTTTGATTGCATGATTAATTAAATTTTTTTACATATTTATATTACTCAAAGTGTTAATACAATTTCACCATGCAAGCAAATTCTTGTTAGTCTGCGCACAAGTTTGAAATGTGCTGTTAAAACTAGCTAGTTAATTTAAAAACATCATAAACAATCGTGATTATTTTAGATTATTATAAAGTGAAATAATATTAAAATATTTTAGGCTTATAAATAATTTAAAACAATAAAAATAATCATTTAAATTAACATTTAAAATATGTTCAACATATTTTATTACTCTAAATTTTATGAGTCCTTTTAAGTGCATGATTTATTTAATAACTGCTTGGTTTTAGCCGTGATTGGTTGAGATTATAATGAAATAAAATAAAATAAAATAAACTAAAAATAATAAATACAAGAAAATATTTTTTAATAATTATGATGTTAGAGCTAATAATTTAATAAGGCATATTCAAACTCTGTTCCAAAGATTCGAATAGTCTGAGTTTGCTTTTAACTTCGTGATCAATTAAGTGATTTTTTAGTTTCCATTCACTTTAGTTAGTCAAAGATTGTGTATGAAATGGCACTTTACTTATTCAGGATTAAAAAACATTTTTTACGCTCAACAAGTTGAAACAAAAACGACGATAAATAAATAAAAATTAACCAATACATCTTTTAATCACATTGGTCAAACTAATTTATTGAAATAATGTCTTCAAATATGAAAGTAATGATGCAACAAACAGTTTAAAATAGTTAGAGGATTTAAGATAATCATTTAGTTAAAAATTTTTAAAATCTGCTCCTAAGTTTCGTTTTTCTGAATTCTATGATTAATTTTGATGGCATTGTTATTTCAGTTATTTGTTTGTTTTACTTTTCAACTAATTTCATAATACAAGTGATTTCACCGATAGTGTGTGAATTGAAATCTTAATTCAATCAAGATTGTAAATAGATTATACAAGGTCAACAAGTTAAAATCAAAAACGGCGATCAATAGATAAAAAAGTTCTAGTACATTCTAAAAGTTTAGCTAGTAAATTTATTTAATTACCATATAAAGACTTAGTTTGTTTAAAAGTGTGATTTCTGTTTCAATTAACTACTTTGGATTCATTAATTAAATCTATAATCTAACTTATAAACAAATATTGTTTTCACATGTTTATTCAATAAGCATATGATTAAATTAAGTTATTGCTAAAATTTTGGAATCAAATGATTAAATTTAATAATTAATTGATGAATTTATAAATTTCTGTAGTTGCATAATTAGTTTAAATAGTGAACTATGAAATTCAATTTATAAACTATTTAAAAATAATGCACTACTTTTATTAATCATGAAATAGTTTAAATATTCAATTAATCACAAATAAAAAAATTATAAATTTAGCCAATAGTTTTTGGTAAATCCCTTATAAATAATTACTCAATTCTATTAATAATGGAATTCTTAGAAACGCAATAACACTAATGACCATTAAGATTTTTATTCATTATTTGACAGATTTATTTTGAAAAGAAATAAAAAATATTAAAATTTATCAGTAAATATTAGCAATTCAATGAATACAAATAATTATAGGGTTAGTGAAAAAAATATCGTATTTTAATTTTTTAGATTATTTCTAATTGCATAAAAAATAGAAACAACTTATATAAATTTATAAGCCATCCCAGAAAAATAATCATAAACGTAATCAAATATTTTACTAACTACCTACTAATCTTTAAATATACACAATATATCTGAAATCACTTCAATGATTTTTATAATCACAATGACTTTATTATTAATTAGCAAGCCATATTTGGGCTATGCTTGAAATAAAAAAAACAGCGCAAAAAAAAAATCACTCATCTAAAAAACTAAATAACAATAAATAATCTAGACTATTTTGAATAAAATTTTTTTTTTAAATTATAAAAGTAGAAATATTTTTTTAACTATTGATTTATTTATTGAAAATGATTTATCATTAATCCTATACAAGTATTTTAATATAAAAACCACCTGAAAACTCATTAGTACAAAAAAGAAACACTATTATTTTTGGCGAACAACAATTTAATGGTTATGTTTCTTAATAAATTAAAATCGTAACATGATTAAGAAAATTTGTGGATTTGTTTAATTGCGGAGCTGTTAGAATTTTTTTAATTTTCTAGTGGCAAAAATCTTGATTATAATTTTTACATTTGTTTAGTTAAATAAGGCAATTAAATTTAGTTAATGCAAAAAACGAATGAAGCTTGATAATACTAATGTAAATCTAACAAAACTGATCTAGATTAATAATACCCATATCCAATATTTTTAAGTTTCAATTTTCTCATTTAATTCAACAACAGTTTTTGCTATTTTTATAATGACACTTGCCACTATGATAAAACTCACTTGACACTATGACACTATGGGCTTTTTTAATTTAAAACTTTTTTTTTATTGAAGCAATATACATTAACCTGGGTCGATTTGTATGGACGAAAGTTAACCTATATCGCGCCATCGATTTTTCGATAGGATTTGGGTTCAGGAAAAAAGTTCCATTACGCATACCCAAAAAAATAATTTTCGAGCCTGCAAAAAAAAAAAAAAAAAAAATGAAAAAAAAAAACTACCAAAACATTCCCCAAAACCCAAAAAATATTTTTTTTTTTTTAAAAACTGTTGTAAAAACGTTGGCGTTAACAGTTTTTTGAAAAAAATTTTTTTTTTGGGTTTTGGGGGATGTTTTGTTCGAAAAATTTACCCTTTCGTAATTTTTTTTTGCAGGCTCGAAAATCATTTTTTTGGGTATGCGTAGTGGAACTTTGTTCCTGAGCCCAAATCCTATCGAAAAATCGATGGCGCGATATAGGTTAATAAATCGACCTATTAGACTGGAGCACATTTAGTTAGGGTTATTCATTAGACTGAAGCAAGAAAACAAAAAAAGTTTGCCGTCTAAGAAAGAGTTTTGTGAAAATACATACATTAAATTGCGTTCACATCGAATTTTGGACTAATTGTTTTTTAAATTTGTAGCTTATGTAATGTGTTTTAAAAGTATGTTGTATAAATATTTTCAAGTGATCGGACATATCTTTATTATTAAAGCTTGGCGAACTTTTGTTTGTGCGACGGTTTAATGCACCTATGCTAATAGATATATAGTAGATATGTATATCTGCTTGTGCGCAGCTTTGCAAATACAAGTCAAATGTCGTCATCAAAAAGGCATACGGTACTGATGCGCAACCAAGGTGCGGACATGGACACATATGTTCACACGTCAACATATACAAGCACACCTAATATCTATGTTACTGTGCAAGCACCTAGCAACTAACTGGCATAAGTTTACATATACCATGTATGTACATAGTTTGATTGCTTTTTGACTGCCAGATATCTCTAGTGTGAATAAAGTAAAAATTTTCCTTTCAGCTTTCAGATGAATGCAAATTCATTAAATTTAGAGATTTTTGATATAATATTATTATTAGATTCCGATGCCCTCCGACGTTTGTTTAAATCTATTTTGGTTGACATATCAGCATTTTACTGTATGTAGAGGCTTTTAATGTATCTGAGTGCCTGTTCCAGCTTTTTACTGCATATCACAAAGGGATTAAGTTTCACGACACCTAAATGGGAGAGTATCTGCTTTGCCATTTTCTCTCTGCTTTGACTAATCAGTTAAACTGATAGTCTCGTTGGAGGGAGTATACAAAATTTGGCCCAGGGAAAAGGTACATTCTGAACTGTTGTCTGAACTGATTTGCTTCCGTGTTACTACTGGCTTGCCTAGTGTGTGCCTTTGTGAGTACATTAGCATCTCATTGGTTTTGATTTATTGAATTTCAGCCATTAGATATCAGCTCCATTTTGTATGTCCTGAAACTTCAATCCATTCGTGAATTAGACCTTTTAAACAGGGTCAATGTATGGGTTCGCTGTTTTCCAAAGAATTCTGCCCACAATATACAATTCAAAGTTACGTGAGAATCTGAGCGTCGGTGCCATTGATTACGTAGTTTGACATCTTCTGAAGTTTCTTATAACCTTCATATGCCCTATCATGTTTCTGACCTTTAGCTCAGAAATACTTTGAAGTCTTAATGCAGCAAGTGTTGCCTATTTCTCTATTATTATAGGGAAGGGAGGTTTTCCCACTAAGGCACTAAATGCATTAGCAGGGAACGTTCTCATCGCACCCGTTATGCCAATGCAAGCGATTCTTAGCAGTTTGTCTAACTTTGTTTATTGCCGTTCTCAGGCACCAAAGTAAGGAAGAATGGGTGACTATTGGCTTAACAACAGTATTTAATATACAGCATATTTATTTGGGAGAGAGCCTCCATGTTTTGGTGTAGAGTCGAGTTCAGGCAAAGAAAACTGTTGCTGTTGTTGTAGGGTAGTGTAATTGATGTTGATGGTCCTTTGTCGGATATAAATCTGGTACGCTCCGTACGACCATCTCGGGAAGGTCTTAATATGACCGCATTAAACTTTCAAGGCCATCTCATCCCACGCCCTAGTTCATGAGTAATTTGAGATTACCAGAGCCTTGGAAACAGGATTCGCCACGAGTAGGTGAGATTGAAAACTGGGTTGGTGAAGCTATAAATTGAGCTGGAAACGTCTTGAAAAGATTGCGTCACACAACTCCTTGCATCATTTGGGTGTTTTAGTTGCCCCTTACGACAGCATATCTGCCACGGGTATATTTTAAGCCCCTTGTCCTTGGGTGGCAAAGAAAGCTATTGTTACTTTGTTCAAAGTAGCGTCTAGATGAGCATTCCACGTGAGCATTCTATCCAGTGTAACCCCAAGGCATTCTCTTCCATTGAAAATTGGATTATGGTGCCACCCAAGGGTGGTTCTGGCATCGATAGTCCTCTTCTCCGGGTTGAAGGCACCAGAACAGCTTCGTTAGAATGATAGATAGTCTTTTGGTATATCACATCACCTTTCTATAATGCGCAGGGCTTCTTGCATGCGATTCGATAATGTTTATAACTGAATGCGTGTGATGGATTTCAGTACCTGGAAGAGGTTATTATGACTAGGGTTCTTAAGAGAACAGAGAACATGAAGCGCTCTAGATCCTAGTTGGCAAAATTGATTTAGTTGTCTGGCTGGTTTTTATTTTCTTTAGCATGGATAGACCCCTAGCGAAAAATCATTGGGCTTATATATTGATGTGTCGTACACTTAAAGAAAAAGACTGGTAAAATCAACCGAAATACGGGTTAATTCAACCGACATTTCATGCATCGCAACAAGATGTTGAATCAACTGAGCACAAATCGTTGATTCGTAATTGACCGTTTTAGTAGTCAAATGAACAAAAAAAAAGTACCTACGCATTTGCAAGACAGATGAGTTTTCACTGAGATCTTTTCATGGCAGAAATACATTCGGAGTGCTTGCCGAACAGTGTCGAGGGGCGACTCCGCTTAAGAAAATTGTCTTCTAATTGAAAAACCTTATTTCTAAAATTTTTATGTTGCTTTGCCCGGGGTGTGAACCCAGGGCCTTCGGTGTGGTAGGCGGAGCACGCTACCATCACACCACGGCGGCCGCCATATACATACGTGAATATGTGCATACATATAGTACATAGCATACATAAGTACAAAGTAGAGAGCGCAGTGAGCGTAAAATTCTCTTTGAAATTTGCTCATGTTTTGGCTGTTGATCGCTGTTGAAATGACCAGTGGGATCAGTTGTGTTCACAAAAAAATCAGTTAGATTGATTAGGAATCTGTCAATTTTACAGAAATTTGTTAACTTAAGAGCGAAAATTTCTGTTCTCTTGAAATGACTATACTAATTTGTTCGTTTGACAAAGAACTCGGTCGAATTAACCATAATTCGATCAGTTTCATCGAATCTCCGTTAAGTCATGAACAACACAACCGATTTGTTGATTTTACTTGCACCATTTCTTTCAGTGTATCATCGAAAGACTCTGATGGTTTACCTTAGTGTTAATACAGGGTCAATATTTATTTTAGGCTCATGCCCTGAATATCTCAGTAATGTGTTTGGAGTCTTGCAGAAATTTAGCTGAAACCCGCAACTTTCTGAAACGGCTATCGCCATACCCGTATATCTAAAAGTATATGATCGAATGCACCTGAATGCATGCAATCGGTGTTTCTTTGTTCGTAGCAAGGCCATCGCAACGGTTACAAAGTATTGCGTACTGCAGTATTTCGGTGAATGAGTTTTAAGACGGATTTCCTCAAATCTGATGATAGTATTAAGCTCTAGAACGGACTCTGTGATCAAAAAAAGTTGCAACTCTGATAATTTTCCATATTTTTTGGATATAGTAATGGTAATCAAAATTAAAATCTTTTGTTTTTGAAAATACGATAAGGGTCGCTGATTTTGTTTCGCGTGAGGCCAAAATTGTATCCGAAAGATATTCACACGACTCCAGAGACTCGGTTTGCCAAGCACGCAATTCTAGCTATCGGCAAAACATGGAAATTTTAAAAGCTTACTTATCCGTATCCGAACGAACTTTTTTTCGACTTAAAAAATATTTTTCAGCCTAAATTTATTAAAGAGAAATTTCGTTAAATTCGCTGTCATTCACCATTTAGTATCTGCTTTCTCATTTCGCTACTTTGTTTGTTATTTATAAGCATGGGTTTCTTTATATTTATATCAGTTGCAGAATAAACGTTGTGGGTGTTGATTGAAAGCTTAGCGTTTATGTGGCAGATATTGGCATGCAAACATACAAATGTGTAAACATTAAAGTGGCTCACCCTCCACTCAAAAAAGTCCTTGCTCTCTATTGAAATAAAAAATATTTTATATTTTTGGCAAGACCTTCACAATTGATTCAAGAGCAAAGAGTGTGTTCCTTAATTTTTGTTCAAGCGCCTATAAATATGCTAAATTCAAAAGCTGATTGATTATTTTTTGAAAATTAGGTAATTTGATTTGCATTTTATATAGTCGAAACAATGATTTTTCAATTAAGTGTTTTCTCACATTTAACAATTTGTTTTAAACAAATTCTAGTTCATGGGTGCAAAGAGAATTTTAAAAATTAGGAATATCAAGTACAGTTTTTCTGAGCGCTCATTACTTTGGATCACTGAAAAGCGTCGCTACAATTTAAAGACTCGAAAGTAAAAAAAAAGTAAAAAATTATAGCCGCTTTTCTGGTTTCGACAAATCCTTTCATATGATAAAGAATTTACATCTAACGATAAGATTTTTACGGCGGCCGCCGCACAGTGGGCTGGAATTGGCTTTCAGTGGACTTAGGGAAATGATGGGGATCGATTTTAAGTCTCATTACATCACGTTTTTAAATATGAGTACTTTTTCATAAAGTTTTAAACAAAAAAGCTATAGCAAATAAAAAAATTTTATGGATGGGAAAAATCACATTTTTACCGTTAACTCATTTTCCTCACATTTCTTCAAAACTTCATTAATTTATTTATATAGTTAGGGTTATATACTATGCAATGTGCTCGGTTTCATGGTTCGAAACTGTTCGCGTGTTTTTTTTTTGTTTTTTTTTTTTTAGTATTGCGAAACACTTTTTAATTTTGAGTAGAATTTAAAAACAAAAATATTTGATAATTCATATTATGCATTTAATTTTTTTATACTGAATTTACATTTAACAATCCAAAAAAGTTCAAATCAAAAATTTGGCTATTCCAGCTTGTTCGTTAATTTTTATACCTTTCATGAAAATGAAATGGTATATTAATTTCGTCACGAAACCGAAAATTGTAAGTCCTTAAAGGAAAATAGATAGACCCACCATTAAGTATACCGAAATAATCAGGTTGAAGAGCTGAGTTGATTTAGCCATGTCCGTCTGTCCGTCTATCTGTTTGTATGCAAACTAGTCCCTCAATTTTTGAGATATCTTGATAAAATTTGGTGAGCGGATGTATTTGGGTGTCCGATTAGACATTTGTCGTAACCGGCTGGATCGGACCACTATATCATATATCCTCCATACAACCGATTTTTCAGAAAAAGAGGATTTTTGTAATATCTTACTCAATTTAACAGATTGAAGCTTCAAATTTCACCATATACTTTCGTATATTGCACATATTTTTGCCTGAAAAAATTGATGAGATCGGTCGCATATATAGTATATATCCCCCACAACCGATTGTTCAGATAAGAATCTTTTCGTAATTGCTGCCCTATTTTAAGAGCTAGAGGCTTCAAATTTCAACGAATGCTTTCGTATATAGCATATATTGTTGTCTGAAAAAATCATACAGATCGGTGGTATATATAGTATATATATGGTGGTATATATAGTATATATATAGTATATATATATATATATATATTCGCAATTTTAGCCTCATTTTAACAGCTAGAAGCTTCAAATGTCACCAATTGCTTACGTATATAGTGTATATTGTTGTGTCCAAAAATCATAGAGATCGGTGATATTTATAATATATATATGATGGTATATCTAATATATAAAATTCTTCTGTCACGGTTTTAGAGGCTGAACTCCTCCGAAACGGCTGAACCGATTCTCATTAAATTTTGTGAGCATATTGGGTAGTTCTGAGAATCGGCCAACGTCTACCTTTTTTTTCGCTGCGTGTCTAGGGTCTTGAGATCAAAATGTGGACCTGGCTACCCCTAGAATGTGTTTATACAATATGGATACCAAATGAAAGCTGTCGATGAGTGCTATAGTACAGGGTAATTTTCATACAACTGGGAGGCTAGGGTCTCGAGATATAGCCCAAAACGTGGACCCGGGTACCCCTAGAATGTGTTTATACAATATGGATATAAAATGAAAGCTGTTGATGAGTGCTATAGTACAGGATAATTTTCATACAACTGGGAGGCTAGGGTCTCGAGATATAGCCCAAAACGTGGACCCGGGTACCCCTAGAATGTGTTTATACAATATGGATACCAAATGATAACTGTTGATGAGTGCTATAGTACAGGATAATTTTCATACTCCTGGGTGACTAGGGTCTCGAGGTATAGGCCAAAACGTGGACCCGGGTACCCCTAGAATGTGTTTATACAATATGGATATCAAATGAAAGCTGTTGATGAGTGCTATAGTACAGGATAATTTTCATACAACTGGGAGGATAGGGTCT